>NW_005841989.1:545407-549545 GCF_000455745.1 Alligator sinensis
GAGCGTGCAGAGACGGATGTAGATGAGGGGATTATGTCATTCAACCTGGACAAGGGTGTTTGTTAGAATGAAAGCTTCTCCTGGCATTAAATTACCGAGGGCTTTGTTCTTTCAGTTTGATTACTCGGGGTCCATTTCTCCCCCGTTCCACTTGAGATCAATGGGGGTCGCATAAGTTGAGAACAAAATTCTGGCTTGCCCGGTGCTGTTTTGAGAGAGAACCTTTTTCATTGGTCCTATTAAGTTTGGATTCTCTTTGGTAAGTTAAGAAGGCTGTTAAAGTTTCCATCTGAATCTTTCTTTGCATTTCAAGACTGCAGGCGGTTTTTTAAAGTTGACCCAAGTTCAAACTTTGGCTGTAAGAGCACTAAAAAATGAGATGACTTCCCATCGACTTGAGTTACAGTTGCTCCTGTTTTGGTGGCTGTATTAATGCTGTGAGCCAAGGAGGTCAGGGTTGTCAATTAGCTGGCTTAACCTCATTTCCCCCTTCACTTTGTAAAGAAAAGCTGAAACTTTTCTTAACTCAGTTTAATGAATGTCAAGATCACGGTTGCTTTTGGGCTTATGTCCCTGGAAACTGATGAGAACATAAGACTCCGTCCTGTCTCATCGTGGAAGAACAGCTTTGGAGGAAGAGACAGGGATTCAATTTCCAGGTCCTATTCAGTCCTTTGCCTTTTTGCTGAGGCTGGCAACAAAGGTGGTTGTATTTTTTTGTGTTTTGTTTTGTTTTGGTGATTTAGAAACTTGCCTCACTAGGAAGGAGCAAACCCAACCACTCCTTTCCTATGTACCAAGAGGCAGTACTCAGATGCTGTCAGCTTTGGGTCACCACTGACCTGCCTTGCATTTGATCCTAGAAGGCACTGGGATATTCCACTCCTTGTTTGTCTTTGATCCATTTAGCTTTCCTGCTGCATGGCTGGTTTTCCTCCCGTGGGTTGCCCCACCCTCAATAGCTTCATCAAGAGCAGTAAGAGTTGTTTCCAGCATGGCGTTGTGATTGTTCAAAAGTGCTTAATGCAGCAGGTGCCTGACACTCTTGTAAAAAGTGATGGTGATACGCCAACTGGTCTGAGTTGTTCCTATCCCTTCCTAGGGATAAAATCTTACTGCAACCCACTCATAACTTGTTCAGTCTACCCATATACAGAAAACTTTGTAGCAAGCCATGAAGATTTAAAAATAATCTGGTTGGCCTTGGATCAAAGAGCACAACTTGGTCCAGTATTCTCCAGAGTGAGGTCTGCTCTTGTTGCCAACATATGGGTGATGAGATATTCCTGAGTGCTGATACCATGGTGTTGGGCCCCTGTGAAAAAACAGCCGAATGGAAGTTGTGTTTGAGTGGATTATTAGGACCATGATACAACACAAAATTTCTCAAAGGATTTTGGGTCATGAACTGATTTGTAAGGTTGTGGTATCACTTTGTTTCTGTGTTCTGGATAATAAGAAAGGGAATGCTTTCTTTCACTGCAAGCACCCTGTAACTGCTCCAACAGCCCAAGACAGTGCCCCTCTAACAGCAATTAAGACCAATGTTTTTTGTTTTTTTTCCCTTCCTCCTCTTCCATTTCTGTTTCCCTTTTCTCTTCCACAGCTTCTCTCATTCCTTCCTTTCATGGGTCCACTAGACGTTTGCCACATTTCTCACCAACCCTGATTTAATAGATCATTTGAGTGAATTCTTAACCAACCTGAAGGATGCCAGTAAGGCTGAGGCTAGCAGCTGTTTTATAAAAGGTTCAAAACAGTTGACTGGTTCTTAAAACAAAAAAAACCAACCCAGCTTCATGTTGAAATTGGGAAACTCTGCGGCACGTAAATACATCAATTTGCTTCAGCTCTGCAAACACTGGCTGGTCTCTGTGGTTAGGGTGAAAAGTAGCTTGGTAGCCCTTTCTGGAAGCTGGGGATCTGTAATTGGGACTCAGAAGTGCTGAGAGCGAATTACATTTCTTGCTAACAAAGCCTATGACTTGTGGGAAACCCCAAGAGTGGCAAAGTAACAACAGTGCAACAAAACATTGAAACGAAGAGATTCTGGACTTGATTCTCTTCTTGCTTCCCACTTCCTCCCATCCCACCCCTGGTTTACGTGGGCACGATGCCATTCTTCTCTGAGGCACCAGAAGAAGAACCATTCTGTGCTCAGTGTAAAAATCCAGGTTGCTGGGAGTGGGAAAGGAGCACTGTCATGGCATTGCTTCCCAAGCTCATTCCCAAGAACTGTAACCATGTGTGCAAACAGACATTGGTTTGTGTGTGGGTGGCATCGTGGTGATGTATTCTTATCTGACCGAGCCCTTCACTCTTGTCTATAGGGTTGTGATGAAATGAGGTCTGGGTCCAAGGCAAGATTTTTTCCCCCCCACAGCTAGAAGCAAACCAATATGCAATATGCAGCTTATTGTAACAGTATAAAGGGATCCAGACTCTTAGCAACTGGATGTAGGGCCCACATGTATTTTAACTTTCCTGTGGCAGGGTCACTTCCTTCTGTTTACCCCTTTGTGAAGGTGACTTAACCAAACCAAACTAAACCAAATTCTTCTACAAATGCATGTGGAGACCCTGGTAGAAAAGGGATTGCAGACAGGCCAAGTGCTGTGGAAGTATGAATGAATGAATCTTCACAACACTCAGGGCACAGGAGTCTAGTATTCTTACCTCCCTTGGGGTAAACTGAGGCACAGAGGCGAGGAGAGACTTGGTTACACAGTGATTCTGTAGCAGGGCTGGGAATACCAACAGTGTCTCAACTGCCACGTGTGCACATGCCTACAAGACCATCTTTTACCTGTTCAAATTGCAAAAGTTAATTTGTACCATTTAGGCAGTGTAACAGGAATTCCTTCCTTCCTTCACCTGCTGGGCCTGGTACATGCGCCCAGGAGGTGGGACTGGGTTGACTGGGTGATCTGTAAGATAACTCTGTTCAATGGGAGCCAGCTAATTTGCCAAGATATTCGTGAAAGAGCACTGGCGTTGCACTAATGACTTGGTGAAGAACTGGTTTTTGTTTGCTCTTTGTGCCTGCAGGCTTTCCCCCCACTACATCCACTTCTTGTCCCTAAGAAATCAGGCTTAGCAAAAGCCAGATCATTGGTTATGATCAGGCAGTGGGCACCACAGGGTCTTGGATGATGCCAAGAATCTAGCGTGCTGGCTGCTGGGCCGTCCCCTTTCATACACGCCTGCAGAGGGATCGGGGGCCCAAAGGCACCTGCTCTAGAAATGGGAACATCTCTGTGGAGGAAGAAGTGCTCAGCTAGGAGAGCTGGTAGTTGGCAGGGCTGTGTGTGTGTGGGGAGGAAATGAGCTGTGGGCAGTGACTTGGGAGAGGGAGACTGGTTTTCTCTTTGCAGTTATTGGGTGCTACCAATCTAGTTTTGAGTCAATGCCATATTCCCTTATTCTTGTGTGGGCTGTACAGCAGGCTGCTCCCTGTGCCCAGTGTCGCTTGAAGATTTTCTGTAGCCCTACCTTCACTACGCCTTCATAGTATTATTTGTTTCATAGTAACGCTGAAATATCCTAGCCGAGATCACAGCCTTTTTGTGCTAGATGTTGAATGTACATGAAGTGAGAAATGATGATCTACCCCAAGGAATTTACAGTAGAAACCACATACGGTAAGGAAGAAAAAGCAAAGAGAATAAGTAACTTCAGGTCTTTAATGTCTGGTACATCTTGGATGCTACATTAATACCATGGCAAGAGCATCTCTAATCATTGTGGATTGTTTCCTGCAGGGATGAATTATCAACCTACCAGGGCAAGGCTCTAGTGACAGAAGGTCTTGAGCTGCTGGAGTATTTTATGTTGTCTAGCTGGGTTGAGATGAGTATTTTGATTGCAATCGAATAATTTCTGTTCTAGGCATGTTAGAAAATGCCTCTGGCTAGAAGGTATGAAATTGAAATAGTAGCTCACAAAGGGAGGAGCATGGTGTCTGTAGCTCTCTACATATTTTCTCTATGCAGTGACTTTATGAATACAAAAAGTCAGCCTCTTAAGGGGCAAAGCCATGTAATGAGAGACCTCGCTTGAGGGCTTGATATTTGTCTTTTCTTTGTCTGTTTTCCTTAAAATAAAGGATGCCTAGACCATGAAGCCACTATTTTACTCT
>NW_005841989.1:549718-559737 GCF_000455745.1 Alligator sinensis
AGGGAAAGCAGAACCATATTGCCAATCAAGAGAAGCAAAAGCACAAATCTTGCTTTGCATTTGCTATTTCTTTGTCACCAAACTTGAGAAACCATGTAATAACTGTGTAATTACAGTGTAGTTACAAGGGCCGTCCTCTAATTTGCTGTGTCATTACCATACCCTGTGGTTTGACAAGCCTTATAAATGGAGGGATAACAAAATAAAATTTTTGGTGTGTTGCTTTTTAGCTTCCCAAGAGAATGTCCCCAAACAAGATTCTTGCCATACAGACATTGCAAGCCCATAGCAGATTGTTGGAAGCTACAGAAGTGAGTAGCTGGGGTTTGCATAGCTTCCAGCTGGAGTATGCCAGGCTAATTTTTATAACAACTAAAAGAAATGCCTGTAAAATAATGCCTATCATTCAAATCTGAAGAGATCCACTTTCCACAGTTGGCCTGCAGCACATGGGTACCGAGAGATACCAAGCAAAGATGCTCGGAATGGATGCAACCATAAAATAGGGATGTCTGCCCAGGATTCAGAAGGACAACCCTTTTACCTCAATACTTAGTAACAATGCAAAGCCATCAAAGGATTTTAAAATGATCTCAGATTCAGAGCAATGACTCAGCCTAGATTACTCTTTATGCGATAACTTTTCTCACTTGAAGCTATGTTATTTCATGGTAACCAGCTAGGTAGAAATCCAGAGGGGTAGGGATAGTGCTGTTAGCAGCTTCAAACACTAATGTAGAAGGGACAAATGGCTGCGCATCAGCAGAGGACTGACTGTCATAGCTGTGCCGGGGCGGCCAGGGAACATTCATTGTGCGTGACTGCTGAATATCTGGGCTTGATGAAGATGGAGGGACCTTCCAGGAGTTTGGATGATTGGAGGCCTGATCCCACTCACTCTGGTAAAAGTGCACGGAGTCTACTCGTTTATTACTCAGAGCAGATAGTAAAGTGACAGTCTGGTTTTAAGCGTCTGTTCCACATACTTGGATGGCTCCCCGGCTGTAGTTTTTGAGTACTTCCAGATCTTAAAAGCATTTATCTCTCAATATCCCAATGAGGGAGGGCATGGCTGTCACAGAAGTAGTCAATCAAAGGGGACCGCTTGCAGAGCAGGGAGTTGTACCTCAGCCTCCATTCTAAGCAATCGCCTTAACTAACCCTCCTCCCTTCAATGCTGCCTGCTTCAAGAGGCGACAGCCTTCCCCCATCAGCTCAGCAACTGCTGATGAGATCTGAATGCCTAAGCAAGCTCCCATTGACTTTCTGTAATAAAGACTCTCCAGTCAGACCTTTAAGATGACAGCTCTGAGACTGGAGACAGACTGGACCTCAGTTTAGTCTCTTGTAGCTGAACGGAGAGCAGAAATGAGTCAGGCACTTGGGGAGCAGGTAGGTGATGAGTAAGAACGTATTTTCCTTTTCAGTAAAAAACACAGTTCAGTTTCTGATTCTAACCTCACATTATGTTGATCGTTTCCTGCAGGCTGGCTCAGTTAGAATACGCTTTAAGGCTTCAGTAGCAGCAGCCCGAGGTCCTGCCTCCGGGGTGGCAGAAAGAGCGGGGTTGTAATTGGAATTCCTGTTCCATTTAACTTTCTGCATGTAGGTGAATTGGGCCGAACTTTGCTTTGAAGAATCAATGATCTGTTGCTCTCAGTTGCAGGAAGCTGGCTGCCGGGGTTAAGCAGCTAGTCATACGCCAGTGCAGGTTTAAGCCTTTCTGGAGGCATTTTAGCACTTGACCTTTGCGAGGTAGCTGCTCTGAGTTCCACATACACTGCGTTATGACCAGGTTTTGAACCATGAGCCCACACCACAAACTTCAGCCTCTTGATGCAGAGAAAAAATGGTCTTAGCTGATAGGAGAGCTAGGCTTTTATTTGGAATAACCAGGGGACTGGTTATTGCACATTTACATCATAAACTCTGCTGGCATGTTACACAGGGAGTTTACTGTATTTATGTTGCTTGGAGGAGGCCACATTGAGCTTTTCTCTGAGCATTATGAATGTTATACGTTTTGTGGCCTTTTATGAGCAGAGGGTTGACCTCCTTGTCCCAGGGCACTGCTTTTCATCCATCCTTCTGCCGTTACAGTATTTTCTGTGGTGCTGCTGGGCTCCTTTGCTTTCCCTCATTACAGCTGTGGTCCTGTACTTTGACTCTTTGTTTGGAAGGAGCAAAAGAAAGCAAAATGACATCCCACCCTTTTATACTTAAGCTCTGTTTTTGGGTGCATTGTTCCAAAAGAGGGAGGAGATGAATGGCGCCCACCCCTGAAATTATTGCCCTCCGACCATACACAAGTCTACACCAGTATCAGGGAAAACTAGTTCAAGGCAGGTTTAGATCTGGAGAGGTTAATCTAACGCCCACTGAACTCAATGGAGATTCCTACGGTCTAAAAGGGGGGAAAAGATCAGACCCTTCATGTTTTATAGGTTGTGAGGTTTGACCTTGGTAAATCGCATGAAACGGAGAAGCTGCAAGGAGGAAAACAGAGGCTGCATGGATGAACTGTTGCACTTCAAAGAAGGAATGCAATTACCAGCACGTTTGCTTTGCTGCCTGCAATACAGTACAGGCAACACAACAGCTGGATGCAGCTAAAGAACATTCATTGCACTGCGCCCATGCGGAGCCCTGTCTGGCTCGACGGAGCTGCTTGTCGGGGCAAGGATTTGCTCACCCAGATCCAGTAGTAGGATCTGGGCCTAAGTCTCAAGTATTTTAGCATGGGATATTTACTCCTTGCAGGGCTCAAGGTTGTAAATTATGGGTCCAGACCACAAGCAGCGCAAACCAACAGAGCTCTATTGAAGCCCACGAGTTGTACCTGAACTGGTGTAAATTAGGATAACTGCATTGAAGCCAATGGATCTGGTGGACGCCCTTCATCCAGAGTATGGCTCTGCATCTTGCTCCTTTTGTTTCTGTTTCGTGACTAAGCTGCTCGCTGCCTTGGCTTTTTCATATTGTGTAGTTTATAATCTTCCAAGTAGATACAGAAAGAAATTTGTCTGCAGCACTGGCCAAGGCGGCTCCGGTTTCACTGGCATTGGGCCATGCTTACATCCACAGTCAAAATATTGCTGGTTAAACAATAAATATTTATTGATTCTTTAGCTAGCTCCTACATTTTTCCCAGGTGCATTGGAATTTTTAGGGGCCACTCAAGTTCAAATAAAGCTTCCTTGCTGAAGTAGCCATGCTGGGTTTCTTTGTGCTTCTGCTAATTATAAAATGGTGAGACACCTCCGCTGCTTCCAGCAGTAGCAGCTTTATATTAATGCAGGATGCTCAGGTAACCCTATTTTCTGGCCTTTGTGAAATGATGGCTTCAGAACTGCCTCGCGGGTATGTTTGCGCCTGTTTGTCGGCTGCAGTAAATCAGCATCCTTTGCTGACTACACCAGTTTCCTCCAGTTCAGGATCTGTCAGCCCATATTGCAGTGAGTGCGATTCAGCAGTGTCTGGCAAGGATGATAGTTTGAGACCTGAATCTGCAAACACTCAGGTACTTAATTCACATGAATAGTCCCCTTACTTAAGTGAGTGGCCACCCAGCAATGGCAATAAAGAGCTCAAGGAATGGTCCTAGCAGGTGGAAAATTACCAAATCAAATGGGTAAGTGAATTTGATTTTGCAGAAACTGCCAATAAACTCCAAATTGTAACTTCGTCCCGCTTCTCCAAGATTTTGGAAATATTTAAATCTGGCATTACGTGTGTGTGTGTGTGTGCTCACCTCTTATTCTATATTTTTCAGACTTTTCTATACAAAAGCTGTGCAGTTTATTTTTAAAAGTATTTGTTCATTTTTGTTAAGGGCAGAAATGTTGATGACTCCATCAAAGAGCAGAATGAGTTATTTTTTCCTGTGGCTAAAAGCTACAGTGAAGCAACCTTGTTTGAAATATGTAGCAATGTTTGGCAGAGTTTTCCCAAATCTTAAAAAAACAAACAAACACCCCCCCCCCTTCTTTTTTATTGCAAAAATCATTTTTTTCCGAAATCTTAGCTGAAATAGCAAATTTTTTACTTTTTCGCCTAAATGACAAACACTTGAAACCTGGTTCTCTGAGCACTTCGGTTTATGCATAACTGGTTGCAACACCAGTGCCTCTGAAGGCAGCTGAAGCAAGCTGATGTATATCAGGATTGGACAGGCCATGTTTTCCTGACCTCCCCTGATATAACTGAACAGGCACTATTTTTTTTGGCGTGGTTGATACTGGGCTCCATGCAGCAAACCTTTTGTTCTGCCCAAAGCTGTTTCAATGGTTTACCTGGCTTTTGCGATAAAACAGACTGACATTCTGGTGAAACCTTACTGCTCAGTTGTGCCGTCAGCTCCCGTCGCTCTTCATTGCCAGAGAAGGGCTAATGATAGCCGCAGTGGAAATATTTTTGCCGATGCCAGTTATTTCCAAATACATCAAATAAATAGAAGTACTCTTTTCAAAAGAGTGTCCCCTCCTGCCTGCTACTCCCTCAGATTTGAGTACCAGAGCTTAAGACTGTGGGTCAAGGTGAATCCTTAGTGTCGTCTTCTGTTCCTTGCTGCCTGCATGGGCAGGCTGCTGTGCCCGTGCAAAGTGTGTGGATCATGAGTATGTGCACGTGCTCTTGGCTCCCTGGTTTTAACTCCATCTAATGATGCATATTCCTTTGGGATTTGGAAGGGATCTACCAGGATCCAACCTCTTATCTCCCCCTCCTCCCTCCCACTTTAATGAACCAAATTAGTAGGTGTGATGTAGGAACCAGGGTTAATGCCGGACCTAATCCTGGTAACACTCATTCCCACTGTTACTCCCATGGTATCCCATTGGTTTAATTCTTACTGAAAGAATCACAGAGATATTTGTCTGGAGCCTGACGGGGCTTTCTCATGGTTGCAGCAAGTGCTCTGCCCCGAGCAAGGCTCTGTGAGCTCAACCCTTGCATTGGGGTGCCTCCTGACTATACCCGTTAGGAATACTTGTATCATCAGGCTGTCAGCCAAGATTACTTAGCACAGGGTCAGCTACTCTGAGGAGTCACCTCACCCCAGCAGGGGGAATCAGGTCTTAATGGTGGAAGCCTTATGGCCTGTGCTAGGTTAGCTGCATGCTGAGCTTCCACCTGGGACCTTATTGCACTCAAGGTCTTTTACTTTCCCAATGCTGTGATTCTAACCTCATGCTGACGGGAGACCTGTGAACGCCGCCATCTTCTTTTGTCCCTGATATCTCAACCACCGAGAACTGTCTGCCCTTAGCACCACAAAGAAGATGTTATCCCTGTTTGCAAGAAGGGGAAACTGAGGCTCAGAATAATTGACAGACAAGCAGCACGCCCGGAGGCAAGCTGTGAATGGAACCCAGTGCGTTAACCACAAAGCCGCTCTTCTCCCTCTGTTTTACAGACTCCAGGTATCCCAAGGCTCTTTGCAACACAGTAACTACCAACATAGCATAGGACAGGCAAATGCAGAGGCTGTCATGCATCATGCCAGCATTTCAAACAATTTTTTCCTCCCAAGGACGGGGTTCTTGATAAACTGGGGCTCTGCTGACCTTGAAGTCTCCATCTGCTGATGGACTATGTACTGTTTCTGATATCTGTTAGATCTTATTAGGTATGACTGCTGTAATGGTCAGAGCCTCACAACCTTAGTTTGAATAAACACACAGAAGTTTGGGTATTTCTACCATACTAGTGTCTTCTAAACAACTTCTTTCTCCCCATGGGTGTTCCTACCTCCAATTTTAATCCTGGAACAGGGTAGAATTGACTGCTATTTCCTCTGACATCTTCTGAGGCATCCTCTGTTTTAATGGATGAGTTTTGTGGATAGTGCCTTTCATCTGAGGATCTCAGCACATTGTGCAGCAGTCAGGCCTTGACTTCTGTCAGACTTGTGACAGAGCCCATCATTATTTCCGTTTTACAAATGGAGAAACTGAGTTTGGGCATTGACAAAAGCACCTTTTAACTGCAGCCAAAGGGAAGAGAGCTTGGAGGCAAACACCAGCTGTCTGATATCAAGGTAGGTCTGCATGGTGACCCTGTAGTGACACAAGTTAGCAAACTCACCTTAAAATTGACCCTGAATGAAGCAGGGTTTAAGCTGAAACAGTTTTTATCCACTTGTACAAACTCACACAGAGTATGAGTTCAACTGTAAGAGCATATCTATCATTTGATATCGATATCTGTCTATGCCCACAGACAGCTGAAGTGACTTGCCAAAAGCAGGATTGGAACTCGGGATCTGGGGCTTCTCATCTCCTGTGTCAGCAGCTGATTTGCTCTTCTGCTCCTTGCGAAGGTGGAGCTGTTTATCACAGGAGGGTTTGGGCTGAAAAAATGTCGGAAAGGGACAATACATATATACAAGCAGATGTGCATACAGTGAATCTATGTCTGCTGGGTGGCCCTGTGGCTAATTTCTGTTTAGTTGTGGCAAGGGAGCCGGCTTCTTTGCTGTAGAGCAGGCTAGATGGGTTTGTGTGGAGGGGTGCTGGTATATGCTTTCTCTTAGGATTTAGGTGTATGACTCTCCCAACACAGTGAGAAGGAAATGGACTCCCCTGAAGGTGATCTTCATGGAGTGGCTTTGAAATACAAACCAGCTCCCATGCTTTGCAAGGTGTTAGTGGACTGGTAATGAATGAAATATATTTCCTTATACAGAGGGTATTTAAATTGGCTCCATATGCTTTAGGGGACCTGTAGCACTTTCTTGAAGGGTGATGGCATGGTTAGAAATTTGGGTTTTGATGACTGGAGCTAGACACAGAGTCAGAACCCCACCAGCTCATCCAAGCTTCCTTCCTGCACCTCTGCCCCCCGCCATTCTTGTTTAAATATTTAAACATGTAGGATGTGTTCCTCCAAAATCCATCTGCTGGTTCGTACACTATGTAGTCATAAAATGCTGTTGTGATCAACCTGCACCCTCTCACCCCTGCTAATTTTGCCCTCTGTTTAATTGGGAGTGGAGATGCTTTTTCTATTTGAACGCTAAAGATTAAAGTGTCGCGAGGAAAAACAAGTCAGCAAAGCAAAGTTTTAAGACTTCGGCTTCTCAGAGCCTGAGCTCACACCTTTGCATGCAGTGGGAGTTTTGCTGTTAACCTCAGCAGGAGTCGGTTCTGCCCCTTGTACAGCTGGTGACATCAGAGGAAGTAAGTGTCCTACAAACACAAGCTACAGTGCAATGGGGAATCGGTGCCTCACTTTGATGGGGACACAGAGGTACAGAGCCTCATCCAAGGCCAGGCTGAATTTGGCTTTAGAGATGAGTGTTTTTGTATCCAAGGGGTAAAGAATGACTTTTTCAGCGTGTTAGCCCTTGCAATGAACCATTAGCTTGTATATGCACTACTACGCACCTATAGCTGGAATTTGAATTGCTCAATCCTGTCTTGCAGGCACTGTCCTGTTCTCAGTTAAGACTTCCTTGCTGCCTATGAATTTTCAGAGCCTGTGAGTTTGGGGCAGGACTACCTGGATTCTGTACCCTACATTGTATATAGAGGAAGCAGTGTTGCTTTGTGGATAGAGGGTTGGACTTTAAGCCAGCATTCCTCCTATTTCCACCACTAACTTGCTGGGAGACTTTGGGCAGGTCACTTCACTTCTGTGTTTCCCTACCTGTAAAGTAGAGATAATGATGCTGACCCGCTTTGTCCAGCACTGTGAGATCTAGGGGTGAAGTATGCTGTTCCAAGACCTGGCCGTTATAACAAGAGTAATTAGTATTTTAATATCACTAGCATCGAGAAGCTGGAAGTAGACGCAAGCAGCACTACAGCAATTGGAAGTGCTGAGTGATTTGGATTTAGTTGATGCTTTTTTTCATTGAAATCTCTATTTTTGGCTGAAGTTAATGGTTTATTCTTTCCCCCGCCAAAAAAACTGTTAATTTCTTTCAAAATTTGAACTTTGGAAATGCAAAATCACAAAAGTTCTGCTTTTGTAAATGTTCCCAGACTGAAAATCTTCACTTTCTGGCTTTTCACTGAACAAAAAAAAAAGAGGAATGGGAAGTTTGTCAAAGAAAACAGTATTTTCTGCAAAAAACAATAGATTTTTAAAAGAGCCCTGGCAATAACACTCAGTGCTTTGTCTTCAAAGTGCCAGATGGATGTTAACTATTGAGTGCTCAAAACCAGCTTTGTAGTGACAGTAACTACAGTTGTTCCTGGTTATATCCTGGAGGTGGGATGATGAGCCAGGCTACTCCAATCATTGCTGTGTGACCATAGAATATAAGCTCAGGTTTGAACCAGGAGTTTCAGCTCCCTGACTTATGCTCAGACCACGGAGCCGGCTGCCCTGTCTCCTGGGGCAACATGCGTCCATACACGGGCATTTTTTAGAGGCATTGCAAAGGGCGATGCAAAGAGATTAGGCGCTGATGTCACAGGCTCATCCTGTTCCTGGCAGCTTGCTACCTTGGTATCGCAGCCCATGCGCTCTCTAGCCCTGGCAGGAACGTTTCCACGTCCAGTGTAAGCTGCGGGGTTTCAGAGCCACCACAGTAGCTGTGGCTCAGGTGGGTTGTTAGTCACTGGCGCTACTTTTCGTCCCTTTGAGCGGCTCCTGATTTGAAGCTCGCTCTGAACCTTTCCGCTCGAAAGACTGCAGCCTAAGGAGTAACATATGGTCTGTCAGGCCAATCTAACCACTGTAGAAATTGGTTATATTAACAGGCTCCTGAAGAGAGTGAGTTATGAGTGAAGGGGATGTCCATCTCTCCCCAAATCCTCGTTCTCTCCCTTGCGGCAATCCATCCCCTCTGGTGTGTGTTGATCTGGATAGCAGGACACTTTCTGGTTGTAACGGAGGGCTTCTTTCTTCTTGGTTTAGGTGGGATTTTACCTTGGGAGTCTCCAGGCAAGTGCTGATTTAAAGCCAGGATCTGGATCTGAATTTTTTTTTTTTTTTAAGGGGGCTAGTATGTCTTTAAACAGCTGTGCGCCAGCGTGCGTAAACGCACTTGCTAATCCGGTGACTAATTCAATGTATTATAAAGCAGGAGCCTGCCTCCTGCCAAGTCAGAACTATGTCCCTATCTGACTGGGTGTGCGAGGCTGTAGGAATCATTGCTGGGAGCTCGCAAGATGCTGCCCTCTTTCATCTCGCCCTGCCATTGATGTGGAGCTGCCCCCCTTCTCCTCCCGCCGCTCCCCATGTCAATTTATTTACTCATCTGGAGGGCACAGCCAGGCGCTCTCTTGAGTCAGCACCACCCCGCCGATGGGAGCTGCCAGAGCAAATTCCAGGGAGGAAACAATCTCATGACTTGTCTCGGAAAAGTTTGTTCCAAAAAGATCCCCTTACGGTTACAAAGCCCTTGGAGCCTGTGCCTTCGTCACAGCCCCTGCACGGCTCACGATTTCTCAACCTCTGGGGATCTGAGCCAAGCGAGGCTGTGGGAGTTACTGGCTGCTTCTTGCTCCATTAAAACTAGAGCGGGACTCAGAGAGCCAGGGGTGTCTGACCCAGGGGGGCTGGACACCTCGGGAAAGGGTGCCTGGGCCAGGTTCTCAGGACCAGAATCCCGAGTTTGAGTTGAGGGTTTCATCAGGTTACTCATCTTTCTGTCTCTCTCCATGATCTCTAAACCCTTTGCATCCCTCAAAGGGAATTGATTCCCGTTTCAGAGCTCTCTCTTGAAGCCATCGGTCCCCTTTGTGCCTGCTCTCTCCCCTCGCTCCCTGCCCTGCAGCCTGTGCTGCGCAGAAAGCCGTCCCGGTGGCATTCTCTTCTGACGGGAGTTTTCAGCTTTCTCCTTTGGAGCTGGTTTGAAATGAGGCCAGAAGAGTTTGCTCGCTTCTGGTTTAACTGAAGGGCAGTAAACAAGGCCAGTGCTCTAGCAGGAAAAGCCTGATTTTTGATCGTGCTTTCAGGGAAGCGGGAAGAGACCGCAATGCAAAGCCCTGCCTGTGGGGCCTGGTCTGCTGCCCAGTGCCGTCAGAGTCTTTCCATTCCCTTCAGGGGGTTGGATCAGGCCCTTCAGC
>NW_005841989.1:559768-592278 GCF_000455745.1 Alligator sinensis
GAAAAAGTGAAACCTCTGGCAGCTGCTGGTTTTGGTTTCCTTCTGAGCTGCAGTGCTGGTGAAGGGTGCTGGGCTCTGGAGACTGGAATTGCTCCTCCTAACCACAGGTTCAGCACAGCCCAGGCTGGGTATTTTCACAACTGTCCCATTCAGGTCATTACGACCTAGCGGGACTTGGTGAAGGACATGATGAAGTGAGCTTGGGCACAGAGAAGTGTATGCACCTCTGATTAGGTAGTTTGCAAGGTGCACCTCTGCCCTACCTTCTGCCATTCAATCGTTGTTACCCTACAATGCGCCAGTTCAGCAGTGGCAGCGCTGCCTGTTACGCTGTGCCTGGCTGTTCAGCGAGTGGCAGGATGGAGCAGTGTTAGCTTCCCCCAGACCCAAATCATTTCACATCAGCCAGAAGGGGTCTAAGGCTGTACCTCAAATGGTGAGCTAATGGGGACAGGCTCCATGGGCTCAGCCCAGTCTCCTGAGCTATCCAGCCAGGCCTGAGCTGAAACGTCTCTGACTGTGGGAATCAGCTGAGGATTCCTGGAGTTCCTTTGGCAAGGACTCTAGGCCTCCAGCTAGCCAAGTGACATCCCCTCCACCCCCTTCCCTCCACTTAATATCACATCCTAATAGCCTCTTGGCCTAAGCAGATGAGTTCAATCAGTCCTTTCACCATCTGCTCCTAAGCGCTTCTGCTGGGGAAGGCTTGCGGCCAGAGTGGCTGTAATTCCATAATAGCTTCCGGATGTTGTGCTCACAGTGGATGAGGGCTGTGTATCTCAGCCTTATCCCTTTGCTTCTAAGCTCATTCTGCCTATGAGCATATCTGATCATCACCAACCACTCTGATTTATTCCTGCTTTCTCTCTTAGTCTCGTAGCCACCTGCTGATGGGAGATTGAGGAGGCAACTAATAAGCGACATGATCCCTGCTTTGAGTCGCTCATGGAATAGCCCATCATTCAGCCTTTGGCTTCAATGAAGGAGGCTGTTAGGGAAGCCCTGGGAGAAGGCGCATGTCTCTGGATGCTTTCCACAACTCGCTCCCATTTCCTCCCAGTATTTGCTGTGTCCAGTTGCTGCCCTGGATGTCCCCTAGTAGCAAAAATCTTAGAAACCGGAGCTGGCAAAAGTTTTTTTTTTGGCTGCCCAGGGGGCATCCCTCTCACTCGGAAGCCAGTGAAGCCTGTTTTTCTTACAGTGCAACAAAGAGGGTAGGGATCTGCACGGGACTTGCTGGCCGCAGCCTAAAGATGCAGTACTTTTTCTGGTGGTTCTACCTTGCGGAGAGGGAGATTTTGGGACAACTGGTTTTTGAGTTTGAAAAATCCCTCCCCACAGTGTCAGCACTCTATACTTTAGTTTCCCCAGCTATTAAAAATTAAGAAGGCAGGTGGTTAATACTAATTACTTAAAGGGGAGTCATGAAGCCTGTTAGAAGTCAGTATGCTTCAAAAGGTGCTTAGAATCCCATAGTGTGCCCTAGGTTGTAGGGCAGTAACTGGAAGGCTTTTATGCCAGGGGGACTCAGGTAACTCCCTTTACTGTAGTACCTATGCACTTCACAACTGTTAGTGCATACTCACAATCCACTGTGAGGCAGGGAAGTGCTGTGATCCCCATTTTACAAAGGGTAAACTGAGGCATGGAGTGACTAAGTGACTTGCCCAAAGTTACACAGGGTATTTGGGCAGAACAGGGATTTGAACCCTGTTCTATGCTGCTTTTTCAATCACTGGATCATCCTTTCTGTCTCTTCAGCTTCCTACCTCAACTACCCTCCTTTGTCCCTGGATTCCCTGCCCAACTAGGTACGCTTTAACAAGACCCCACTCTTGTTCACCAGTATGGGCAATCCTGTGCCCTCTATTCATATCTCCCAGCCCCTAGTTTGACGATCCTCTGGTAGAGATCCCTTGGGAATAGCTGAACCTAGAGGGAGAGAGGAGCAGAGAGCTCCAGTTGCCAGGGCTGGCAGACACCTACTGCCAGCACTAATAGCACTCCAGTCATAATTATGCTGTATAGCAGAATGTGGGATGGCTGCTCGCCAGCTCCACTGGGGATCTTCCAGACAGGTATATGCAGCAAAGCAGCTATCAGCATGGGCCCTTTTTGGGGGGAGGGTCAGCATGAGATTGAGGCCTGAACAGGCCATGGAGAATGAAAGTGAGGTCCCCACCCTGAGCTGGCACTGGGGGAGCTTAGTGGGGAGGTAGTTGGCATGCTTCTGCTGTACCAGCCCCATCACTAAATAGAGACTGTCAGTCTTGGCAAGCTTCTAGCAATTAACTGGCAAACTTTCAGTCTAGGCCAGAACAATTTCCTTTAGCATCTCCCTCAGCCATGGTGGAATATTCACCTGGCTCGTGTTGTGTTTGGGGATTCACAAAACCTACCCTGTACCATGGGATGCAGCCAGAGGTGGTGCTGGGCTCTGGAGACTGGAATTCCAGATGTGATGTGATGTGATGTGATGTCCTGGCACTGTGCAGATGAGATTGCGACACTTGGGCAGGGGCTGAAGGGAATATGGAACCTGTGACTACTGGAGGTAAAGGAGATGTCCTAAAGTATCGGGCTTTAGTTTTTGTGACGCATACAGACTATAGACCATTCTGAGCCTTTTCTCCAGAAAGCGTCCTTGTGGGGCTCAGCAGCATCCCCCTATGGCCAGCTGTACTGATAGAAGTGGGACTCTGGTGGGAGGATGTTGGCAAGGTGCCGAAGAAGCAAAGCCGTGCTGTATTCTCAGGCACCCGGGCACTAGGCTGACTGGAAGCTGCTGCTTGTGCCAACTTTGGTATTTATGATCCTGTCTCATGCTGGCTCCCTCTCTTTTTTGCAATGTAATTTGAAGGAGGATGAGGAAGCTGGGGAGCAGTTTGTGATCACCCCGGCAGGTCAATTTTATGTTTCCCTAAGCCAGAGCAAGGGAAGGAACAGGGGCCACAACCAGTTGTGAGAGCTGCGAGTTCAAAACACTAACTATGATGATGCAAAGAGAGAAATCTGACTGCAGATCTAGAGAGAAAAGTGGCTATGATCCTTACTCACCTCTGGGCAGCAGCTTCAGGAGTGGGCCGCTTGTTTAGAGGAGCCACTTGCTATTTTGATGGTTAAAATAATTGATTATTCTTGTCTAATTTTATTTATTCTGAGTAAATGCTACTGAGATTTATCGGTTTTGCTCTGACCTCCTGACCCTGACCTGTTTGCAAAGCCTGTGCAATTATTTGTGGGACTGCAAAACAAATACATGAATATAGTCTCTCTCTCTTTTTTTAAAATACAAAGAAAGTCGAACTAAGCACGATACCAGACTCTGGTGGGCCAAGCCCTCCCCTTCTAGAGCAAAGTAAGGCTTGCACCTCTGGAGATGGGTTGGTGGAAATCTGTTGCCTATTTTTTACTTTAAAACTTGTAAGATTGAGGGAGAGCTCTCTGAGAGAGAAAACTGGGTTTGCCAAAGAACATGGTAATGAAATCATTCTTAGCATTCAGTATTTGAGGAAAGAGCTAAGATTATGCAGTGTTTACATTTTTTCCATCTTCACAGTACACTGCTCTTTCCTAAACTCCTGGGCATCACCTAGTACCTAAACATGCTGCCCTGCTGCTGGGAAGGTATCTGATGTAACACTAAGGACATGGAGGATTTCTATGAGTTATAAAGAGGGTCTGTTAATAGCGAGGAGATTTGTGAATGCTGAATAGGTAAAAATAGGCAGAGCCAAATGGTCTCATATTAGAGAAAGGGATCTCCTCTCAGGAATAAAGACATAATAGGGGACTTTCTGTGATGCACGGGAGATGTGACATACTAAAACCTATACTCTCCCATTAAGTAACCACCACCATTTCATCATAATCCTAGAGGCTCATCTTGCTAGGGCTGTCCTGAAGCTGGGGAGGTTGTAAAGTCAAGAAAGGAATGAACTGCTGGAATCTGCAGCTGCCGAGCTGTGGAGTGAGCTGTGGCCCAACTTGCCTCTTTGCTTTCCAGACCCTCCAGAGACATACATGCTGTCTGGGGAGACCCTGGCCTGCCACATCTCTCAGACAGCCTCCTGCTTTCTGTATCACAAAGATGTGCCCTGGGCCTGAGCAGATGGCTTCTGCTGTAAGAATTTCCCTTCTGTAGAAGAAGGACCATCGTCTTTCAAACTGCAGTCAGCCTGAAGCTCCTAAAATATGGGGACAATTAATGATTCTGTAGAAATAAGCTTTGTCCATTAAGCCATGGATTAGTCTCCATAGTACATCCACCCCCATGTGGTTTACCTAACATCTCGGATATCAGATATGCTGGTGTTTGGACTTATTGGCCAGCAGGTAGACCGTCTTTCTTTGTGCTGGAAGAGTTGTTTTGGCAAGTAGCATGATATGGAGAGTGTTATTTGGGATTGAATGTCATTTTAGCTTGATTATCCTAATTAAGACCATCTCCTGCCACGTGGTACCCGTGTGTCTAGCATTACATGGCACTGACTCAGCTTGGGCCAAGATATTAGTACTAGGCACACAGAGAGGGCAGTGTATGCAGGGCTTTGGCTGAGTCAGGCTGGGTTTGGGGAATTCCAGTCTGAGCTGGCTCAGGCGGGGAGGAGAGTAAGAGGTGAAAGCTGGGTAGACTTCGGGGAGTGGTTTGGTCCCCTGTCTGTAAGCAGGATTAAGGCAGAGACAGTTCAGCAGAAAGTGGGGGTGGAAGCTGCTGTGTATATGCTGTAGAGGAGCTGAACCCTTAGAGCTCGGCACTCTCCTTGTTTGATGGCTTGTTTTATAGCATCACAGCTTTGCCTGCTTGAGGAGAGGAGGCTGACCGGGGGGGCTGGTCATGGAGGTTACTGGATGTGCTTGGAAGAGAGGCTACCATGGAGGCCATAATAGGGGTGATGGATGAGACGGGGTTAGAAGGGCTTAGTAACCCAAAGTGCTGCATTTCAGGGGGCAGGAGGGAAGAGCTATGAGCCACGCATATCTGCAGCCTCAGAGTTCCTCTAGAAAGCTCCCAGGGAGGGAGGGAAGGTGTCTGGTGGGTTAATGATCCTCCCAATACAGGTTTGTCCATTGTCTTCACCTTTCCAGGCACACTGCTTTCTTTTCCTTGGCATGTTCCAGCTCTGCCTGTTTCCTCCCCAAGAGGTCATGGCTAGTCAAAAAAACCTACCCATCTTTCCTCTCGAGTATCACATACACTGAGTACTTGCAGTTCACTCACCTGTCCTGAGTGGGTACTTGGTTTCATTGCCTAGATTTGGGCAAGTACTCAATGATATGTTGCCTTTGTCCTCCCTTTGAATGCCAGGAAGAATTAATTTTGCTTGTGGTCTTTTTTTCATGAGCATCCTAGTGATAGAGCTTCCTGGCAGGAACATCCTTACAATTGGCCAATTTTAAATGACTGCCATGGACTGTTTACATAAAGAGGATTTCAGATTTTTATTTTCCATCATCACCAAGGGAAACCTGTAAGATTGATGGTTCATCCATTTGGAGCATGGAGTTGCTTTACATGACCTGGTTGTCTAATCAAAGCATGTTGAATTGTGAATGTTTGTAGGGATACTCATGAAGTATGTCGACATAGCAAATTCTTTAGATACATTTGGCAGTGCTCAGAATCAGAGCAAACATGATTTGGCCTGAGTCAGAGACAGAAGAAAAGGCTAAACAGGATTGAATCGTTCCTTTTCACTAGTTTGCCCTGCTTTCTATGGCTAGGGACAGAAGTTATACATAAACCAGTTTAAGTGATCAGAAAGTGGTTTAAACCTGTAACACAGTGGCTCCCAACCTTGGCTCACGACCCAGATCAGGGGCGCGGGGGGAGGGTCTTCCCCTTGCTCTGCCCCTCCCGGCACACAGTTCGCATGGCTCTTGCCACAGCTGCCCCCTGCAATCCCAGCCCAGGCTCTGCTGGCACCACCGGGCATGAGTGAGTCGGCAGTGGGGGTCGCGACCCAGATTTAGGGGTGCAGCAAAAAAAGGTTGGGAGCCATTGCTATTATAACAGAACAGAAGCTCAGTGCACATAAACCAGTTTCAAAATGGCTGAAACTGGTTTAAGATAAACTTGGTTGAATGTGGTATCAAACTTAAGTGATTTGGGTCAAACTGGTATATGAAACTTCTGTCCCAGACCCCTTGGTTCAAGTTAAATCACAGTCCCCCAGAATCCCAGCATGCTTTCCATGCCTGGGCTGGGCTGGGCTGTGCTGTCTGCTCCAGCAGAGAAGGGTTGGTGGGTGGGTGCAGTGGCAGGGACTGCACCTCCCAGGCAAACTCCAGCTGGGGTTTGGGGCCAAGGAGAGGGGTTAAACCCACCTTCCCCTGATTACAGAGCTGTTCTGCTGCTGAACTTACTGAAACTTACTGCTGGCCGTGACTGTGGACTACAAATCCCAGAGGCACCAGGAAGAGGAAGTGATGAGCAACCCTGCAGAGTAAGACTGCTGTGATTCTGGACTGCAAATCCCAGAGACTTTGGGGGCAGTAGAAAGAGGAAGCAAACACACAGCCCATGTTGACTACATGCTAGAGAGCCATGCTCTAGCGCCCCCCAGCTTCTGGCCCAAGCCACTGCAGGCATGTGGCTGCATTACCTGAATCAAAAGTAACTTGTGTGTCCAGTTGTTTCTCAGTTTAATCTCTGTGGCTTATACTAACGTGCAAAGACTGAATTGATTCAGCCTTGGGCTTTTTGACTGTCTGTACTTAGCTTATGTGAGTGCAAACCTCTGCTGCTTGGGGAGTTGGCTTCATTTTATTCCAGAATAGGGGCCAGTTGAGATTTCACACCAGAAAGGAACTTTCCCTTTCTGTATCCTTTGTTTGTGAATTCTGCTGAAACTCCCCTCATATAACATGCTGCCAATTCACCTTATTCCCTACTTGCAATCATTTCTCCTCTTCATCTCCTAGTTCTTCACACTGTTATTATCTCAGTGCAGCTCAGCATTGCCTCAGCCTTTCTTGAGCGGAGCCTGGGGCAGTTGCATGTCAGTGAATTAGACAGACAGATATCAGCTGGGGTCTTGGTTCCAAATAACAAACCCACTTAATGTTGTTGCATTTAAAGAGACTTGAAGTCAAATCTCTGCAGGCTGTAGGATGCTTATAATAAAATCCTGAGAGCTAAATCTGGAGCAGAGGCTAAAAGCTTGTTTACATGGGGAAATCTACTTTGAGAACAATACTGGTATAATAGTTGGTATTGGTATAATAATATGGCACTATAGTTATACCAATATAATGCTGGTCACTCTTAATTCAGAATAGGAAGACTGTCCACACATGTAATTATACTAGTATAAATAAAGCATTGTAATTTTTTTTACTGGTATAGTTCAGAGAATTTTCCCCATGTGAATGAGCCTTCAGTTAATCAGAAGGGCAGGAAGGAGGAATAAATCATGCTCCAAAAGTTAGTGTTTTGCTTTGAGGTGGGAAAGATTAGCCCACCCTCATTCTACCAGGTCTGAGGCATGCCTGCTTTACCTGTAGAAGCATCTTGTTAGCAAGACTCAGACTGAGAATGGAGCCACGAATTTACATCCCAGCAGCATTTACCAAGCATTTCATTCAGATGAATGTGTGTTATTACATTAGGTACCATGACATCAGGCCCATACCTGAAGTTATAACAAAAGGATTTGTATTGATAACTTGGACTGTAAAAATAGTAAAACAATTAAACCTTGAAGTTGCGGGACCCAAGTGCGCAGCAAAGCCCATCAATCCAGGGCCCCTAAATTCACGCTAATTCTTGAAATGCTGGTGACTGGTCTGTTTAATGTAGGCAACTGTCGATCCTCTAGATCATGGTGTACACGTAAGAGGTCTAATCAGATGCCTGATGAATCCATTTCTGGCTGATAAGCCCAATTTGAGAGTGACACAGCTCGTTACAAGTTTCACAGATCCGTATGTTGCCTGAGTTGGAAGCCAAGTTTACAGCACGCTGCATTCTTCTTTCTCGCTTTGCTTCCATGCTCTGGATCAAAGCCGCTTCATGTTGAATGGCACCCAGTGCCAGATGTTCCCTCCAGATCAGACAGGATTCTGTACACTTCTCCCAGTTTTCTACATTGATGTTGAGCGACTTCATATCATTTTTGCTCGCATCATGGTATCACCATAGGAAGTGACCCCACTTTCTAGAGCAATCTCAAATCTTACTATACAAAATATTTTTGGAGATGCGATCTCCTTCCATTCTGCTGACATGTCCGATCCATTGCAACCTCCTCTTCCTGATAGTGGTTTCTAAGCGTGTCAGTCCTGTGCACTCCAGTACCTGTTGTGCTTGGTGTTTTGTTGTTTCACTTCATTTTCAGGATCTCATACAGACATCTCATGTGGAAGCTGTTCAGTCTCTTGATGTTCCTAGCATATGTAGTCCACATTTCTATACCATAAAGCAGGGATGACAGCGCACAAGCCTTGTAGATGACTTAAACAGAAATGCCATGACTGATAAACAACACCAATTTGAGCATTGAACACCATGGAAGTCTATGCTCCAGTGAGACTGAAATCAAATATGAAGAGCTCGAAGGATTACCACAGTTCAAAATTATGATGGACTTGGACAATGAGCCTACATAGAACAGTGGTTCCTAACCTTTTTTTTTTTACCGGGACCTGGCGGGAGTGGGGCGGGGCATGCGGAGCCAGCTGCCTTCCTCCTGGGGCTCCCCTCCTGCCCAGTTTAATCCCAGAAGCTCAGATGTGACCCTGGAAGCCGCTCAGCCAGGCGGATGGACAGGGCTGAGCGGGGAGCTTGTGCCATGACCCCACAGCCAACCCGCCACGGCCCGGCATTAGAAGATTTGCAGAAAGCTATTACATTGATTCCTGGGAACAAGGCATCCAGGAACAACTGTTTGCCTGCTGAAATCTACAGTGTGCGAACAACAAATTACTTTGAAAGCTTCATGGTATTATACTTCTCTGTTGGAAAGAGGAAGCGGTACTGCAAGATTTCAAAGATGCTCAGTTTGTACAATTATATAAAAGCAAAGGGGATAGAAGTGACTGTGACAACTATACAGGTATATCATCATTGGAAAAATTGTCACTCAAATCACACTCCCTAGGTTGCAATTTCTAGATGAACGAATCTGTCCTGTTTAATGTAGGCTTGAGCATTTCATAATTCTTCGGATCTGATTCCAAGAGGCAAATGACTATTTGGTTGCTTTTATGCAATAAGATCATCACTGGATTTTGGACGGTTTCTTGGAAAACTGTTGACAGTTCAGCTTGGCCCCTGGGACTTACGCTCTTTGAATCAGAGCTGCCTCTTTGCCCCTCATGTGTGGAGCCATGGCTCTTTGCACTGTAGCATTGGCACCTAGCAGCTTTCACATGGATGAGTTTTGCCTGCATGCAGGCTTCACTCCCTTTTGCATCACTTTCACTATGTTCACTTGATCACCTTTCAGCCTGGGCTTGGGATCTATTACAGGCTTTGCTGACCCCGCCCTGTGATCAGGTTAGTTTATCCTTTAAGGGGCTGTGTGTGAATATGTGGGTGTTTGTACACACACACACACACACACACACACACATGCCTGTGTGCACATGGATTAGAGCAATTTAGTAAAGCAGTTAGTGGGGATTAGAGCTGATTATCACAGAGGAGGCCCATCACAAAGGAGAATGCTGAGTTCATTCGGGAATGCTTTTCCTGTCACTGCGAGAAGGATTTAAGGAAAAGAAACCCAAAAGCAAAAGATCTCCATTTACCTTAGAAGGGACTTTCCTAATTTGTTGAATACTTGTACTGTACTAACAGGAAATAGAAGTGAAATTGAGTTTTAGCTATTGAAATAGGACGGTCTGATTGCTAAACAGGAGTGGTGTAGGTGTGAGGAGATTTACTCCCGTCTGTCCACTGTACACTCCAACATCCTAACAGCTTTCCAGTCTGGACCATCAGAGTACTGATCTGGGGCTTGCCTGCATGCTGACTTGCATTGGTTTACAGTGCTTTAGTTAAACCTAGACAACTCAACCAGTGCAAGATTGTATACAGACATTCTTAAAGTGTTAAGAAATGGCTCCCGTGTAAGTGGTATTAAATCTAAAACAACATAACCTATTGCTTATATTGCTTTCAGGGTGTCTGGCTCTGCGGAGGGTTTTGACTGAGTTGACAAAATTGTTTTAACTAAACGATTGCAATTTTCCCTGTAGACTGGTCCTGAGTTCCCCTATTGCTTCATCTAGATGGAAGATTCTTCTCATGCCCTGTGCAGAATTATTTCCATAGTTTTCCCAAGTGCTGTCGAACTGCCGTCCTGCTCCAGAGGTGGCTACGTTCTGATGGTGGCTGAACTATCCCTCTCTGTGGACTGCGTTGGCTCCAACCTTTGAGATCAAAATCTATACATGTGTATCTCTGTACAGGCCAAGTCTGTCCTCAGCTCCTCAGATCCAAATTACTGTTGACTGAGAAAAGTTCCACTGCTGATCTGACCATTTTGGCTCACTGACTCTCTTTCATAGTCCTAGTGCAGTGCTGCTTCCTCCAAGTTTCCATTTTGACAAGTGCTTATTACCCCTCACTACACATCTGGGAATGTAGTTGTTACCCCCATTTTACAGATGGTAGGACTGAGAAATAAAAATGGGGTATTGGGGAAGAGGGGGGTCAATGTTGGAGATTTTTTTTTTTTTAACTCAAAATCCTCTTCTCTAGCCACGGGGATTTCCCAGTTACATGGTATCAAATCCATTCTGACATTTATTCCCATCAGGTCTGGAAGTTCAGTATGTTCAGGATTCCTTCGATTCCCCCTCCCTCGCTTTTGTTTCTGGTTTAAGTGTCTTGTTGCTGTTCCACTCAGAGGAGGGCCAGCCATGGAAATTAAACAAGGATAGGGCCAATTAAAGTCAGTAGGAGTCTTGCCATTGGTTTCAATGGGCATTGTATCAAGGCTTCTTTTTCTGTATGGCTTGCATTACCAGGGTATTTTCATAGTTGGTAGGGTCGGAAGGGACTTGAACAGATCATTAAGTCCGACCCCCTGCCCTGGGCAGGAACGAGTGCTGGGATCATAATACCCCAGCCAGATATCTATCCAACCTCCTCTTGAAGACGCCTAATTTTAGGACTTAGTCTCTTGTCCTGTCAGTGGGATTCACCCTTTGATATCCCAGGTTGCTGTCCCCCTGCTGTCACTGTGGAGAAGGATGTCCTTGTCCAGGGATCTCCATCTATCAGCTAATTTCTAGGGCCAGAGGTTTCTATCAAACCTAGCAGGTCATTGAGCTAGCATGGTTGAGGAATGCAAGGTGGTAAACAGGGGAGGCAGGTTGCCAGGATAACATCTGATCATCTTTGACTCCTCAGCCAGTAGTCCAGATACTTATTGACATATGGCTTGATTTGGGGGAGACCATTAGCACAAATCTGGAGTGAGGCTCCCCCTCACATCTCTGGAGCCATAGGGAGATGTTTTCACTGCTCTGCAACTACATCCCACCCCATGATTCCAAATAGGGGAACATCTGGACAACTTGCACATTAGCTTTGCATGAAAACTTGGAGAGAGAAGCCTGTTGGGTTATAGTTTAGCATCCCTCCTTGATGACATCTGGTGACCTGATGTCCCCCCTACCAGCTGCCACCTCTGGAGAGCTGGTGACTAAAACAGAGACAGGGTCCAGTCCTGTTTCAGACCGATCGTGTTGGAACAAGGGAGCAGAAGCCCAGATTGCCTACAGCCTCCGCCCTCCCCTCTTCTCCCTGTTAAATTGGAACCACGTTCCCTTTTATTGCTGTGACTGGGGTTCCAGGCTTTATATTAGCCTCAGAAGGGTTTCCTGCAGTATTCAAACTGCTGACGTACTGAACAGAAGTTACCACAAGGCATTAAACACCCTGAGAATGAATCAAGGGAATGGGATGTTGTAGAAACTGATGTAGAGGAGACCTTCAACCCTGACCCCTCCAGTCAGCAAAGGCAATCTAGACCTGCAGAGCAGAGCTGGACTTCGAGCATTGTGCTAGCAGGCAGCATCGGTGAGTGTGTTTCTCCTGTACAGTAGATGCTTTCATGAGCGTGGGGAGATGTTAATATTTTGGAAATATATTTCAAACCGCTTTGCTTTGAGTGCAAGCTGCTGTAGAAACAGCAGAAGTGATAGCACTGGAGTGTAGTAAAAGGAACAGCTCTGCTGCTTCAGCAGGCCTCCCGAATGGAGATCTCAAAGCACCCTATAAGCATGAATTCAGCCTTACAACGGGTCAATGCCATCTCCATTTTACAGATGGGGAAACAAGTGTGGAGGGAGCAGTGTCTTACTCTGAGATTTCCATCAAACACCTGGTCTCACCCCAGCCTTAAAGGATCTCTATTGATCCATCTTTTCCGCTGATGGGACTGCAAAGGGCCTAAGCTTAGAATGAAGCCTTTTCTCTGCCTTTGGGGGAGATATTTTCAAACCCTTTATGTGGAGGAAGATTCCCCCACCACACAGACGCAGACACATCTCCATAAGAAAGCTGTTGAATGCCGGAAGAAAGCCGGCTTTGTTGTTCTTTTTGCAGTGCTAAGCAATGTGGGGTTTCAGTTTCCTCTCTCTCTTTATTTATTTATTATTATTTTTTTGAAGCCCAGCTTTCATCCCTGTCACAGAATATTTATTTTCCTCTCTTTGAGAAAAAAAAAAGACTTAAAAAAAAGAAAAGAAAAGAAAAGAAACAACATGTATTTATTTTGAATGGAGATGGTGAATGTCTGTCCCCTTTGTGCCCCTGGAAAAAAAGAGCTTCTTAATACCCGCTACCCAGAAGGGATAAAATATCTCTGCTTCCCGGCTCTTCTATTCTTTCTTTGACTTCTACTCCGTCTCCCCCATTGCTTCTCTACCGTCTGATTCCCGTAGCTCAAGTGCTGCTTTCCTCCTTCTTTGCCTCCTTCCACGTTCCCAGCTCCATTCCCTTTCTCCCTCCCCACTCCTTTTCCTTTCCCCTTTCCTTCTCCCACATTTTGTTCGCTTTCTCCCGCACCCCATTTCTCTGGCCTGAAAGCATGGAGGGGTCCTAATTGGAACAGGCTGGTTTAGCTCCTGCTTCCTGCGTGGGAGTGAGAGGCTGGGCTTGTGAAAACAGTTCAAAAGTGCAGACAAATTTTGCCTAATCCTTCCTCAATACATGTGGGCTCAGCTGGGGCTATTTGCCCAGGCAGTTGCTGCCTCCCCCCCATCCCCGAGGAGGGCACTTGGGAAAGACAAGGCTGTTCTGGGACAAATTAAAGTGGTTTGGCTGAGGTCAGAACATGGAGTCATTTGAGGTAACGATGCAGCCGACCTTTCAACTGGAAGGCGTGGGAAGGGCCTTTCCATCTTAGCCCTCCCTGCCATTCTCTCAGGACAGGAGGTCCTTCGGTCTGCAGTTTCTGAACCAAGAGTTGGGAAAATCCTTGGTGCTTTTGCGTCGTGCGCTGGATCACCACCTGTCTCCTTGGTTTACTTAATGTATTTGCAGCACTGTGGAGGCACCGACAGAGGCACCACTGTATAATCCAGACTGTAACCAAACAGCTGAGATAGGAACCGAGTCTTCCTATCGCTGCATGCAAAATAGGTTTGGCAGGAAAGTAAGTAAGAAACGGCAAGACAGTTCCAGGTGGCAAGAGATGCAGAGAAAGTCCTTGCAGCATCTGTGCTGGGAGGTTCCCCAAGGGAGATGTTTTCAGTAGTATTAGGGAACAACTGTGCCCACTGCTTTCCATGCACAAGCTATCAGAGAGGCTCCAAGAGGGGGCATTTCCTGATGGTACTGGTGGGCTCAGCTTGTCTGAGTGGCCACAGGCCCAGGATTCATCTCTGTCTTTGCAGGTGAGCATTGCAGACTGCCCTTGGACAGCTGGTGGGCTCTTGTCTTTGTGTGTGGAGTATAGTCTTGTCTGGCATCCTCCAGATCATTCCCCTGAGCTTATTGTGGCTTTTGAACACTATAAGGAGGTTATGGGGAGGAATTAAACAACCTGATTTAAAAAATAGCTCTGTCTGTCAGGTGGCAGGACAAGTTTGGGAGCAAACATCCCAAAGTCGTTGTCTGGTAAGATCTGTGTGCCGCTGCCAGATTATCAGCTACCTCCTTGTTTTTGTTGCTCACCTACCATGCAGGTGAAATGTGTGCAGTGGATGAGTCACTGAGTTTGCTGTCTGGGGTGAAAATATGTCCTAGTTTCATAGATGTTAGGGGCTGGAAGGGACCTTCCAGATCATCGTGTCCAGCCCCCTTGCAAACCCTGGGGAGTTGTGAGCCCTCTGTCTCTCTGTAACTGCTTTGAGAGCAAGAGATGCTTTCACTGAGATGAGGTTGTATACAAAGTCTGTATAGGACATACAGCCCTTGGCGATCGGTGCTACATTCAGAGTCATACGTAGGTCCAGGCGTGTAGCAGCACAACAGCTAGGTCAGAGATCACACCTTAGGGCAGATGGGGTGGGGTTTGGAAGTACACAGCAGGTAGGGATCCATGAATGCCCTTCTCTTGCTTGTCTGAGGTGCACAGTCCCCAAGGGGCCATCCTGTGCTTCCTGCACAAACGTGGAGGGTTGGTTTAACACCAAACGAACACCCCCTGTCCAATCCCATCTCCCACTCTGCTCCTAATACCCCTGCCCCTTTGTGTCCCAAAGTCTCACACCTTCTGCACTCAGGTCACCAGCAAAACCCCTCCCAGGTTTCCCTCCTCCCGGCTCCCTGGTGCATCCTGCCTTCTGCCTGTTGCTCCTCTACTGTGCAGGCTCCTTGGGGCTGGGGCAGTCTGTGCTTTGTGCCCCCTGGCATGCTATTAGCACACCATGTACACACAATGTACAGAGGCGAGGGGAGCAGTGCCTTCACTCTGCTGTGTCAAGCCAAAATGCTGCTGCTGCAAGGGATCCTGGTGTCATGAGCTTCTTGCTGCTGACCCTTCTGTTTGGAGTTGGGAGCCTGTGGAAGAGAGGGCATTGCCCTTCACAGCGCTTAGCCTTCTGCATGATAAGGAGACAGCAGAATCCCAGGCATCTGGCTTGATTAGCCTGGGAGTTGAAGGGGGTGTGGGAGGGTGGGGGAAGAGGGACAGTTCGCTTTTACCTGAGACAACAGCGCACTGGATTCTTGACCTCTGTGTTCATCCATCAGAGCAAGGACAGGAGGGGCAGGAGCGGGGGTGGCCGGGTCAGCCTGCTCCACTCTGACCCACTGGACATCTATTTCCATGCAGGCTACTGTGTAAAGTAGCAGGGGCTGGCCAAGGACACAGTGAGGCTTTTGATGGGAAACAAAGTGAGCAGCTAATGGGAGCTTTAAAGGGGCATTGACTCTGTGGGGAAGCTAGGGATAAAAATGATTCTCCTCCCCTCCCACACATCCCGCACTTTCAACTGGAATTTCTTGTGCTGAAGCAGCCAGATGGTTGTGTTTTGGCATCTTGCAGCGTTGCTTGCATTTTAAGGTCAAAATCCCTAAAGTTTGTAAATGTTAAGCCTTAAAAAAAAAATGGACGTGTGCACATAGTTTCTAAATGAGAGGCCTGTTCAGAACAGCATGTGACTGGGACTGGGAGGTGAACTCTGGACACCTCTCTTGGATGCCTTCAGACTCCGTTGCCTGTCCTAAGCTCTCGCTCTTGCTTTGTTCTTTGTTTGTGCTACGTCTAATGCGTGGGGCCCTTATCCAGCACTGGGGCTGTTACGTGCTGCCTCAATACAAGTCATCAAGACCAATAAAAGAAGGCTCAGGGTCCTGGTGGAGTCCAAGGAACTACCAGCCCTCTACTCTTGCGAGAGCCTTTTCTCCATGGGTTTCAAACTGGAAACCTCAGAGCAGAGAGCATTCAGGACATGACAGTTAAACTTACTGGGCTGTGCCTGTTTTAAAGCTTACACTGCTGTCATCATTAGATACTTTGAATGCAGTAGTAGGGCGGCCTACAAGCCTGGGACCCCATTGTGCTAGGTGCTGTACAAACACACATGCAGACATCATTCCAACTGACCAGAGGCCTCTTGTTATAGCTGCCGTAAATTAGTGAATTTTTATAAGCATTGCTGCAGAACAGGGGGCCCTAAAGGGAGAGCGGGAACCCAGCATTGGAAGCACCGGTGCAGAAAATATGCTCTCTCACTACAAAGAAGGCGGTGTGGTACAAAGCCACACAGCCAGTCAGTTCTAGGATTAGACCTCAGGCTCTTCTGGCTCCCAGGCCAGTTTGCAACCCACCAATCTGTCATTTCCGACTACTTCTAAATACTCCTGAAACTTGAAGCAAGGCACAGGTGAAACAGCAAATTGGACTGAAGTCTTGGAAATGACATTTGGGTTGGCAAGGAAAACTTGAAACTAGAGGACTTCACCACAGTCTGGTTTTGCTGCTGGGTGGCTCTAACGCCTGGGTCTCTGATCTGAATGCCTTGGCCCACAGCCAAAGTGACACTGCTGAAATTAGTGGGAGACAGAGCTTGATCCTGCAGTCACGTGTACTGGCTTGTCAGGGCTAAGCCCACTGAGTTCAGCAGAGTTTAATTATGAGATGTGGGAGGAGACTCAACCCCGATTTCCCTATAGGATGGACTGATTTAAAGAGGCAAAAGAAAGCAGTCTCTTCCCCAAAATATCCCACAATCGCCTGTCTGGTGCAAAGCCTTAGATACATTTAACTTTACACAAGGAAACCTTCCCAATCAACTCAGAGAAATCACTTAGCTAAAGTTAGGGTTGAAGAAACTCTGGCAGGACTGACTTCTTTCTTACTGAGAGTAGTTCTAAAGAGATGTTAATAAATAGCTACAGATCCCATGAAAAAAAAAGTTGAAGACATGATATCAGTCTTTGATTCTGAATAGAGCTTCCCAACAGTTTTGAAATACAATTTGAAGAAAAATCTTGAAAATCATGCTTTTAGTTATTTTGAGAGTCCATTTTCAAAACACAAAATTGTGTTTGTTACAAACTCAGGGATCGTGCTGATAGCTGCTGCCTTTTTATCTCTTAACATGTTCTTAATGCAAAATCCCAATGTTGTGATTGTTTTGTTAACCCCGTTCATGCCCACACTCTTTGCTGATGTCCATTTCCCTGCAGTGAAATGGAGAAAGCATTCACAATTGTGCGTGTCTAAATTGCCCCACTTACCTTCCCTCGTATGATGCTTTGCCGAAGAGTCTACAAGGTTGTTTCAGTGTGAATCATGGTTAGAAGGTTTTCTTAGGATAATTCTGAACCATGCTTCCAGAGGCAGAGAGCGAGCAATAAGCTACCATTTAACCAGACTGCTCAAGGGAGTGGGTAAAGCCTGGGTGGTCCTGGGGAACCACACAGCATAGAAAGCAGAGCATTAAAAAATAACGTGATGAAGCAGGGATGGGGGCATCAAACCACTTTCTCTCAGCATTACCTCAAAGGAGGTGGTATAGAATAGAGCTCTCTGAGGAGCTTGCTTGTTCATTCGCACCCTTGCTAATGAAATCCAGCTAATAACAAAAGTGCAGTTTATCAAACGTGTTTTTTAAGGTCTTGATTTTCCTATCACGGTTACTCACTGGTCCATCTATACTATGGCATCTGTGAGAGGTAAATCAGACCCTGAACTTCATGGCCAGATAAAGACATTACACTTTTACTAGTATAAGTGGTTGGAAGTCGATCTGTGCCCATAACAGAACAGAAACTCAGCACATACAGACTGGTTTAAAAATGGCAGGACCTGGCCTAAGATTTGCCCTCCACCACTGAAGGGGGGATGTGAGTTTTGTTACTACTGATCTAAACTATGGCGCTTACAGAAAACCATGTCACTTAGATCAATTCCTCCTCAGGCTGTTTGAATGACTGTACCTAGCCCACGTGGACTGGGGCGGAGGGAAGGGGGGCGGGGGAAGAGATCTGGAGCGCTCTGCTGACATACCTAAGCAAGGAATTTTGTAATTTGTAATAAAAGGAGTGGCACAATGACTGATCAGGGTGAGTTACAGAAACAGGAATTAAAACATAAGAGCCAAGTTTTACATGTCTTACTTCTTGGGGCAAAAGGCAAGAGTGCAAGGATGGAGCCTGTAAAGTGGGGTTAGTTGGCTTCTGAGGATGAAAGAGGAGTCTGGACCTTGTGTCCCCACTCTGGGCTCTGGAGCTTCAGGCCTTGTTGCAAGGGACACTTAAGCTTTACTGTGCTGTATTAAAAGGTAGACCGTGTTCGGAGCGGTCATGCGGTGATGCTTACTGTGATCTCTGCCAGCTCTGGACAGGGTTGGAGCTGGCTGTGTCCCCCTGCGCCCTTCCCCTCAATACTGACTCTGGCACTGAGCACCGCAGCACACACGTGTGAGGATATGCAATCCTCATGCCCAGAGCCTATGCACTCTCCACTGCTGCCCAGCCTGGCATACCTGTTCCTGGCATGCTGACAGCGGGCAGAAAGCGGCACAGGAAGCCGAGCCCAGGAGATGGGCTGCTCCTGCCAGTGGATGCACAGAAGCCAGGTCTCTACTACTGGCAATCTTGAACTGGCCCTGATGTGGTGCCGGGGCTGCAACTGTATCATCAGTCCTAGCCCCCACACCTCACTACAGTCTTGAAGTTCACATTATTTCCAGGGAGCAGTCAAATAATGACTGTACATGTGATGGGTAATACAATCTGGAGATAATCCTCTTGCAAAAAGTCCCAACTTTGCTATGATACAATCACACTTAGCATACGTTTTACTGCTTGACCACACGCACGCTTGTGTTTTAAATGCAGTTAACACATCCTAAGTATAACATGCTATGTGGCCCTATAAGTGGCTGTTTCAATTTGATATGGAGGCTCCATCTTGACTGCTGAAGATGAATTTCTCACAAGTTCAGGGATCTGAAATCGAAGATCCCATTGACGTATAAGTCCTTCTAACTAGTGCATGTGCCCATGCCCAGATCCTTCTGTTTGTGCATACATATAGCAAGGCACCACAAGGTTGCCCACCTGTGCATGCAAAGGTGGGACTTTGTCCAAATGTAGTGAGTACGACTTAGGAAAGTCCTTTATGGAACGATGGCCCCTTAATGTCTGCTTCTCTCCTTAGTATTGACATTCGTATGCTGGATGGATAGCTAGTGGGAATGCCACTGGCCCCCAGCTGAAATCTAGACAAAATCTGGGACTGGAAGTTACCACCTGATGATTGTGTGCAGTACATTTGGAGCTTTTACTCATGTTCTTAGTTCCTTTGTCACTCAAACAAAGCCCTTAAGCACATGCCTAACTCTCAGTGAAGTCAACGGGACCTCAACATATCTTGGTTGAACTGGCATTAAAATTGGAAGAAATAAAATTGGTCAGAAAGAATATATGTTTTCTCTCAAATGAAATATGTTTGGTTTTTGGCCTCCAAAGCCAACAATCTTTTTTGGTTTGCAAACAACAAACCCAAAAAAACAAGACATTTTGGTTTCTGACATTTTTTTGAGGGGAAAATTGAGAAGACGCATTTGCTGGAGGAAACCCCCCAGTATAAACGAAACATTTTCCTTATTTATATAGCAATAAATGAGCTCTTCTGAGTTTTGTTCCTGGATTTTCTGAAGCCTCTGAGCAAATCATTCACTTTTCCTGGCCTCAGTTTCCTTCTGTGTAAAACCTATCTGAATTGGTCCACAAAGTGCTTGGACACCTACAAAAGAGTTAACTACATTTCAAGCTAGATCCTTTGAGATGATTATTTTATGCTGACTTCCTTTTGCACTAAAATTAGTTTGGGAAATGTATTAAAGATGAATAGAGCATAAGATTTTTCTTTGTGAGAATAGTTGTTTTTCAAATAAAATATATATATCAATTCCCCCATCCTAGAAAGAAAGAAAATGAGAAAGGAGAAGGAAAAAGTGGTTCTTGCCATATGACTGCTCATTGCTAGCATTTATTCCAGCCTCCAAAACTTTTGGCCTGACATCCCTGGTCTCTGGTGGGGGCGGCTGTGCCGGGCTCAGTGACTCATTCAGTAGTTGCTTCATTATACGGATTTTGCATTATGTAACTCTGGGTTAATCTGGGATTTTCCAGCTCTTTGTTTGACTCCTTTCTTGAACGTTTCTTCTACGGTGCTTTCGTCATGCTGTGTTCTACCATGAACCTCCTTTTCCAGGATTCCCTGAGATTTCCCCCTCTTCCACTCTTCCCATTTCCCTGGAAGCCAGAACAGGGCGTTGAGTGCTAGGAACAGGCAAACCCGCTCAGGAAAAATGATACTTTCCTTCTTGTCTTTAGAATTCCCCTCATTTTAGGATTCATAACTGGTTTTGGTATGATGTGCTCTGCCGACTGTATTTTCCCTTAATTTGCTGTACCGCTGGGATGCAAATAGGGCTTATTATGCCCAGTTGTGTAATGCCTATAAAATGCTTGGATACATGATCACAGTATAGTCAGCAACCTGTTCCATCGTTGCTCATGTTTTAAACAAATTGGCCTTTTCCAATGAAAGAGATATTAAAGATAGGCTTCAGCACCAGGATCTAAGTGCATCATCACTCTGTAGTGAAGAGAGACCTTTTTAATATTGGGGGGCAACAGCTGTAGGTCATATTTTGACTGTAGCCCAGACATTGTAAAAAAAAAAATCTTTAAGAAAACCACTGAAACATATTGAACATTTTTTTTTCTGAAAGAATGGTTTTTACTGCTAAATGTTATTGCTCAGACATTGCATTGAGGGTTCCCTGCTTCAGAAACTAGATACAGTTTCTCAGGAATAAAATGAAAGCAGATTAATCATTTTCCATTCAGAGAGAAGCATGAAATGTTATTACTGAAGACTTGTGCTGTGCTGGCCATGTATGCGACACCAAGCAAAGACAGAGGGAGATCTGCCAGCTGAGGATCTATGTAGGTGAATTAGCAATATTGGAATACAAAGGCACTAGAAGACACAGAAATTCCTGCAAAGCCCGAATTGGGAAGTTTAAATAGCTAATTTAATAGTACAGGCTCTGAATAGTCCCATCAACTTCAGTTTGATACTTCCACAGCATAAAAGATAAGCATTGGCATAAGTCTTTGTAGGACTGAGGGCTAAATTAGTCCTGTTCTTGCCAAGTGCTGCAAATGTGCAGTAGTGGTAGTTGTAGTCACGTTGGTCTAAGGACATAGGCAAGCGTCCTCTGCCTGAAGAAGGGTGTTTGTACCCGAAAGCTTGCCAAGACAAATTTTTCCAACTATTTTAGTTGGTCTAATAAAAGATATCAGATTTAGCCAAAGAAGCTTGTCTGAGAATGTGCAGTTTCTTATGTGCTTCAGTGGGCTGTACCGGCACTCAGCACTTTCCAGGATCAGGCTCTATTCCCCAAAGCTGAATTAAGTCAAGTCAGGGGAGTGCTTTGCACTGATTTTACTGGGCTTTGAATAGGATGTTAGGTGTATTTTTACAATCGTAGCAGCAGAGTTGCTATTTAATAAATTTAAAGCATAATGATAACCTAGATAATAGGCTTGGGGTTTTCTTTATAAAAGACATTAAAAGCCTAACTTTTCCCTTTCTTAAAGTGGTCTAATATTGGCATAACTCTGCTGGCTTGTTTGAAGTTACTTCTGATTTCCTCGGGGATGAAGTGGACAGAGAATCGGGCCGTTTTGTTTAACTTGGCAGCATCCCTTTATCAAGAACATGCTTGAAATAGGTGTCATACCTTCAAGTTAAGACTGGCCAGCGACAGTGGTGCAATTCTTCTAACCGGTTCTTTATCAGTGTGATGTATTGGCATATGACACTCGGTGGGCAGAGTTACAGAGCAGCAGTGAGGGGAGATCCCAGGTCATATTGTTCAACTCAGTTATTTTTTGGATTTGGTTTTGGCTGTGTAATCCCAGAGTTCCTAATACTGTCATCTTTTCCTTTAGCAGGGTGCACGATCTAGCAAATGGTTTATTTTTCTCTTCTGCTTCTTTCAGATATGGAATGTGCAGATGTGCCTTTGTTAACCCCAAGCAGCAAAGAAATGATGTCGCAGGCACTGAAGGCCACTTTCAGCGGCTTTGCAAAAGAGCAGCAGCGACTGGGAATCCCCAAAGGTATTACATGCTCGCACCTATGTCCCTTTGTACAAAGGGGCCAGAAAGGAGGAAGCCGAGGCATTTTCTCACATCCTCTTTTGCAAAAACATTGTTCCATTTATTATCCATTCCATCACCCTGTCTCAGCGCTCCCTTGATCCCTGGCATCTCTGCCTGGAGGAAACTACAAGTGGAAGTATCCAGCATTGCTTGGCAGGTTGACTTGTATGATGTCCACCCTATTTATAAGTCGAGACATCTTTGCCATATGACTGCTTTTCATTACCCCAGGGAGCTCTAACCCTTCCACTGGGCCCCTTGTCAAGGCATCATAGGGATGCTCTACCCAAAAAGATGTGGCCATATTTCACAGTATCTGCTGGGAGACTATCAGGCTTTTCTATGAGGAGAGGTATGAGGTGCTCTTAGCCATGTAAGAATGATGCTCATGAAGAGACCGGGGAGTTTCAAGAACAGGGTAGCAAAAGAGATCAGAAAATCCTGTGGGGATTCAGACATTATCAAAAACTGGTTCAGGACTTGCTAATGGCACACACCATCATAAGCTTTGTCAGAAATGGCACCCAGTAAGCCACCAGAGCAGTGAGGCCTAAAGGATGAACATCATTTTATGGTGTGTGCGCCCCACCTCCACTATTACATATTAAACCTATGTCAGCTACAGCTGGGAATTAGAGGGTAACACCAATTATTGGAGGGTTTTGAGATGAAGTTGGACAGGCCTCTGTTTGGATGGTTTCAGAACAGCGAATCCCACACCCGGGACAAGATGACCCTGGAGGTCTCTTTCAGCCCTGTGGCTCTACAGCCTCTGCACCTGTTGGCATAGGAATTGCTGATTTTTTTTTCTCACTGGTTTGGTGTCTTTGTAACATGTGGATGCTTATTAATGGATTTCTTTGATGACCCTTGATGTAGACCCCCAGCAATGGACGGAGACTCACGTGCGGGACTGGGTGATGTGGGCCGTGAATGAGTTCAGTCTGAAAGGAGTGGATTTCCAGAAGTTTTGCATGAATGGAGCTGCCCTCTGTGCTCTGGGAAAGGACTGCTTCATTGAGCTAGCACCTGACTTTGTGGGAGATATTCTCTGGGAACATCTGGAGATGCTGCAGAAAGGTAACTGAATGGATCACCAAATGGGTTACAGTAAGGGGCTTGGAGGCAGACTGGCCCGTGAGACCCTCAAAGAGCATGGCTTGGAGTCTGGATGCAATAAAGAGCAATAGTGTAACTGGCACTTTGTGCAGCGATGCCATCCAAACTTTGCAGCAGATGAAGTCATATTTGGATGGTAGACCACTCAGGTTGGTGAGTGCTGCAAGCAGTGGTGCCTGCAGTGTAGCAGGTGATATTCTTGCCTGAATCAATCTCTTGGCTTGGGGCTGCCGGACATGATATCTTCTAGATATGACTTAAAATGGAAGCCCTGAATAGTTGTGATCAATGAAGATCCCATGGCATTTCTTGAGAGGGGCAGGCTGATCATGAAAGATCAGTGGATATGGCTGGTTTCCACTGCAGACAGGGACATTTTGTCTGTTTGGAAATTAAAAGGGGGATTTTCCTAATCACTCAGTATTGGCCTAACTTTGTCTCCACTGGGAGTTTTTCCATTGCCTTCAGTTGATGCCGAGTGGTACTTTTGAAAATCCCAGTTTATATTTCCAGTTGCAGCTGAAAAATACTATTCTTGATTCCTTGCCCTAAAAGGGGTGTATTTGGTAGCCATGTTGGTCTGAGACAAAAAGCCATACAAAAAACTAGAACTCTTGGTTCCAAAATGATACCTTTTATTAGACCAACTGGAAAATGGCAAGAAAATTGGGATCCCAAAAGCTTGCAGAAAAGGACAGTTTTCTTGCCATTTTCCAGTTGGTCTAATAAAAGGTATCATTTTGGAACCAAGAGTTCTAGTTTTTTGTATGTCTTTTTACCTTAAAAGGTAATTTTTGGGTAAGGCTGTACAGCTTCTGTGTTCCATGCCCAAGAAGGTTACATTGCATCTTTATTTATCCCTGCATACCAGCTTTCATGGGCATTGATTTTCTTGAATAGTTTCTGGATGGAGAGCATAGCAAAAGCTCTGATGAGATAGTTTGGAGTAAATAAACTACCTCAAGGGCTGCTGAGTTTGAGTTATGAAATTAAGATATAAGCAGAAGCTCTGTGAAGCATCAAAGCATGTGTTTTAACTTCAAGTATCTACTTAAAACCTTTTGACTTCAAGAGGACTTAAAGTCCACAAAAGTCAATAGAAAGATTCCAGTGGAGTTTGGATCTGGCTCTTTAAAGCATGTGCTTACTTCCTTTATTGAATGGGGACCCAACTATGTGGGGAGGCAGGAACTAGAGTGGGTGGCAGGATGCACACATACCCTAGGGAGCTCTCCTTCACTGTAGGGACACCTACCCAGCATGAATCAGTGGAGACCCTGAGACTGCCTTCCTGCAAAAGCCTCTGTGCCTTGACACTGTCCGAGGCACTGATCACATACTATGAAGTGCCCAAAACACATGGGGACACTGAGCAGATCTGAACACTTCTAAGCCACCCTTTTCTCTATGATGCAGAATCTAGTTCAGTCACGGAGCTGTTTCCTGCCCTAGGCTTCTAGATATCCACTGTATTGATGTATTGACTGAGTGTCCTTGACATCAGGGCTGTTCCAGTGGCAGTAAAGGGGCGGGGGGGAGAGGTGAAGGATTTTATGCCTTCCAAGAAACCCATTGACAAATGGAGGTTAATTACTGATTACTAATTTTACTGTCACCTGTGGTTTGCAGAAGGTAAACATGGCTGTTCATGGGGTCAGCAGCAGCCTGTATTTTCCTACTCCTTGTTTGCCTCTGCAATCTTTTTCAGTTCTTTTCTTTTTCCGTTAGTTTTTATGGAGCCTGCGTATTCACAACAAACACATTTAAAAAAAAACCTGCAGTGAACTCAACCCCCAGTTACTGGAAGCAGCTGAAGAGTTGACCCCAGCTTCCTGCTACCTGAAGTTTTCTGCCCTTGAAAGTTGCCTGCTATAGCAGTGGTATTTTGGTTGAGGCACTGTACTAGGGCTTGAGAGAACTGGGTTCATGTCCAGCTCTGCCACTGATTCTCTGGGGCAAATGAATTAAATGGCTCTATGCCTCAGTTTCCTTAACATAAAGTTGGTTTCATTGTTCCCTACCTCCTCGGGATGCAATGTAGCTGCATCTATTGATGTGTGTCAGCACTTACATCATACAATGATGGTGCAGGGCAAAACCCAGAGATGGATGCCCTGACAAGAACTTTTACCTGCCAGGTCCTGGATTCAACACTTAACCACTGGGCATGAAAAGAATGATGCATTGCTGCCCCTCTTGCACTTAGGGCACAGGAAGGGGAATCCAGCAGTTGGAGTTGCATTTTCAGCTCTTTCAGATGTGCTGTCTCACCTTGTGCAAACGACGTAGGCTCTCTGAACTTCCCTTTCCTTGTCTGTAAGACAGGGAGACCTAGCAGGGTGGGTGACTTCACTTCTTGTAGAGATTCCTTTGGAGCCTTAGACAGAAAGTGCTTTGTGGAAATAAGCTTCATGCATTTTAGGGCTGAATCCTGCCCAGTGAGGTCAGTGGGGGTCTAGGGTATATCTGTACAGCATCTGCAATACTCCTGAGAAGCATTTCCTATCCACATGTTCCTATGCAGCACACGCCAGACCCAGAAATAGAGCAGTGAAGCCCCCCAGGAAGGCACTCCCCAACCTAGAAACCCCAAGTAAGATGTGGGCGCTGATGTGCTAGTGCTGTATAAATACATGTTAAGACGCAGTGGCTATCAGGTGCTAACCTGCTAATATCAAAGATAGAATAATTTTTTCCCATTTTACAGACAGGGACCCGCTGTACAAAGAGACCGAGCAACCGGGCCAGGGAGTCTGAGTCACAGTTGTGAGCTGAACCCACTTCTCTTGAACCTCACTGCAGGGCTTACCCACTTCAGCAGTGTACTTTGGCACGGTTTTCGCTGGGAGCAGTACCAAGCCTTTGCTTGTTATCCCAAAACACTCAGCACCACCTTTGCGAATCCACTCTAAGTCATCAGGTCACACTGGGACAAGCTACAACCTGTCAGTCCCTCTTATTAACATGCCCCCGTTAGCTTTTTCAGAAGAAGTGACTCACATACCACAGGCTGCTAAAGGTATAAAAATGGCAGCAGACGGGTAACGTTTTCTTTATGTATTTGGGCGCTTTCAGGCTTATTTTTCCAAATTTCTTCTTAAAATAGCTCCTGGTTACCAGCAGTGTCAGCAGTGCCCTCTGCTTGACTGTAAACCTACTTGAGCATTGCCCTCTTTAACTCAGTCCCACCCTTTCCCTGTGGTCACCCACCCTGCCCCTTGGCAGGCTCTGCGGGGAGGGGAGAAGAGCACTCTGCATTAGGTCTCTCTCTTTCCACAAAACCTTCCTTTGTTTGAGAATTTTTTCCACCCTGCAATCCCAGGAGGGGAGGCCAAAATTAGGCTCCATCGAGTGAACGTGCATTATCTTTGGTTAGTTTCTCTCCAGCCTCAGCAGAAATAAACATAGTCCAAGCAATTCATGACTTTTTTATTTTTGTTACCCTTTGTAAGCTCCCATGACGGTATCTCTGTCCACCCACTATGCTGTGCAAGCGATGCTGAAAACGAGCGAGGTGTGAAGCGGGGAGGGGGAAGAGCCAGGACAGAAACTGTAGTTGGAAAGGGCCAAAATATGTGTGTTGATTTTACAGTCAGCAATCATTGATGAAGCAGCTAGAAACCCCATGGTGCTAGCTGCTATACATTGAGTGTTCAGCGAAAGTAAGTTGGTGGTTGTGCAGCAGCAACCTTATAAATGTAGTATCAGGGTATTTTCTGTTATCTTACTATTCAGCTTTACCTTGTGCCTCACTGGGACAGGAACAGTACCGGTGTTTTGGACTTGGAGGAACAGTGCTTGTGACACACACACATGCATCTACTCAGAGCTGGTTCAAAACAGGGGAACTTTTACAGGGGAAAAAAAAAATCCTCATTTTTTATTTAAAAAAGTCTGATTTCAAAATGTTATTGACTCTCAAAACATACACAATGAGAACTGGTCCAAACACGGGAAAATGTGGTACAATTTATTCCTTGTTGTTCCTTAAAAAGGCTTAATTAAAAACACATATGTGAGCTCTACATACAATCATGATAGGCAGCCAGCAAAAGGAGGAAAAGTAGCAAAAACTAAAGGAAACAATTAAAGTTTAATAATAATATTATAACAACGCCTAGAAGTTCCAGCTGTGATAAGATTCACATGCAGCGCTTTTGAAAACGTGGAGAATTATTGGTGCCTAAGGCCTGGCTTTTCAAGGAAATCAGGTACTCACTACTTTTGCATTTGACTTTCTTTGGTTTCTTTGAAAATCCCAGCTATAGTAGCTGAGTGCTTTGGGAGATTCTGGCCTCTATGTATAATTCCAAGCTTCAGTAAAGTTGCTAATCCTATGAACTTTCTTCTTGCAGAAGAAGCAAAGCCGTATCCAGCTAATGGAGTGAACTCCGCATACCCAGAATCCCGTTATACATCCGACTACTTGATTAGTAAGTCTGAGCTGCATTTCCCAATGCTTTTGTTCTCCTCTACATTGTCTAGCGTGTTACTGTGCTAATATCTGACTAGCAGGGTGCCAGCCATAGCCCATTGTCAGTGCTGACTTTCACTAGAAAAGCAGCACTTTTTCCAGGCCTGTTTCTGTTCCCAGTGTGTCTTTGGAGTCCCTGTTGTTTAACATACTGGCAGATTACTGCCGTGATCATGGAAGAGTATGCAAAATCCATAGTAAACTCATGCCTCTGTTTTTCTTGTATGCGCTAATTAGTATTGATTCATTGTTATCAGGCATTAGAGTTGACACCCCACTTGGATAACTATGAGGAAGCATGGCTCAAAGCTCTTGATTCAGACTCTTTGTAAACTTCATTTCTAGAAGTGGCCGCTGGTAGATCTCCTTGAGTGACCTAGGACTTTCAGAACAGTTGCATCTCCCATGACTTTGATTGGACTTGTAGGTGTTCAGCTTTTCTGGGAAGTTCACAATGTCTCCAGCTGGGCCCTTCAATACTGTGGGTATTTTTAAAAATGTGTGTGTCCCCCTTTTTTTTTAATGGAAGCTTGGATGCTGAAGTACACGTGGACCCCACGGGAATGCCTGATCAATACATAGTCCAGCCTCCAAAGCCAGTAATTTAGCACCCGTGCTGCAATAGAAGGGCATGAGTTGTGTTTCTTCTGGAACCAGCTGATGTGCTAAACTTGTATTCCAGATTCTCTCTCTGGTCAGAAGCAGAAAGGATGCTGCTTGACTTTCATGCAGTTATATAATCATTTAAACAAAGATAGTCCTTGTCCCAAAGAGCTCAGAACATAGCAAGAAGCAAAAGGTGGAGACAGCCACGCTCTACTTCGCTTTGAATTATTCTATTTATGATTGGGATCCAGTGTTAACGTACCCCGTCATTCCCCTGGCAGGTTATGGCATTGAGCATGCTCAGTGTGTGCCTCCATCAGAGTTCTCTGAGCCCAGCTTTATCACAGAATCCTACCAGACCCTCCATCCGATCAGCTCCGAGGAGCTCCTGTCCCTCAAGTATGAGAGTGACTACCCAACAGTCATCCTGCGTGACCCTGTCCAGACAGATTCCCTGCAGACAGACTATTTCACGATCAAGCAGGAAGTTGTAACTGCGGATAACATGTGCATGGGGCGCGCCAGTCGAGGTAAGGATGCGAGTCTCCAGAGTCTCTGCTTGGATTTTCAATGCATCTCTCCACTCGCCCCTATACATACAAATGGGTGGTGACACTGCCCCTTCCACCCTGGATGTTTCTTTCTATTTGGGGCCAAAAAACCCCACTTGTGCCTCACAAATAGTTTACCCAACACATCTTGTCCAAGGGTCCGAAACCTTTTATGCATAATGTCCCAGATGCTAAACAGCTGTGTATCATTTTTTTCCACTGACTGGTGTAACAGCAGTTTACACAAACTGAGTATCTGGCCCAATGAATTAAGGCTCACTGCACCTTGGAGAGCAGTGTAGAGAGTGGAGAGTGTGGTTATCCCCACTGTAGAGGCAGGGTGACTGTGGCACTGATTGGGACAGCATCTTCTTCAGTCCACCGTAATATGTCAACAGGGCCAGGTATGGAGCTCCTAGCTCCTGTACTGCAAATACCCAGGCCCAGATCCTCAAAGGCACTTAGGTGTCTAACTCCCATTGAAATCAGGACTTAGGCACCTAAATATTTCTTAAGACTCTGTGGCCAAACACCTTTTTAGGTTAATATTATTAAATTGAAACAGGCAGACCCAGATTGTCAACTGGTGTGTGTTCACCTGACTTCACTGAAGTCAGGACAGCTACTCTGTTTTACAGAGTTATCCACAGAGAAGGTCTCTTCCCATGGAGTTGCTAGTCATTGACCAAAGCATGTATTGGTGTTCCCTTTCATAGATGGGGAAACCGAGGCAAAGAAAAGCAATTTGACCCTCCCAAGATCCTGCACTGCAGTGAACCCAGCTCATTTGATTCCTGATTCTTGTCATGATAGCTGTGCTGATATGGATTGACTTTGAGCTTGAATTTTGACTGTATTATTAGTATTATTATACTGGAATGAGACCAGGAAAATGCCAAATGTTGGATCTTTCCATAAGTTCAGACTCCTCTGCCAGTCTGTGTCATGCTCCCATCTGAATTCACATGTGCGTTAGATTATGGGGGTTATTTTTATGTTTCTCTTTTTTTTTCCAAGCTGGGGAAGGCTTATTTGAGGAGGGAGATGGTAGGGGGGTGTGTGTGTGTGTCTCTCTCTCTCTCTCTCTAACTACTACTACTGGTTGAACATTTATATAAAACAGGCAAATTAGCCAGATGTGGTGAGACTAGGGGCAGCTGTGCTGCAGTTTTAGGTAAGCTCTTTTTCCGGGGTTGTTTTTCTGACTGTTTTCTAATTTGGTTCTCTCTCTTCTCTTGAGCTTTGCTTTAAGGCAGGAAACTTTATAGTTATTATTGAAAGGCAACTAGCCAGTTGCACTTTCGCAATCATAGCTCAGTCCTACATAGCCTCCAAACTTCAAGGGAAGGGGATCCTACAGAAGCAACAGTCCCACAGCCTAGCACTAAGTAAGGAGAGTCAGGCAGAGGCACCTGTATTAGTGAACCCTTTAAAATGTCAGCCATGATTCTTGGTCGTCTCAAACCCTGCCCTGGCAATGCCAAAGGATCTGCTGAAGTGGCTGAGTGTGGGTATAAAATGCATACCCAGTTTAATGTCTCTTAATCCTGTCAAAATGGGTCAATGGGCTGGAGTGTATATAAGAATCCAGCCCCTTACAGATATGATTATATCTTTATTATAGATGCCATATAAACAGCTACACAACAGGAATTTCATCAAAAGCCTGCAAAGTCAAACAGTTAAAAACTAAGAAGTATCAGAATTAAGGCTGCCTTTGCAACTTTAATTTGGCCCCTTTGTAACTTTGCTTTCTGGCAGCCTGTATGTACATGATGCATGCTCTTATTTTATTCTGCATGATCAATGAAGACAGAATCTTTGGAAAACTGAGCTGTCAGACTCCATCAGTGCTCCACTGAGCCTGTGCAAACTCTGATTGCCAGCAGCTCGTAACTTGGCCAAATTTAGGCAGATTTTCCTAGGCACAGCAACAGCACATCCACAACATCTCAGATCCCCTGCCAAGTGTCAAATTCCTGTTCCAAGGCAGGCCTTAGATGTTCTCAATGAAATGGTTGTACAAATCATTTAATAGGGGTAAAACAACAGGTTTTCCCCTCTCTGCTTTCTTGGAAATGACTGTGCTACTTTTGTTAAAACCCCCATCCTGCCCCAAACAAACAAACAAACAAAAATCAGTCTGAACTATGAGAGTTTTGAGCCTAAATGTTGGAAGTTTGGTGAAATTGTAAGGAACTGAAAACAGAGTCTTGTAATGGAAAGTGTCAAACAACCTTACATTTAGGCCTTCCTAGCTGCAACAAATATATACATGATTTCAAGGAGAGACAGGCCTGACCTTCAGCCTCAGATTTGAAAAAGTGTAAATCAGCAATAAGATTGTAAATGTTGGCTTGTGAATTATGTTCATTAGGGCTCAGAGTCAGTGCCCCGCTAGGCTGAACAGGAGCTGAAGTCCTAATGCCCACTCTGTCCATTACTGAAGAGGCTGACTTCTGCAGGCCAGCACTAGTTAGGCTCTTCTTGCAACAAGCACTGTTTAAACTAAAATACAACAAATATTTGGTTGCATGTGCCAGCTCCATTCTGTGTTCCTTTCCCTTGAGATTTACTATCTGGGCCTGAGTAGGGGGCAGTTCTGCCAATGGAAATTTCTCCAGGAGCTCTTACACAATCCCCGCAGCTGTTTTTAGCCCAGTTTGGGAAATTAATGAACTTGAATGATCCTATTACGCTCTCAGCTTGTCAGTGAAGCTGTTGAGCAATAAGCAGAATAAGACAGCTCAGAGTGCAATTTAAATCTATTTTTTTCAGTCCCTTTTTTAGCTCCCTGTCCTTCTAATCACAGGGCGCAACTCCTCTGCTAGAGTAACCCAGCGTAGGTCCATGGATCCCAGTGAAGCTTCCTATTGTATTCCAGCTGAAGATCTGACCCTGTAACATATTGATCTCAGCAGCAAAAACAACTGCAATTGTTGATGGAGTCCAGATGTGTGCAGCTCAGCGAAGCAAAAGTTGTTGTTGCCTGACTTGTGCACCTAGCTAGACTACTGCTGCTTGATAACTTCTGGATGCCAGGGGCTTTGGTTATGATTTACTGCACGAAAATATCACAATAAAGCCCTGTAGCAAAAATACGAATAAGGCAAGTGAAAAAAAAGACTTAGCAGGGCATTTGGCAGGTGGGGATAATGCTCCAGCCTAAGTTTGCAGACCCAGTTACCCACCTCGAATGTGTGAATGTCTGTCTGCTCCATGTGTTTACCTGTTTGCCTGTAAACTCTGTTGGGCATCATAAAATATCATGGATGCCTACACTGATCATGAGAGGAGGGCTCAGATCACAGCATTCAGAGTTACCTAGTGAACATGCCTTTAGGATTTTTCTTTGGGCCTTTGTGTTATAGAGGGACTCTTAACCCTGATGCTAAGACACAGAACTGTTAATGTCCATTTTAATGGTGTATTTCCCTTCAGATGCCCAAAATCAGGGCAGTCACCTTTTAGAAGGAGGGGCATGTAAGGTGACAGTAGAAATTCAGTTTGGCTATTTCTCTGATGCTTAAGATGAAACTGGGAGTCTGGTCTCTTGGGTTCTTTCCTTGCTTCTCTACCAGTGACGTTGCATTGAGTCCCTTACCTCTTCCTCGCCTCAGATCGCCCTGCTCTGTAATACAGCTCTGCAGGTTCGAGGTGTAGG
>NW_005841989.1:592360-592810 GCF_000455745.1 Alligator sinensis
GGAATTAATTAAAGGCTGCTTTAAGCTGAAAGGTGTGGTGAAACAGCGTGATGCAGCCTGGCTTGGCACTGAACATAGATAGCAGATCTCTTTGTGTTGTCTGTGTGTCCTGTGACACAGTGTGCTCTAGGAGCACTATCCTCGTGGCATCAATTTGAGTATTGAATGTAAACTGCCTCCCAACAGGTGGGGTGAATCTCATTTCTCCCTCCATTCCCCCCAGGCAAACTAGGGGGCCAGGACTCCTTCGAGAGCATAGAGAGCTACGACAGCTGTGACCGCCTGACACAGTCCTGGAGCAGCCAGTCCTCCTTCCAGAGCCTTCAGCGTGTCCCCTCCTATGACAGCTTTGACTCGGAGGACTACCCAGCAGCTCTGCCCAACCATAAGCCCAAGGGTACCTTCAAGGACTATGTTCGAGATCGGGCCGACATGAACAAGGACAAGCCT
>NW_005841989.1:592820-600501 GCF_000455745.1 Alligator sinensis
CACAGGTAGGGTCATATCCCCTTGGCCAAAACCTCTCAGACAAGTCTCTTGGGTTTCACTGGTGCTGGAGACTCAAGGGCTCTGACCACAGAAGTGATGCAGTGTGGGCAGCAGCAGTGTCAACCTTCCCCTTGTGTTGCTGATCCTCGACCCTGACTGGGAGGGACAGGGGCAGGGTGTATGTCAGTGACTGAAGGGGTCCCTCCGGCCACACAGCAGCCCCAGTGAGTGAAGGCTTTCAGAGTGGACACATCTGTCCCTGTGGATGTACAGCTGAGAAGCACCATCCGCTGAGCAGCCAAGCCCAGTGACCCCTGTCCTTTGAGATGGTCCAGATCCCAGGACCACATCTAGTAGTCCGGTGGGTAGTCCTCTGGTCTCTGATCCCGGACAGGGTGGGTCCAAACACCCCAGAGCCCTTGTGACATCCAAAATCCAGCTCCAAATATTGTGATTCAGGCCTGTCTCATCTACCAGGTCATTTAGGTATTCAGCTATCCATCAGAACCTCTGGGGCCTTTATTGACGGAGCAGGTTCATACCAGTGACTGAGGAGTGGGAATCCCCGTTTCTCCCATTACTGGCGTTTTGAGCCTTGTTCTCTTTAACACGTGGAAAATAGGGTGCAGTATGCCTTCTTATTGATCCTATTAGCCATTGTCCTCTACAGTCCATGCTTGTAAATGACAATACAAGGATCTTGCTGGACTCCTTTGACCTTGACCCTAGCTGACTTCCTGCCCCTGGGGCAGGGGGCTGGACTTGATGATCTTCAAGGTCCCTTCCAGCCCTAATGTGTTTGCCTATGTCTAAGGCAGCAAAAAGCCAGGCCCATTACTGTTCAAGACAGGAGTTTCTGGGGTCATTCAGGACAAACTCAGTAATTCAGCAATGTGGTGCAGCAGGCTGGTCACTCGTTTGTAGTCTCTGCCTCAGAACGGGATGCATTTCCAAAGGTGCTACCTTCATGTCTTTCCTTATATCCATGAGTGGAGGCAAGACAATAATCTCCTGGAACTTTGCACTGTTGAGGTTGAGGATGAAGGGGGAATAAGAACAGGAGGGAGAGGAAGGAAATCACTAGGACTTCAGAATCCATTTGAAACCTAGATCAAAGAGCCAAAGCATACTCTTTGGCCAGTTCCCCCTCCACCCATAAATAATTATCCCTCATACCCCAGTTGGTAGCAGCTGTGACCTGGAGGAGCCATGTGGCAGAAATAGCATGAGCAGATAAAGATCATCAAAAGCTTCAGCGCAGCCCCCGAGGTGCGACTCTTCCAGAAATCTCCTCCCACGCACATAGCTCATCGAGGGACTGATAACAGTTTGGGGAGGGGGGTGGTGTGGTGGGGAGATAATTTTAGGAGCTACGTATAAAAAGGAAGTGGTTTGTTGCAATAGCTTTAGTTGTAAAGAGAGTTCAACCTAGTCAGCTGAATGGGAGCATTTTAAGTGGCCCATATAAAAGAAATCAAATCATGTCATGTTCCTGAGCTGGCTACTGCCCGGTAGGATGTGGCTGATAAAACATCTCAGCTGCAGAAGGTGCTGAGCCACACGGCACATACGTCATTGCTCTGTAGACCGTAAGTTGTTCCTATAAATATTCTTTGCATTAGTTTTTCCTAAGCAAGCGAATCCTTCCTACTCCTAGGAGCACCCAGCAGCAGCAGCCCTCTGGTGCGTTAGGATCAGGATATGGTGCAGAAGGGTTGCACCTCTCCCTTCAACAGGTGGAGAGACTGAGACACAGAGAGGTGTTAGGGAGTAAGTGGCAGAGCTGGATATCAAACCTAGAGGTCTTGGCTCCCCATTTGATGCACTAACCCAGTGGGGGTCAACCTTTGTGACAGGCATGCCGCAAGGTAAGCCCTACTCCCTCCCTGAGTGCCTCTCTGATCGTTTCCCCCTGCCACTGAGTTCCCTGCTCCGTGCCCAATCTTCCATGTGCCACACAAAGCGGCTGTGCACGCCACTTGTCGTGGGTGCTGCGGGTTGGCTACCCGTGTGCTAACCATTAGGCCATACTCTATCCCTCAATGTGGATCCTGGCATGTGCAATAGTTGGGTGCACAATTGCCCATTCCCTTATACAGCTATTTAGCAAGCTGTGACAAATGGCTAGGACATTTTCCTCGCATGATCAAGCCCAGACTTTGCTCACTTTGTTTAGGTTCATTTTATTGCTTCAGGCTGTACCTCCACCTACTCACCGTTCTTACTGTTCCAGACATATTCTTCACTGGGGAGACGCCTAGGATTGCTTACAGCAATGTGTGTCAGGGTGACGTCTCATATACAAGCTTTATTAGGGAACCCACACAGACAACAGGACTTGAGGGCCTGGGTGGTGAAACTCATTGGAGACGCTTGTCCAAGTCTTGTAGTCGAGACAGGGCTTACTGCTCAGAGATAGCGAGCCCACCTGATGCTCAGTTTTAAGGCTTATCTTAGGGGTGGGTAATTAGTTGGCCTGGAGTGGGATGAGCAGGACGGGCCAGGGCTGTGACAGTGAGCCTGGGGCAGAGCTGGGATCTGCTCCCTGCATGTCCCTGTGGCAGGAGCCGATTTCGTGGGCGGGGATGTGCCAGGAGCAGATTGCAGCTCTGCCCCAGGCTCCAGCCCCACGCTCTCACCACCCAGAGATCCCAAGGTCTCCATGTAGGCTGGCCTGAGACCTGTGGGGACAGGGTGCACTCAGAAAGACAAATTGGATGGGGCTAGGGAGCGGTGTCTAGGAGCAGAACAGGCAGGCGGGACAGGGCTGGGATCTGGGAGTGGTGACAGTGGGCTGCCTGGGGCAGAGCTGCAATCTGCTCCTTTCATGCCCCTGCACGTGGAACTGGTGTCTGTCGCAGGGATATGTGGGCAGCCGATCATGGCTATGCCCTGGGCCCTGATCCTGTGCTATCACCACTCCACGATCCCAAGCCCAGCCCAAGCCACTGGTCCTGTTCCTGGATGCCATTCCCGGTCTGTCTGCAGCCCCATCCTATCCCCCCAGCTGAGTACTCCTTGCCTGCACTGGTCCCAAACTGGTCTCTATGGTGCCCTGGCAGTGGCTGTGGGGCAGATGGGCCAGGATGCCCAAGTGGTGGGGTCAGGGCCAGCCGTGGTGGTGGAGACTGGCAGCAGCAGCTGGAAGGAGCTGTCACTGCAGGGGCCGCCAGGAAGCGAGTCTGGCCACCATGCCAGCCCAGCCCCACTGTGCACCCAGGGGCAGAGGAATGGCTGCATGCACCACAGCCCAGGATGCCCCCTGTGTCTGGGCTGGGTGGAGCCAAGGGTCCCACCATGGGTTGGATGAAATCCCTTGGCAGGCCAGATAAGTCCCACGGGTCATATTTTGCCCAACCCTAGCTAATCTTTTCCCTGAACCAAACCCTAAAGTCTACTTAATCCTCATTCCAGCAGTAGGAGTTTTGAAGTCAATGGGAGCTTTGCCTGAGTAAGGACTGAGGATTCACTGAATTAGCTCTGTGCCCTCCCTGGAATTGTGAGTGCTTGGGCCTCTGCCTTTCATAACCAGCAAAAGGCAAGAGACATGCACCGCAGAGTGTCTGAGAGTCTCTTTATGCACTTGGGGTACACAGTGAACCGTCCTCTCCAAGCTGTCTACCACAAAGTATTTCACTCCACTACTGCCCCATGGGATGGAAAACCAGATCTGCTAACTCCCATAGTGACTTACAACCTTTATTTCACTCACTAGCATTAGTAATCCAAAGCATATCTTTGGACTCATGCATGTTGTAACCTCTGAATTAGCAGCTATATACATTAGTGAGCATTAGATGGAGTTCTGTAGGTTACTTCCTTGAAAGAGGTAATGCCCAGAACTCAAATGGCGAAATAATAATTGCCTTAAATGGTAGGAAAGGGGAACCAGGGCAGCTGTTTCGTTTGGTGAATAGTGAGCACTTAAGCACAAGCTGTTCTGCATTTCTGCAGAACTGATCTAGTTTCTAGGTGCAGCTGATCAAAGTATGCAGTGGTACTGAGTGACAGGACTCCTGGGTTGTGTTCTTAAGGAAGTGGTATGTGGTGGTTAGTGCAAGGGAAACTCAGAGCTGGCCATGGCAGGGAAGTGTGTTGCAGCAGGTAGACCATGGGCCCAGCGGCCAGGACTCGTGGGTCGTATGCTTCACTCTGCCCCTGACCCAGTTGATGACTTCAGCAGGTCTCCGTCTCCAGGCTTCTGGTCACCCTTCAGGAAAACCTCTTACGCACTACCCTTATGTTTGCCAAGTGCTTTAACTGCCTCTGTATGGAGATGCTCTGGAAGCGCCTGGTATTTTTCTTTCATCTATCCATGTCTTGCATTTAAGAAATTTAAAATGTTGTTCAGGTTTTTTTTTTGTTTTTTAATCAAGAGCCTCTTTGCAATGGCACTGGGAGGTGGCAATGTGCTTTATCACAAGAGAAGCAGAAGCTCTGATGGTATCAGCCCTGGAAGGCGCATGGTTTGGTGAGAAGGTGCATTTTGGCGGAAGCCCGGCTTGCGTTTGATGTGTTCTTAACTCAGCTAGCAAGCAGCTTTTCAAAGCTCCATTATCTGCCCCCACATCTTGACCTAATTTAACAAGTTGCCATGGTTGCTCAGAGAGGTTGATGCAATTTTCTTATCTTTGGAGGAAGACTGTAACTGCACAAGAGGTTGTGAAAATTAAGCTTCTAACCAATATCTGTGCTAAGAGGAACACAACCAAGGCAACTGAGCACAATCTTCTGAGCCTGTGCAGCAGTAACAAGCGTTGTCATTTGCTATCTTAAGTGTCTCAAATTAAAGACACAAGTTTAATCTTTTTGAAACCATCTAGGAGATCTAGGCGTGAATCTGCCCTTAAAATGCGGGTGAGATGCGTACAACCTACACTGCAGTCTGTGATATGACTACAGTTCTTGGAGACCTACCCAAGCTAGCTTTAATCTAGCAAGCTCGTGTGCTGATAATAGTGTAGACGTGGTATCCTGGAGCTCAGTCCAGGTGGCAGAGCCCACCCAGGACCCTGGGTAAGTACTTGCACATCTATCTTGCACTGAGCTCTGTGCTGCCACAGCTACATTGCTATTGATACCCTGAGCAGGTTAATTTAAAGCCAGCTTGGGTATATGTCTCACCACGTGCAGTCATGCCTTCGCCTGCAGTATAGACATACCCCAAAGGTGAGAATTGCTAGATTTTGGGAGGTTTCCAGATGAAAGAGTAGAGCACTGGATGGGATGGGAAAATACTGGAGAACAGTCCTGGACCAGTCTGTGGAGAGCAGAGGTGAACTGGATTTGACCACCGAAAGCTTAACTTTCTTGGAGTTCTGTGACCTGCTTTTTTCCACTGCACTTGAAGCCGATAGCCTGACCTACTTCTCTTTTTGGCTTTATAGCCGGAGAGACCATCTAGTGCTGAACATTTTGCTTTGCCCATTGCGGCCGCATGGCCTCACCGCTGCAAGATGCTTTCCATCTTTTGTTTAGCAAACAGAAGAGCCTGCGTGTGTGGGCAGCAGCGATGCTGCGTGGGTTTGCTTCACGAGCCGTAGGACCTCAGCGTCTCCGTACAGTCCCTAGCGGCTGGCTGTGGCTTGCCTTCTTGTTACCCTTTGTACTGCAGTAGTGCCTAGAACCCCAGTGAATTTAAAGCCTGTGCACTGCCCAGCTACATGCTAATGAGAGTTGCCATCCTACAGGGCTTCTCATTTAGATAAGACCAGACACAATTATTGCCCTGTTTTATGGAGGGGGAACCAAAGCCCAGAAAGAATAAGGGACTCACCTGGAGTCACAAAGCAGGTGAATAGGAGGGCTAGGAACCAAGTCCAGATATGTCTTCCTGCCTAGAGCAGCGGGGCTGGACCTGATGATCTGCAAGGTCCCTTCCAGCTCCAAACAGTCTATGAATCTATGAATATCCAGTGACCCAGGCTCTACCCTCCACAACACGTGCAGAGCATTTCCATTTAACAAGGGGTCATCACTACCAAGTGAGACCCAGATCTCAGCCCTGGCCCCTTCAATGGCCACATATAATATAGGTTTCTCCAGATTACGCATCTGAAAGCTCTTTCCCACAGAAATCCCACTGAGTGCTGCAGTGTCAGGAGCCCCATGGCAGGCAACTTGCTATTTCAGGGCAATGGTTATCTGTGCCATTTAAAAGTGAAAGCTCACAGCTGCTGCTTTATGAGGAAGGAAAGACTACTGAAGAAAGTGGGTCTCTTTAGGAGATCTGCTTGCTCCTTCATGCTGCTGCCCATGCTGCTGATTGAAATTCATGCCAAGTGAGCCTGACAGGCGCACTCTGATGAGAGACTGAGACTTGTTGCTTATTGCCAATGACCAAGAACTTGCTGATTGTAACATTCCCAGTTCCTATGTACTCGTGTAATGGATATGTACTGGAGATCCCATGGGATGCAGTAGCTTGGTCATCTCTGCCCAATGCTGTTGCTTGGATGGAAACATCAAGGTACATAGACTATTCATGACTGCTCCTGCAAGTGGAGAGGTGTAAAAGCCTGCCACTACCTGAAGCCGAAGTATGGGTGTTCCTAGGTGTTGCTTCCCAGTTATGGGAGTGCATTATTATAGTACATTCAGTGGGTGCTCTCAGGCACACGCGCTTATGGAAAAGAGGGTGTTGGATTGTCTGCCCTCCTTGATTCAGATGCAGTATGTGATTTTCCTGCTATTGAGGGATGACTTCGAGCGTGACTTTACACTCTGGTTTCCTCTGCCCACTTTCAGAATTTTGCAGCCTCCTCTGCAAACGGCTCTTCAGCTGCGCTTGGCGAGGCACGTTTCTCATCACAAGGTGGAACCCAGAAGGTGGGGCTGGCCTTGGTTCAGTGGCCCCTGTGCCATCTGCCAGACGTGCGCTAAGAACGGTGAAATCCACCCCATGCAACACTGCCCAACCATGACCGTGCTTCACTTGTAAAGCAAAAATGTGCATCCTGAGCCAGAGAGTGGCATGTTCTTTGCAACTTAAAGCGGTCTTTAAGCTGTATTAGTCACAGTTCAGAATAGTTCATTAGGCTTTGCTATGTCCACATGTTAAGTTGTCCCGCTTGAAGCGCCAACACGAGAGGTTTAAGAACTGCTGCTACCGCACCCATCTTTCTGATGTCAAGCGGACCGGCATGCTCCCAGCCTGCATGCTTCTCCCTAGAAGAGAGGAAGGTTGCTTATGGGTTCTTTCAAACCTAGAGAAGGTCCTAAACAAAACCCCGGCTCCAGTCATATCCAGTCTTTGAGATCTGAATCTGAATTTTACCACTGAGGTCTACCCTGTTTGAAAATGATGCTCTAGTAGGCTATTCTTAACAAAACAAGACTTCCTGAGGGAGGAACCTGGGGGAAAAAGGCAAATGCCTGAGGCATTGGGAAAAAGTACTGCAGAGACAAAAGAGTATCAATGCCCAAGCCTACCCAATGCTAGCCAAGGGGACTCAGCCCCTCCTGATGATTCCCATCTCCAAAACAATGTCATAGGAAGCCCAGGAAAGGCGAGTACGTGACAAAAGTGAAGGCTGTTTGGGAGGCGTTGCTTTGCCCAGTTGTTTTGTTTGGTTGGAACCACAAACCACATAGTAAAAAGAATAGGTGTGCCGCTCTCGATTTTTGTTTTGCTTCTTTTAAACAAATGTCGTTGGGAGGGGGGGGGGGGGGGAAAATTGGC
>NW_005841989.1:600537-612128 GCF_000455745.1 Alligator sinensis
GGGGGGGGGGGGGTGAAAATTGGCTAGAGAAAGAGCAGGTTGATGCATTTCAAATCGGGCCTAAACATGTAAATTAAGGGTCCGTCTACACAGACAAGTTGCAGTGATGGAGTTTCGCTAGTGGAAATGTCCTGTGCAGATGCAGTTTTCAAATGTGAGATGGGGGGTCAAACCAATACCACTTATCCCAGCATGTGGCTCACGTGCACGAAGTACACTTGTGCAGTTACATCACCGTAGTTTAGTGGGTGCAAATTTCCCCAGTCTAGACCACCCAGAAGTTTTACCAGTTGGGCCCTGTGGACTCGGCTCCAGTCCCCACCCTTAATAGAAGCCCAAGAGTTGCACTTTCTGAAACAGACTTGAAAGTCCCAGTAAAAACGCAGCATCACCACAAATATCTGTGCTTCTAGCAATAACTTACAGAGTTGTGTCTCTCATCCCAAAGTGCTTTGAAACGATTTCAAATGCTGCTGAAATGTAGCTACTTCAAGGGTGGAATGAAGGAGCTGCCTAACAGCTCAGTAGCAGCCATGTAGGACAGGAAGGGACCAGTACCATGCTCATTTGATTCCACAGGGAGCAGTCTGGTGGGCAGAAATCAGTTACCTGTCTTGGTCTTTGGTTTATATGCCGAGGTTGGCAAACTGCCTCTTGCCAAAGGACCTGAGGGATCATGTTTCTGGGGCTTTATTTGAAAAACGCAGTCCGTACTCCCCCCCAGCCCCCTCCTCTGGGAGTGCAGGACCCTCTCTCTAGGACCAGGCTGGAGCAATCAAGCAGCCATGATTTAAAAGACTGAAGCTTCATCTCTACTACCTCTTAGTGCAGCCACCTGGGTTTTCCCCTGCAGGACTGAGTAGGCCTGGCATGGCTTAGCTAACGATACATGATGGAATTGTAGACTAAGATGGAGTGGCTGAAAGAGGGGGAATGAGATGAAATGATGAGACAGCTCAGATCCTGCTAAATCATTTAAAACCCCAAGCGGGTGAATGAGATGAAATGATGAGACAGCTCAGATCCTGCTAAATCATTTAAAACCCCTGGTAAATCTATCACCGAGGGCTTAAGTAGATTCCAAGTGATGCAAAGGCTTTGCAGTGGATGGAGGTTTTACTTAGCGTTTAAGGGAAACTGGACATGATGAAGTCCCTTCTGCCAATAATTTTGTCATGCTAGAGGCTCGTGTTTTGTTCTGTTAGCACTTCTCATTCAGAAATCATAGCCATGTGACTCCCTTTCATTCAGATGCATTTGGCAGTGCTTGGGGCGGAACAAAGTTCTGCAGGCCTGCGTAAGGAAGAAAGACTGTCTACCCTGTCTCCAAGCGGGCTGTCTCCTAGCAGAGCCATGCTATGGCAGGGTGACTGGGCAAGCTTGAAAGGAGATCTGACCTTGGACTTGTGCAATGCATGCACAGGAGCTTGTATGTGTGCATGCACACACACACTCATACACACACAGACATAGATGCATGCAAAGAGGCTTTGCTCAAACAGAGTTCCCACTGTAGCAGCATTTCATAATCAGGCTTAAGAAGCATATTTTCCCTGTGACGTTAGAGAATTCCTAATGTGTGACACTCCCCAGTGGACCCTGCTAAAGGGCCCTCTTCACTGCTATGGAGGCAAGACAGGGCATCCTTTGTAAGTCACATTTAGCATGTGAGCCCCCTCTGACTGGCTCTATTCTTGGCCTCCCCTCCCTCCCGAGGACAGAGGTCATCAGGCTAAGCTGAAGGGACAGCCTGGACCTCTAATTCCTTCCCTTGGTTTCTGTGAGGAGGGGGAGTATTGCCACCTTTCCATGTTTTTTTCCTGATAATGAGTGGGTTTGGTGAACCCTTCTCGGAGGGAGGCTGCAATCTCCTAGAAGAGATGCTTAGTGAAGTTTGTCATCATAAAAGGCACCTTTTGTCCATGCCCTCCACCCTGTGTCCATGGCTGAGGGCTGGTATATCTATCAGGATGGCCCTCCAGGGTCTGCTTCTCCCTTGCAAGGCACAGAACAAGACAGATTTTCAATGCGGCAGTGGGCAGGACTGTGACTTAGCCGAGGGCTGTCTGCATCCTTCTGATTTCCACCGTATCCTGCTCCAAGAGGGCCAGACACTCAGCTGGGGCGTGGCTATACCACACTACACCAGCTGTTGGTGTGGCCCGCAGGTCAGGGTCATGGGGTGGCAGAAGCAGAGTGGGGAGGAAGCGTCTACTTTAGTTTCGGAGTCTGCTCACGAGATAAGAAAGGAAGAAGTTTTCCAGTCAAGGTGGAGATTGCTTTGTTTCCTAATTATTTTTGTAGTACTCCAGTGCCAACTGGCTTTTAAAGACAGCAGGGGCCCACTCCTCCATGGGTGTAAAGCAGCTTAACTTCACTGGCTGAAGTGGAGCTATGCTGATTTACACCAGCTAAGGCTCTGGGCCCACTTTCTTGTTAGTAACTCCCACCCTGCCTGGCTGCGAAGGAAAGATGAAGGATGAAGCAGGTCACGAAGTGCCCAAGATGCTGACTGCCTCCAGAGGGAAAGAACGCAGGGCAAGTACGTAACGTATGCTCCTCAGTAGCGCACACATAGTGTTACACTGTCAAAATACTGGGACTCAAGTGCTAGGGGCTGTTGGGTGGGTTTTTCAAAAAAAATAATGTTTCGGGGAATTAGGCACCTAATTCCTACTGAAAGTCTGTGGGAGTCAGGCACATAACACCCTTAAGAGCTGAAGAAAATCACTGGTATTACTAATCCCTATCCTATGGGTAGAAAGAAAGAGCCCTTTCTCTGAGGCTGTCATCCCAGAGCCTATCTTGATAATACCCACACAGCTGGCCTGAGCAGACATCTTCTGTGCTCATACCCCCACACCCGTGTCTTAATAATTGCAGTTTCTCTATAAAAATACCAAGAGAGGTGGAGTCAGATAACTCTATCTCGACAGAGCGGTGCTCATTCATGCAGGCTTTGGCTTGCCTTGTGTGTTGGCTCCTGCCACCTCATGCATCTTTTGACTCTCTGACATTTTAAATGCGGTCTGACCGCCGGCAGCCCACCTCTCATGTCTCTGTTGCATTCCCCGGTGGCTTGGTGCGTGTTCATCTAGCTGAAGTCTGCTTGTGAGCTGTGCAGTAGTTAAATCTTTTATGAGACTCTTTGTGCACCATGACGGAGCTGGCTTTGCTCATCCCCAGTAGGCCATTAGGAATAAACACTGGGGATCCTGTATGGCCAGTGGTGACACTCCTTCCCCCTCCAAGGAAACCATCCTGTGGGTTATGATGTCATGCAATTTCATCTACCACAGTCCTTAACAAACAGACGGTGATAAACTGCTAGGCTCCCATGCCGCTTTGCATGCCAGCTGGCAGCAGAAAGTGTGAGTAAAAAGTGTTAATTGCATTAGTTATTTGGCCCAAGGTTAGATACATTTTCCTCGTCAAGCTTGGAAAGCCTTGAAAGCTTGCAGCAAAACCATTGCAACCTGGTTACCTGCCAAAGGGAATCATCTGTCTGGCTCCACATTTACTGACAACCCAATCCTGTTAATAGGAACATCCATCAAAATCAATCTATGTTTTTCTCCACGCTCCATTCAGTTTATCATTTTTATTGCTCCTTAGGCTGGCAGAGATCATGGGAAATCAACAGGATGGGGAGATCCCAGTCTAGGTGGCATCCCACAGTTACTAATTCAGTACTAGGCTGACCCAGGCACTAATTAGAGCAGCCCCTTTGGTGCTGTAGCTTATACTAGTTAGAGAACTGGTGGAAAGACAGCTTGCTCTGGTCTGATCTTGCTTTGCCGACTTCAATCCTCAGCGAGCACCCCCTTCATCAGGATGCAAAAGTACCTGGTACAGATGCCAGAGAATCCCTCTCCGCAAGGGGAATTGCCTTTTACCAAGGCCTGGAACTAGTCCACTTTGCTCAGCCTTAGCAGCAGATAGTGAAAGGATTATACCAGAGAACCCGGGCGACTGCATTCATTTTCCTGCTTTGCTTTATTGAAATACTAAACAAAAACTAGAGGCTGTGGATGAAATGATCTCACAAAGCTCCGTGCATAAGTCAGAAATGGGTTTGATCTGCAAAACATGGAACCAGGCTTTCCCCAGAGTTTTAGGAGCACTTGGATCAGAGGCAAATGAGCAGGAAGGTTCCAGTTTCCATTGGGATCTCATAGCAAAGCAAATCAGGAGCAGTTCTATTGAAGCTATGCTTAAGCTGAACTGTAACAAGATCAGAAATGGACTAGCTGACTCTAAAATGTTAGGCCCCATGTTGTCTGTCCCCTCAGCAGGCAGATTTTCCTCTATTTACTTGTGGTTTGCCTAGTTTACAGTAGCTTTTAATGTCTCAAGCAATGAGACACATGTCATTTCCCTTGGCAGACTCTCAGATCTCACTAGCGGGAATTTTATGCTAAGAGCCTGACTTGTCATTAATTGATGTCATCCCGTTATTCCATTAGCCACCCTCTTCCTAGCTAATCTTTCTCCTTTCCTGTGACTGATACATGCTACCAGTTGTAGATGGTTGTACTTTCCCAGCCATGTTTGTTGTCTAACTAAGCTGCACATAGTACATTTATCTCTTGCAAGTCATTCCCTTTAAGCTAGGGATCATTCTTGTTGCTTTCTACGGAGCTCTTCTTAAACACATCAGAATCTTTCTAGAAATGCGTTGTCCAGAGCTGAGCATAAGATTCCAGGTGTGGTCACATTTGAGAGCTGCTAATCAGACAGTTTTGACTTGTAGGTTGTATTTTACTTTTGGTTAGGACATGAGTGAAAAGAAGGGTAAAAAAGGGAGTGAGAAAATATTTTGGAGTCAGTCAGCATGCAACTTCAATGCAGCTAAACCCAGCTGCAAAGTGTGCAAAGCCCCCCAAAATTTGGGGGTAATGCACTACATACTTATTGGCTAAGCTGAAGCATGTAGGATTCAGGTACCCTTAGGCTTGGCAAGATGAAATGGAAATAGTCAGAAGGCACTGCACAGTGTCTGCAAATTAGCTGTCCAGCATTGGCCAAGGGCATTACTGGAAGAATGAGCTGCCCAGAGGAAGCCTTGAAAGATTAGTTCTCAGGGGCCAGGAGAATTCATTCTGCCTTGGGAATCTGTTTGCTGCTGATAACCAGCCTGTTTCATTTGGGGGATTTCTGCTGACCAAACAATTGGTGCTCTTCCTTAGAGTGTGATTCCCCATATGTCAGCAAGGCCAGTTCTGGTTTAACTGGATACTACTTGCCTACTTCCATCAAGTAAGTAGGCAAAGCAGAGCCATACAGTATTAGGTTGGACTGACAGTACAAAGATGATCTGCTGAGCATACTATGGAGGTCTTGGACTGCAAATGCAAGCATTTTGGGAGACGTTTTTTGGCTACTTGACAAAGAGCTGCAAGCTAAAATTAGCATCCACGTGATACTTAGAGGCAATGGAGATGCAAGGAAAAACTATTAATGACTTGATTATCCATAGCAAGGGATGCTTCACATGCAGGTCCTGCGCCTCAGTATTTCAGATGCAGCATGAGAACATCCATGGGGAGTTTGCTTATAGCTGGACAGGAGTCTGTTGGATACAGCAGGCTCTCCTCTTCTAGTGCCTCCAAGCTGCACAGCATACAAAAGGATTCAGTCTGGACTGTTTTCTGGTTTCAGGATGCCACGGTCAGGTGGAATTCCACTTCCAATATGGCCAGGTGCTTGCTGGAAAACAAACAGCCTTCTCCTGCTTCTGGATCAGAAGATCTGAGTGTCAGACATGGAGCTTTTCAAAGTGCTAACTTAAGCTCTCCTCTGGCTGACCTCCATTTCTGTGATGGTTCTGGCTACTCACACCCTGCTGGAGGCTGCCAAGTGCCAGAGGCAGTTAGTAGAAGCCGTGGTCTGGTTTCCAGAGGTGCTGTGCACAGTGGAAGCTCCACTGAAGAGCATGGACTCTATGGGTTCTCAGGCCCCACTGAAATTCAGCTGTGATTTTAAGTTTCAATTTTAGGCCAGCTCAACTGCTGGAGCCAGGACCTGTGTGCTGAGTCCCACCATTTAGGATTTCTCCATGTAGTTTAGATACAGCTCAGGCTTTAATCAAAGCAAGCCATCCAAAAATTGGCAGGAGATGGGCATTGTTAAGCTAGACTTGGAAAGTTTCGGTATGTATGGAACAAAGAATCCATTGACCAGAGACCTGGAGCTGTGTGTACAGGTGTGTACTGCTGCTGAGGAAGATCCTGACTGACTCTTTCTTAACACAGTGGAGAGCAGCTGTTTGTAGTATCTGCTAGGGCTGCTGTAGCACAGAGAGCCAGAGGGCAAAACCTCAGGTGCAGGCATGTGGCTGGTTTGTACTTGGCAGAAAAGCAGGGGAGGTAGTTCTTATTGAAGAAGGTGGGCACTGCTAAGCTTATGACTAGGCATGCCGTCATCAGAGGCCAAAAGGTTAATTAAAGAGAGAATAGGGGGGTGGATCTTCCAGCTGTGACTCCAAAATGTCTCCTTTCCCCCTCACCGAACCTGGCCACCCTCGCAGCAGCCCCCTGCGCCTGGCAAAATAGCCAGGCTGGCTACACCGAGTTGCCTTGTTGATCTATGAAGGTTTTGTTTTCTGCAAGTTTTTGTAGTTGGTTCCTGCAGCAACATGCCTTGGAGAGAGGCCAAATAATTTTCATACCTGCGTTCCCTTTATCACGGTAAACAGTCATGGAGCAGAGAGTCAAGGTCAGGAGGCGGCACCTGGCAGTGCAGGAGTCTGCTGGAATGCAAAGGATGGCCAGGAGCTTTTCTGGCAGGGAAGAGAGAGTGATGCACCTGTGCCAGGAGAATGTCTTCTCAACTGTGCTCATTTCGGAGACATAATCCTATTTGTGTAACTTAGTTTGAGGTACAACATTTCAGTGGGGAACATTCCTCCCTTACTGCCCTGGGAAGCAAATGTACCTGTCCGACATAACACTTGTACTGCCAAACCAACTCCGATATCGCTTGCATTCTTCCTTAGGTCCTTGATATAGCAGAGGGTGCTGTTTTTTGGTGAGCACCATCCATTACTCTTATTCTGTGATAACCATGCAATAATAATGCATATTAATGTCATACCTAAAGGCATGGATTTATGATCAGGTCCCCATTTTCCCCAGCTAAAGAGTAATTATAGTTTCTCTCCCAAGGAAAAAGTAATGTAAGAGGACAAAAAACATGGAGGGGGACCTCAGGGTAGTTTAGAAAGGAAGGTGGTTGCAGGAGAAACTGTGACAGAAGCAGTCCCAGCTCTCACTCCTCTATACTAACAAAGAACCAGTGCATTTTTTTTATCCAGCAGCTCATTGTGTTTTCTACCAGTAAGGAAAGCAGCCTGCCTTCCTTTCATTCAGGGCTCATGTGGTTTTAACACCTTGGCTCCTTTGTGTTCCTAGGCAGTGGACCCATCCAGCTGTGGCAATTCCTGTTGGAGCTGCTCACCGATAAGTCCTGTCAGTCCTTTATCAGCTGGACGGGTGATGGCTGGGAGTTCAAGCTCTCTGATCCAGATGAGGTATAACCTGTTAGCATGGATAGTGCATCCTACAGATCTTGGTGGCGGGGGGGGGGGGGGGGAAAGCAGGGGGGGGGGGGGTTAGAAAGCAGGGGAGGGGGAGTGCAACACAATGGACACAGGGAGGGTGGTGGCATGGCTGCTAGAAAAAAATGACGATTTAAATCCAGAAAATTGTCCTTGAAAGTCTGTTTATCCATTGGGTTGCAGTGGCGCCTAGAGGCTGCTCATCAAGGGTTGGGGCACCATTGTGCTAAGTGTGATATACGTATATAGCCAAAGAACAGCTGCAGCCCCAAGGAGCTTGGCATGGAAGCATAGTGTATGCAGGAAGAGATGCATCTTTCCATTGCCTTCGGTGGATGGATGAAGCCCCTATTCTCTTCCCCATTTCCAGCCACCTGGTTCCAGGTTAAGGTCCCTACATGTACATGGGTAGTATATAGTCTAGGAGAGGGTTGGGCCTTCTGGCCCACTACTCAGCCTCTGCCCAAGTTCATTTTTGGAGATCAAGAGAGATAAATCTTCCTTAGACTTACCCCACAAATCACCATTAGTGCTCATGGCTCCAGTCTTGTATCTACCAGCTGAGAACACAGATTTTAATGTCCACGTGGAGTCTGCTTTGCTCATCTTATCTTAACGCCCTCCCCTTCCTTAGGTTGCCAGGCGGTGGGGCAAGAGGAAAAACAAGCCTAAGATGAACTACGAGAAGCTGAGCCGTGGCCTGCGTTACTACTACGACAAGAACATCATCCATAAGACAGCGGGCAAGCGCTATGTGTACCGCTTCGTCTGCGACCTGCAGAGTCTGCTGGGCTACACACCCGAGGAGCTCCATGCCATGCTGGACGTCAAACCTGATGCCGACGAGTGAACCCGATAAGCCAGACTGCGCAGAAGACGCGTTCGTGCCGTTCTGGAGATTCAGTGGGACTTTCCTTTTTTTGCTGTTTTTTGGTTTTTGTTTTTGAAATTTTAAAGAGCGACTCAAAATTTGACCTTTGGAAGGGGAGGGGTGGCTGAAGGACTCGTGCTTTTTGCTGAAACTGACAAAGTTGGGTTTGGAGACGAGAAATGGAACTGTTGTCTGAAAGTGCTCGGTTGAGTTTGGAGGACGAAATTCGGAGTCTTAAGGAAAGCCAGAAAAATGTAGCTTACTTTTTTGTTTGTTTGTTTGTTTTAAACCCTCAGCGTAATCCCTCCTCCACCGGTTCAAAAAATTATTAACAAAATGATGCCCTCGGTTACTGTGTCCCCCACACCACAAACTGACAAGTCAGGAAGTGACAAGACCCCCTCGGGGGTTTTTGTTGGTGGGTGGGAGGCAAAGGGGTTGCGGGATCTTCCTGTTTCAGGAGGGGAAGACATAGGAAAAACAGCAACTGCTTGTCCTTGTTACATTGCCTTTCTGTCAATTGTTTTTTATTCACACAAAAGGACAGATTTTTGTTAGGAGGGATCAAGACTTTTTTTTTTTTTTTTTTTTTTTATTATTTGTTAAAATTTTATTTTATTAAATTTTGTGCCAGTATTTTTTTTAATAGTCTTAAGCTCTAAGATGGTCTCAGTATTGCAATATTGTATGTGTTTGTTTCTGTTATGCCAGCAGAGATTTTTATCACAGTGTGGAAAGGAAAAAAAAAAAACAAACCAATTTATGTAGACCCCACTGGAGAAGTGTAGTGCTATGACTTATGTGAAGGAAAATTAATTCCAAACTGGCTACTAGTAATGCTGGGTAAATGCTTTACCTCTGCATTGAGTCTCATGTGCTTTGCTCTATTGTTTGTTGCTAAAGCTGGTTGAACTATCTTAAGACCTTGTTTTTTGGTCAAAAATATATTTTTGCTGACATCACCATTTTATGCAAAAAAACCCCAGTAGTTTTCCCAAACATTCTCATCAACATTTTCATCTATTAGTTTCAAATTAGGAAATTAAAAAAAAAAGAGAACTCCTTTACACTTTTGAAATAACTTATTTCAAAATGGCCCATCCTGTGAATAAGCTTGCATTTTCTTAATGTTTATATTTTGAACATACTAAACGCTGAAGAATAAATATCAACTTGATTCAGAATTAGTTAGAAAAAAAATCACAACAAAATTGAGAAACACAAAAGTGAAATAAGAATGACTATGACATTTTGGAAGTTTTAAGTTGTAACCAGTTCTGGCAGTACTGTTGTATATTATTTACCTATTCTGGGCACTCACAGCACAGAAATCTTATTTAAAAATGGGTTCTTGACTATGCATTTTGGGATGCTAGCCACTTGAGCCTGATCAAGCAAACCATGTAAGCACATGCTTAAGGTTAAAGTATTTGCATTGTTTCATTGCCTAATGTGCTCAGCTCAGGATCAAACTCTTCAGCATGGAGTGTGAGACTGCAGCTTGGATAATGAGGGACTGAGTCAAACTCCAAAGGAATTCTTTCTGGTGGAGTTCAGTTGGGCTGCAGGCAACCAGCGGATCAGGCTCTGAGCTTTAAGCCTTTGGACCTCAGCCTGAAACCAGATCCACCCACGTGGATCCCTGAAGATCTCATGTAAAAACTAGAGCTTTTGACCTTAAATGCCTGTTGACATTTTTTTAAAAGACAGTATTACATATTTAAACTGAATGTACTTTTCACAGCTGGACTAATTGTAGAAGCACTGTCATGAAATAATAGGAGTGAGAGCTTTTAGATCAGTGCACCATGGAGCAGAATACTTTGAGATCCTGTATCAGGCTAGCATAACTGGGCTCACAATAAAAATAGTGAGAACACTCCTGCATTTAGTCTAAACACCTAACTTGCTTTCTGTTTCCCCTTCTCTGCCTTGTGAAAAGACTGGTATATATAGAGGCAGGGGCAAACAGGGATAGCAAATGGGAGTCCAGCTGAGTCCTATGGAAAGGTGATGTTCTGAGTCAGAGGTGCTGAGTTCTTCCTTATGCCCCACAGCTCCCACTGGAGTCTGCAAGAGCTGTGGGTGCTCAGCCCCTGTGCATACTAACTAGCCCATACCTTTCTAAACAAGCTTCAGCTGAAAGAGATTAGTCTTGCTTAGCAGATTGGCAGATGAGAAGTTCAGCCCTTGGTGAAATGTTGCAAGCTGATTAAGAAGGCATTTAAACCCTGAATGTTGAATGCAGCTGGTGGCTCTTGGCAAGGGAAGTACTAGTGTTAGATCACAGGGCTGGAAGGAGGTGCAGTCCCACCTTGTGTACAAAGAAAGCTAATGGTAATGAAGGTGGGGAAAGAAAAGGTGATGAAAAGAAAATGAAAGGAGCAGGCACCAAAAGAGGAAAGGACAGTCTGTCTTCTGCAAGGTGTTTTCATCCAGCATTCAGTGCCTTTTAACCCTCAGTACAGGGAGATGGGCAACTGGTGCCTCCTGCCTGTTACCAGGGGAAGGATTGCAGATGTGGGCAATGAGCAGCTGATATAAACAGGGAATTAAGTTCAGATCAGGCTGGAGAAAGCAAAGGAAAATGTTTTTCAGCTGTGGGCAAGGTCCTCCTCCTACTCTCTAGAAACCTGATACAAATGCAGAAGGCAGGGAGCAAAATACTAGGCTAGAAGATGAGTGAGAACACATCTCTGATTCACTGTGGTGTGTAGGGCTGTACTCTAGAGTGAGAGCTGTGTGAGACCTCTCTGTGCACTGAGTAGGCAGAAGACATGTTAATTGGTGATTAAAGGTGGTGGGAGTTGAGTGCAGAAAGGGCACTGAGGCTTTGGAGTAGATTTGTGGTGGGTGGAGAGTTAGGCCTCCTCTTGCTAAAGTCACAGAGATGCATGTAGCATAGAACCAGCTGCACCAGAGGTGATCCCAGCAAACACATTTGTCCCAGGATGGGAGCCTGACTTTGGAGACAGAAGGAGTCAATTCTCAACTGATACTGCAATGCTCCAAAGTCCTTAAGGCTCTTCAGTTTACAAAGAACAGAAAGTGCTGTTGGGTTAACATTTTACAGTGTCTGGTTTGGGTAGTTTATAGGCTTCAATCATTCTTCCTGGTCTCCTACCTCTAAGGGGTGTCCCTGGACATGGCAGACACCTCGGC
>NW_005841989.1:612159-614402 GCF_000455745.1 Alligator sinensis
ATCAGTATCTTGTAACAGTTGCCAAGTGTCTGTTTCCTTATTTGGTGCCCAGGTACCCTGCAGTGAGTACACCGGCAATAACGGGGTACTTTACTACGAATGGGAAGAACTTGGTTTAGGTTCAGGTGCTGACCCCAGCAGTTTGACAAGGCTTGAGTCATTCATTCTACTCTGTTTTTTGGAAGACTTGTTGTATTAAGCTGTTTCTGCTCATGGTAATCTGTTTCCATAATGTGCAGTGATACGGTCTCAAAGAGATCATCAAAGGATACAAAGCACCATAAATGGAAAATGCCCGTTATTGGTTTGCCAGTTGTTCTTGCTGCCATTTGCCATTTTGGGCTGCATGTAAGCGCGAGGACCAGCAGATTAGAATAATAGCCTTAGCAACATTTTCTAGCTTTGCCCAAAAGTTGCTTTTCTCCCCCACTTCTTGTTTCCATGCTAGAGACTGTCACAGGAAGGGCTGTGTGTTGTTTATACACTGGATATTTGCAGTTTAAAAAAATACCATGTTGACTTTTGAATAGGGATGTGTGAATCAGCTGTACTAGGACCAAATATCTACCTGCACCAAGACCTCTCCAACTAGATATTTTATGAGGCATAAAGAGTTTGATTAACCTATATCAGCGCAATTTCCATATCATGCATTTGAGAGAGAGAGCATAGTATACATGGGGTTGCATTCACTTCCGTGCTGAGATCCAGAACCAGGCCTGCATCTTGTCCCGATGGCTTGCCTATCTGTTGTTCTGGTTTCTCCGAACTGGGGTGAATTTCACCCTGGGCAAACATTTATACCAGATTGAACTCCGTTCATTTTGTGTTTTGTTCCTGACTTTCTCCAAGGGCTGCGTGGCTTTCCAAATATTTTTTCATGACTTATTCTTGACCTGCCATTCATCGGGATCATGTTAATATTCAATGCGCTCCACATAGGCTCACGTGTCATATGAAGCGGTCCCATTTTTCCAATAGAACGAGTCTTGATTCTGTGAATGTGATTCTTAGGACCGTATTTTATTGTTCATTGGTGATCACAGATTCAACGTTTGGGAATACTCTGTGATGTTCACTTCCATTTGGCTCTTCGGCTGAATCTCCCAGGAACGATATTCTTTTGAAATATGAAAAAGGACCATCAAAACCAACCCACATTCCGAATTTGAACATTAAGCTATTTGCTCCTTCCTCTCTAAAGATATATGGGTGATTTATAATACACAATTCGTAGGTATATGTGAGCGTGTATCAGTTTTTTTTACACACTACTAAGTTCCAGGTTCCATCCAGAAAAGAAGTATTGTATTCAATGAGAGGTTGTGCCCTGAAGTGTATCTGAACACAACAGGAACCAAGTTGTATCATAATTCTCCCTAAGACTTCACCTTCTCGCCCAAGATTTCCAGACTGATGTTTAGATCAAGAAATGGTCATGATAAGCATCTGAAATTTTACGATGCTTCTGCAAAACTCTGCACCTTTTGACCAACACTGTTTAGGAGGTGTTCTCCATTTGGTTCCCTAGATCTTGTTTAAATTGCTTATTCATACTAAACACTTCAAACTTGCATTCTGGAGCATGCTTTTCTTTCTGGTAGGGTCTATATAACATCAGTTGGGGTATTGTCTACATTCCAAAGAGGTTTGAAGAAATGGTAAATCATGTATACTTATATGTTATAATGGAATATCTCCAGGAATTAACTGCCTCAGTAAAAGAACATGTCTCTTTTTTTGTTTTGTTTTTAGACATGGGTTTTTTTTTTAAGCTGATAAACATAGAAGAAAAAGAGATTGTTATATTGTGCTGTTCAACTATTTTCCAACTTGTATTTTCATATAATTTATATTTTTTAAAAATGGGAAAAAAATTTTAAAAGCAAGATTAAAAAAAAGAGGAAAAAGCAGGTGCTTTTTTTTAAAAAACTGAACTGAGGTAGCTTAGAGATGTAGCGGTGTGTGTGTGTGTGTGTCTGTGTGTGTGGTTTTTTGTTCTGTTTTGTTTTAAAAAAAATACAAAAAAAAACACCCCGTTCCTCCTACATCGAATTCTTTTAGGAGGAGGGAGTTGGTTTTGTTTTAATTGCTGATGCTGGCACATCATTTTGCTGGAGAGTTTTTTATATACCGTAGCCTTATTTCATATCGTATTTTAAACCATGTGAAATTAAAAAAAAAAAAAAAGAATAATTCATAAAGGTTTGGCGTCAGTGTGTTTATTTCCCCTCTGTCCTGCT
>NW_005841989.1:614412-627357 GCF_000455745.1 Alligator sinensis
TGAAGAGTGCTAGATTGTGCTTTTGGCAGCGCTGCTAGCTCCAAGTATTCAAAACTCAGGAGTTGGCTTGAACTCAAGAGATTTCCTTAAAATCCTGAAATAGAAATGTAGAAAATAAGACCTGGAAGGGTCCTTAAGGGGTCATGGACTTCATCAGCCTTTCTCAAGGCAGGCCTAAATATACCTAAACTCGTCCCTTACAGCTGTTTCTCTTCCCTGTTCTGAAAAAACTTCCAAGATGGGTACTCCACAGCTTCCCTAGGTGACCTCTCCCCATGCTTAGCTATCCTTGCAGTTATTTTTTCCTGTCTTTAGAAAGGGTGAGATTCTTCCCATCTGCTTTATCTTTGAGTTTTTAGAAGCTTTATTTTCCAACTTGTCCCTGCAAACGCAAGGGCTTAGCACTTGCTGGAGACTGGAAGAAGTGGGGGAAGGACAGTTCACTGAAATTGGATTTAATGATAGGAGAGTAGGTGCTGGAGTTCTAAGAAAATACCCGATTTCACAGGTCTTGTAATAAAATAATGGGAGCAAATTAACAATGCTGACATCAGGCCTATCCTGAGCTGTGAGGGACCTGTATAAGTAGGGACCTACCTAATTTGGGGTGGCTGCCCACTGATTTCATGAGCAGAATGTGGAGCATGGGTGGAGTGTGGTGCCCACTGGGGAGCCCATATTTTATTTTCAGTAAGTCTGTTTCCCCCTGCAGATTTCATGGGCAGTGCTGGAGTTCGTGACATTGTGATTTCGTTAGACCCCCACGTATAAGTACTGAAATAACCCTGAGCGCTTGAGACTCGGATGCACCCTTTCAGATGCAACAAAGTCCCAGCTTCCTCCTTGCTCCAAGGGTGTCTGCATTGCCTGTGTAGTATGTCCTTGGTTGCTATAGTCCAACCGACTTTGCTTCACTGGAAATTTTGACATTTCAAATTTCCCTTCCCCCTACATTAGACCAAGTTCAGGTGTCCCAACAAAAGAAATAATTGAAACTTTTTTTTTATTACCTTCATATTAGGATATTTTAAATTTGCTCCCATGAAGCGCATCTGTTGGTGCATCCCAGCAGCAACTCTCCTTAGCACGGCAGGGATGGAGACAGGGCTGCTCATTATCCCCAGCCACTTGCTGTAAAGACCAATAGCACTGTTTGAAACTTGCCAGCCACCTTTCCTAAACTTCTCTACAGACCCAACATGGGTGCTGAACAAAGGCTTGGCTAATGTATGCAGCAGGATAATAGGGATCCTGCTCCTCCCTCATGCCTTGTGCAGGCGTGTCTGAGCCATAGTCCAGTTCTAATCTGCACGGATGTATGAGGTCACTTCAACAAAGCGGGCCTAGCACAAGGCATATTGATACCTTTCACTCTAGTGTGAATTCCTAAATCCTACCTACATTTTGTGCTGGGCCTTTGCACAGGGGAAAATGTATGTATAATTAGCCCTGGCTGCAAAAACACAGCTCTAAATGGAGGGAAGGTACATTTTTCAGAATGATTTTGTAAACCCATCTACTGATAGGTTAGGAAAATGGGTAGAGATAGCACAATGACCAGTTCAGAAGGAGTAGCTCTATTATTATGAGCTCACAGCCAGTAGGCACCCCAAAAGCAAGGGGTACTTAGGAGGGTGATGAACCATAACAAGTTGGTGGCTATTTCTCCAAGTACTTAGATGTTTTTTCAACCCTGCAGGTCCCAAATAAGAATCAGTATGTTACCTCATGTACTGGAGATAAGGTAGAGAAAGGGGCTGGGTCAGCAGGTGACAAGCAGTGTTGCCCCTGAAGAGTTTTAGATGTCTGGGCAATAGCAATAGAGACTTGCGGCAGAATTGCCAGGGCATTCAAACCAAGGTGGTCAATCCCCAGTGGGATTATGCATGGGTCTGCAGCAGGATGGGCAGGGTGACCTAACTGATTGTTTCCAAGGATTAAGATTACTGCTACTGATGGTTATCAACACACCCACACTCTGGTGGTTGAGGTAGCTGGGTTAGTATAAATATCACCAGCCCTGGGAGGATGAGGAGGGCTTGGTGGATAGAGATGTGGCACAAACCAAGGCTGTGGTTTTGGGAAAGCTCGTCACCTCTTGGTGTGGAGATATGAAGCTTGCTCCAGCCAGTGCTGGGGAGTGAAATCATACGGTGCAGTGCAGAGGCAAGATCTGGCAGACGGCAACAAACCTGGGTTTTAATCCCAGCTAACGTGCTGTGCAACCCTGGAGAAATGTCTTCATCTCTTTGTGCCTCCTTTCATCCCAGCTGGAGAGTTGGGTAAATCAGAGAAGCTTAATGTTGCGCATGAATAAATACACTGAGTGTTTCTCCTTTCTCATCTGTGTCTTTTAAGTTCTCCTACTGACTGTTGCTGCATTCATCCCTCTCTGAAGGGCTCATTGCAAACTGCAGTGAGGAAATAAGAGTAAAATGACTTGGTGCTTTCCCCTTAGATCCGCCTGGACGTTTTTCCGCGTTGCAGAAAGCTACCATCCACCCCAACCGTTATCACTAGCAAAGAAATCCAAGACTGTGATAGCAGAGTATATCGGAGAGCTAGCTATGGGGAGCCCAGACCTGGGACAACGGAGGAAACAGAAGTTCTGAACAAATGTGAATGGACAGGGCTGAATGGGTAACAAACTCTGCTGAGCAAAGGGGGCTATCGGTTCAGATGGTGAGATGTAGTCAGGGCCATGTGTGGGGAACCCAGGACCAGCAGAGCAGGATTCCAGCAGTCCAGAAGTGTAGAGGTAGTGGTAGAGCTGGAGCATGGTTTATCATCCACTAGTGTCAGCAACAGCCGGATTCTACAAGGAAAAAATGCCACCTTGCAGTTTGAGCTAATGTCTGCTTTAAAAAAAAAAAAAAAAAGTGATTCCTGAGGGCCATTTCTTTTAGGTGTGTGTGGAAGGGCCCCAAGGGGTTGGAGGTGGGTTTGGATTGGGGATGCTGTGAAGCTGTATGAGGCCAGGCTGATCTCCCTGTGATTCTGACTCCCTGCTGGGAAAGAAAGCTGAGTGCAGTTTGTCCGTCTGCCTGGAAGAAGCATCCCCCCGGCCCCAACACACACTAACACGACCCTCATGTGGCTCCCCTGAGCTCTGCTCTGGTGTGTGCTTTGCCCGTACCGCAGAGATGCAGCAGTGCTTACACCTCTGAGGTTGTTGCTGAAAGCGAGACAAGAACTAGTGTTTTAACGACTGCACTAAAAATACAGCTTGGTGGCCTCAAAGGGGAACCCCCTGTGCACCTGGGGCCCGCGCTATGGAAATCATTTCTAGTAGGCACAGTTAATGTAAAAGTCTCTTCACATCAGGCGTGGCAGAAGCACAGATACCTCGTTGTTTGTGCAGAGACAATAGCATAAGAGGAAATGTTCTGGGGGCATTCAGAAGTATGCCACTGGGGATGAACAAATGCTCTGTCACCTCATTTTGCTGCAGCTTTGCTCTCCTGCTTTCTCATTTTCTCCCCTCTCACTTATACAAGTGTTTACAGCACTGTCACTCAATGCAATATTATTAAGCTGGAAAGAAAAATCTTTCCACAGTAAAAGATCTGTTACTGGCTGTTCGCTCTTTAAGCAGATAAACTTCTAACTGTCCTCCGAACTGGCTCTGTGAATCTCTTTAGGTGAGCTGAAAATCTAGAGAGCAGATGCCAAGGTGATGGACACTTGCGATATAGGGCTGCCGAGCTAGAAAGGGATATTTCTAACTGGTACACAAATGGAGCCCAAAATATGGGCAAGGGCTGAGTCACAGCCCACCTTTTATCCTTTCTCCTCAAGGAAGTTGACTTGAGAGTGTGAATCAAAGTGCAAGTTGGTCCTGATCCAGTCCATCCACTGGAATTCAAATGTGGCCTGGAAGCCCCATTCTCAGTTGGTCTGGGGTTTGGGAGAAATAAATACAATGTGTACCCATCATCCTTTAACTTGCAGATATTAATACCATCATTCCTAGTGTAAACCCACATGTAGCAGCGATTTTGTTCAACTCTATGCCTTCCTGGGATTGAAGAATCCAGCTTGGTTTTCTTTTACAAGGGCTATTTTTGCTAAACCTCAGCAGGGAGATGCTTGCAAAAGAGCTTATCCTTGCAAAACCAGCCAACTTGCCATCCACTTCTACATCCCTCACCAATTCTTCCCTGTTTGTGGGTCAAGAAGAGCATGGCCCCTAGTTGGTCTCTCCAACACTTGCACAAGAAAGCTCTCTCCAAAGCCTTCCAACAGTGCACAAGCAATCCAGGAAGGTTTTGGAAAGTGCTGTAGACAACATCCTGGTGCAAGTGTTGGAGAGAACAACTAGGGGCCTGCCCTTGTTGACCTACTACTCGCAAACAGGGAAAAAACTGGTGAGGGATGTAGAAGTGGGTGACAACTTGGGCAGCAGTGATCACGCGATGATTGAGGTCCGGATCCTAACAAAAGGAAGAAAGGAGAGCAACATAGTATAGACCCTGGACTTCAGAAAAGCAGACTTCAACTCACACAGGGAACTGATGGGCAGGGTTCCCTAGAAGGCCAGGTTGAGCAGGGAAAGGAGTCCAGGAGAGCTGGGTGTATTTTAAAGAAATCTTACTGAGGGTGCAGGAACAAACCATCCCGATTTGCAGGAAGACTAGCAAACATGGCAAGCAACCAGCTTGGCTTAGCAGGGAACTCTTCAGTGAGTTGAAACACAAAAAGGAAGCCTACAAGAAATGGAAGCTTGGACAAACAACTTGGAAGGAACGTAAGACTATTTCTTGGGCATGCAGAGATGAAGTCAGGAAGGCCAAAGCGCAGCTGGAGTTGCAGCTAGCAATGAACAAGGGCTTCTACAAGTATGTTAGCAACAAAGGGAAGGTCAGGGAAAGTGCGGTTACCTTACTGAATGGGGAGGTAGCCTACTGACAGATGATGAGAGCGGCTGAAGTACTCAATGCTTTTTTTATCTTGGTCTTCACAGGCTCCCAGACTACCAGACAGCACAGTTTGGGGAGCAGGTGAGCAGCCAACAATGGCAAAAGAACCCTAAATTTCTACAATTGTAACAGGCCTCGTAAATAAAGTGAGCTTGCAAAATATTAAAGGCTGGCATCTGCAGAGTGCTGGAACTATTTAGAAAAGCTGGACATGTACAAGTCCATGGGGCCAGGTGCACTGCATCTGAGGGTGCTGAAGACGTTGGCTAATGTGATTGCACAGTCGTTGACCATTATCTTTGAAAACTCATGACAACTGGGGAAGGTCCTGGCCAGTTGGAAAAGGGAAAATACAGTGCCCAGCTTTAAGAAAGCGAAGGAGGAGGATCCAGGGAACTACAGACCAGTCAGCCTCACCTCAGTCCCTGGAAAAATCATGGAGCAGATTCTCAAAGAACCTATTTCTAAACACTTGAAGGAGAAGAAGGTGATTAGGAACAGCCAGGATGGATTCACCATGGGCAAGTCTTACTTGACTAACCTGATTGCCTTCCACGATGAGATGACTGGCTCTGTGGATGCCAGGAAAGCAGTGGACATAATATACCTTGACTTCAGCAAGGCTTTTGATATGGTCCCCCACAGCATTCTTGCAAGCAAGCTGAGGAAGTATGGGTTGGGTGAATGGACTGTAAGGTGGCTAAAAAGCTGACTGGTTTGTGGGGCAAAACAGGTAGTGATCAATGGCTCAATGTCTAGCTGGCAGCCAGTATTAAGAAGAGTGCCCCAGGTCGTGGGGTCAGTTTTGTTCAAAATCTTCCTTAGTAATTTGGAAGATGGGATGAGGTGCACCCTCAGCAAGGCCATGACACCAAGCTGCGGGGGGTGGTAGTAGATACATTGGAGGATAGGGCTAGGATTCAGAGTGACCTAGACATACTGGAAGATTGGGTCAAAAGAAACCTCATGAGATTCAACAAGGACAAGTGCAAAGTCCTGCACTTAAGACAGAACAATCCCATGCACCGGTACAGGCTGGGGCTGACTGGCTGGGCAGCAGCTCTGCAGAAAAGGACCTGGGGGTCCCAGTGGACAATTAGATGTATATGAGCCACAGTGTGCCCTTGTTGCCAAGAAGGCTAACAGCATACTGGGCTGCATTAGTAGGAGCATTTCCAGCAGATCAAGGGAAATAATTATTCCCCTCTATTCTGCACTGGTGAGGCCACATTTGGAGTGCTGTGTCCAGTTCTGCCCCACTTCCCCCCTCCCCCACTATAGAAAGGATGTGGACAAGTTGGAGATAGTCCAGCGGAGAACAATAAAAATGGTTTGGGGGCTGAGGCACATGACTTCTGAGGGGAGGCTAAGCGAACTGGGTTTATTTAGTTTGGAGAAGAGAAGACTGAGGGGGGATTTGATAGCAGCTGTTAACTACCTGAAGGGTGTGTCCAAAGAGGATGGAGCTGGACTGTTCTCAGTGGTGGCAGATGACAGAACAAGGAGCAATGGGCTCAGGTTGCAGCAAAGGAAGTTTTAGGGTAGATATTAGGAAAAACATTCTCACTAGGAGGGTGGTGAAGCACTGGCACAGGTTACCCAGAGAGGTGGTGGAGTCTCCATCCTTGGAGGCTTTTAAGCCCTGTCTAGACAGAGCCCTGGGCTGGGATGATCTAGTTGGGGCTGGTCCTGCTTTGAGCAGGGGGTAGGATTAAATGTGACCTCCTGATGTCCCTTCCCACCCTAACTCTCTATGATACTAACAGGTCCCATAAATGAGGTAAGCTTGCAAAATATTAAAGGCCAGCATCTGCAGAGCGCTGGAATGGATGACAGCTTGGAGTCTGCTCATCTCCAAGATGTGGCTCCTCTGTTTTTGCAGTGATTTCAATGGTTTTCTTTATCAGCAGTGCCTGGCAGTACGTGCGCACATGCCTCAGAGGTTTGGGCTGAGGAGCTCTCAGTGGCCTAGGAAATCGAGCAGACAATTGCACTAGCTCGTTTCAGATCCTTAGCTCTGGGCATTATACATGTTCAACATTAAATGTATGGGAAGACTGCCAGGCAAAGCAAAACTCTTGCTAAATATGGACTACTCCCCATAGGCTTCCTTCTTGTCTTGTTTAATCCTGCCAGGTCTTTTCCCTAATGCAGGAACTCCAAGAGACCCTGTGACAAAACCCTGGGGTGCCAGGGTGCTCCCAGAGATACACCCTGGGTTTGTGTCTTGCTCCCACACTTCTGAATGGGCACGCCCAAGTTATTAATTTGCCCAGAAATCGCAGTTTACCATCAATCCAATAACAGAAAAAACAAAACGATTTATGACAGAGAGAGAGAGAGAGTGATCCAATACTTTGACTACAGAATACAGTAAAACAAAACTGGCAAAAGCCTTGCCCTACATTTAGACTACCACCTAGACCTCATAAAATTTCTATAAAATTTTTATGAAAATCCCCTGGCATCAACTTCCCCTCAGTCAGAGCCAGCTCGGTCCACCGGGGACCTCCAGTCCACCTCTCCTTGCAGGGAGCCCCCTCCTAACCATCACTGCCTCTACAACATGCCACGTGGCCCCTGCCACCCACCTTCTGGGAAGCGAGAGAATCGTCTTAACTGGCTCTGCCTGTGGCTCCACGACAGACGCCTTCTCTCAGGAGTGATTTTTTTTAGTTCCCAGCAGGCCTCCTTCCTATCACATAACTTCTCAATTTTTATCACCATGGAAGGCAGGCCCTGTCTGGCATGGGTGCAGATGACTGGATGATTCTTCAACCTTGAAAATAAAAGTGCAGCGGTAGTATGTGCCAGCCTGTACTAGCTTCATCTTGGTGGCATTGGAGACCAATTGCATGGGCTTAATCACAGGCTAGAACTAAGCATCTACACCTAGTACATACAGAGTTTGGATTTGGTTGCTAAGCCCATGTCACTAGGCATGCCTTCACTAGGGCTGTGTGAAGCTTTGGGTGCTGATTCGATTCAGAGAAGATTCAGCCCGATTCGGTGGCTGAATTGCCAAATCCAAATTGAATCAGGGGACCAATAAAAAGGTCCAAATCGATTTGAAGATCTCCGAATCTTCAGAAAAGATTTGGGGAGCTCTGATGATTCAGACAGTCCCTGGTGGCTGCAGCAGGGAGCTGGAGCCAGACTTGGAGCTGGTAAGTAGGGGGCGGGGGAGGGGAGCATGGCGGGGACCCCTCCCAGGCCCCAGGCCCCTGACCCCTGCCTGCTCCCCCAGCAGATTTGGCCGAATCGATTCGGGACAGTGATTTGAATCACCGAATCGAATCACTGTCCCCTGAATCGGCTGAATCCGAAGCGAATACTAGCTGCTTTGCACAGGCCTAGTCTTCACTGTAATTGTTTCCCAAGCTAGCTACAATCACACATGCAGCCTGTTGTGTTAGTATATTCTTTAAGAGCTTGCTCACTCTTTGAGCGGGGTGGGGGATATGAGCCACAATATGTTTCACTGGAGTTCAATATCCCAACCCCGCAGTGAAGTGTATTAAAACAACCTGCACCTCTTGTGAGTCTTCTTCTGAGGACCTAACTGGTGAACAAATGAGCTTAGCCTCACTGCCCCTTGGCATTTTGGTTTTATAGATAGGGAAACTGACTCATAAAGTGGTTAATGGCTTGTTCTGCAAAGGGGCTGGGCCTATGCAAAGGGCTGTGATTGACCTCAGTACTTCTGATTGATAGGTGAAAAATGACTCACCCTAACTTCAGCAGCATGGGCAAGGTGGATTCCTGGGCCCAGTGCTGTTGCAAAGACTTTGTACTGTTAAAGGCACAGGTCTTGCATGTCACTATGCAGTGGAAGCGATTTTATCTCTGTGAAGGAGCAGAATTGGGAATACAGCAGGGCGTGTCCAGACGAGTGCAGTCATGCAGTATTTGGGTATCCAGGGATCCACAAAAAAAAACGTGGGAAAAAAACCTTGAAGCAGCACATGCTCAGGTAGCATGCACTGCTAAAAAGCAGAGCTGGGCCACTCATAGCTGCACTCTGGCTGCCGGCCAGGCTCTGCCCAGCAGGATTGCTGTGGCTGCAGCTCTGGGAGGCCCCCAGGACCCCAGGTAAGGCTGCTGGGTGCTGGCCCCAGTCTCCCCTATGCCAGCTGGGGTTACTTGCCACATGCCAAGCGCATGGTACGGTTGTTCCCTGGGGACAAGAAGCAGTGGCACAAGGTGTACCTCTGCTACTTGGCCCCAGGGAACCAAATATCCACGCATGTCTGGACACACCCCTAGGGCGTAAACACACGAGAGAGCCTTTTGTTCTGGGTTCCTACAGATTGCACCAGTTCACTGTCCCATTTCAAACACTTTTGAAGATAAAATGCGTTAACACTTTACACCCTCCCCTGGTGCTCAGGCAGTGTCTGTGCTATTCATATACAGCCACATCAATAATATACCAAATTATCAATGCCATGCAGAGATTGTCAAGGTTAAACCAGTGGCTCAAATCCAGCCTATACCAGGACTCATTATCCAAAAATGCCTGCTACATATGTCCAGTGATCTACAAGAAGACCAAATAGACCCCAGTCTTCTTTGAATAATGTACCACAACCACCTGCTATTGATGTGTTTTGGCTTTCCAGGCAATGAGTCTAAGAACTGAATGGGCCATAGAAGCTGAACTGCCTTCACATCCCTTTGCCAATCCCTTGGATCAGAATGAGGCACCTTCATGGGGAAGAAACTTCCCATTTCCCTGGGCCATACTGCCAGATGGATTGAAGAGCACTCTGTCATCAGGGCTGACAATCCAGCACCTGTCACCAGCATCATATTCACTAAAAAGAGCTACTTTAGACAAGCTGTGACTGGACACCAGCATGAATAACCAGGAGAGCCCACCGGGCAGGAGCAACTGCAAGCCATCTATTCTTCTTCTGGTTGCCTGGCGAACTCCCAGTGGAAACAGTGAGCTGGGGGTCACTGCTCCCTCTCCACCTCCTCCCTCCCAGGTTTTGTTAACAAACTCCTAACATGCTCCCTGCATCCTTCAAAGAGATCACTCATGGCAGCCTCATCTGATAAGGCCCAGAGGAGTTGGCAGCCTTTCAGCAGCTATTTGTCAGTCTTACAGAGGAGACGAGATGTATTCAGTATCTGCTTAATGTCCATTCTTTACAGTAGGTCCATCTTTGGGGGTACCCTAGGGAGCTGCACCAGGGATAAATTTGGCTCATTGATCATAATGAAAGCAAGACTCACTGGTAGGCAAGTCTCTGCTAGGGTATTACTGTAACTCTTGCTGTTGGTTCTGCTCTTTGCACACTGAAACCAATAACATATTGACATGTACTTCACCAGTGTGCTTGCCCGACTGAAGCAATCAGTAGCAAAAAATGAACTAAAAAAGCATCCAAAGTGAGTCTAACTGGGCTCATATACACAAGACACTTAATGCACAGTAGCATAATAACACTAGGCATGTGCCAGTCAAAAACTGCTAATATGCTACTGCTCCGTGTTATTAGGCTACTGCACAGTAAGCATCACAAAAAGAACTGTGCACCGGTGCTACTGCGCAGTAACTGTAGTTACTGTGCACTTAGTTAGTACTTCATTAAACATGTACTAAACTAAATGCGCAGTAACTACTGCACATTAATGAACGTGTAGAAGCACCCACTGAGGACTGCAGGAGGGGATAAACATTGAGTAAAGCACGGTGTAGTGTTTTGTCTTCAGTGCAGTACCAGTAGTTATGTGTATACTGGGAAGAGGAAGGACAATAGCAGTTCCCTACTGCACCGTTAAAAGGCTGTTGCAAGAGCCAGTGGAAATAAGTTACTGTGTTATGCTTACACTCAGGCAATAAAACACTGATTGGTTGGAACTCGGTAGCTGAATAAAGCAGTGACTGTCATTCCTTGGCCTGCAATGATTTCTGAGGAACCCAGGGGCTCATGTATTGGAGGAGTCAGTGTACAAACGATGGCTAGACCTCACACATATGTAAAGGAACTTGGATCAATGGCTGGACAAACCATGCTTTGGGCTGGCAAAGGATTTGTAACTGAAGCATAAGGTGCAGATTTGGTAGCAAGGGGTATATGCATGCATTTGCTAAAGGTCAGCTCAAATTCAAAGGGAAGCAACGAGCAGCAGCAGTACATACAAACAACACAGGTGCCCTTAAAAAGGCTGAACTATATTGGCACGCTGGCACTTTGCAGCTTGGTCTCTTTGAGCCAAACAATCTAAGTTGGTAGATGGGTGGAGAGGAAAATAAAACATCTAGAAAACAGGAACTGAAATTACTGAAGACTAAACCGAGTGATGGGCTCTCTAGAAATATCTACCCCTAGATAGACAGACAGACAGAGAGGTAAATTGTGTATGGAAATAAATAGATAAATATGACAGGGCTGCAAAGCATGAAGAGTTGGTATTTTAGACAGAGAGACTCTTTCTAATGGCGTGCACATCGTTTCAAGGCAGAAATGCATCACCAGTAATTATGTTTTTATTGTGATAGATTAATTGACTTGACAAATTCTGAACAGCAGGCGTGGGCTCATGTGGGGGAATGAGCTGCCAATCAGTAAGATCTATACTCTGTGCTCCCCTCTGAGATGAGGAATTGACAGTGATGCTCATAGCTAATTCCAGCTCTGATGCGAGCTGCCTTCAATTTCTGCAGATTCATTTGGGCCAAGCTCCTGTTTGACCTGTTGACCAGGGCTTCTTGGGAGAGATTAGCATCTTTATGAGAAGAGACAGCTCTGTCAGTCTTGGGGGGGAATCGTGTCACATCCAAAGGCAGCTATTCAATGAAGAATTAAGAAGAAGAAGGGGTGAGGGGAAGGGTCTGGGCATGTGAAATGATTCATGAAGCAGAAACTCCAAGACGGAAGCAGGGAAACTAAGTGGAAAACGTTTTTCAGCTTCCCTTCACCTGACAAGCTCTACAGCTTTTTACCGAGGAGTCTGTCCCTGCTAGCGAATTCTGGAGAGCTGATTTAATCATCCAAGGCAAAGCAGCTCATTCCCTATATAACTGAGCTGGGATGCAGTGAGAAGGAGTGGTGGTGGGGTACATAGCTGGGATAACGAGAGGACAGGTTTGGGTGCTGAGCCAGGAAGAGAAGGGTCAGTGTTGGAGAACTGAACCTAGATAAATGGGGGTTAGCGTGAGGCCCAGAGCTGAAAGAGATAAGGGCTCGGGTAGGACACTGAGTCAGGACAGGGATTGGAGAGGATCAGGGTGGAGCACTAAGCAGAGGGATTCAAACCACTGGCCCTGTTTACTCCTTTCCATGTGGAAAGTCTTCACCATTTTCTTTCCAGGGTGGAAATCTTGCCCTGTGTGTGCGTGTCAGCTCTGGTGAGCGAGCAGACAGCCTTCTGCTTGCTATTACAGCTGCAGGTGGCTCCTGCCACTGCCTGGCTAGGGATGCCAGGGCGGGCTTTTGGAGTCAGCACTTTCCACTCCTGACACTGTTTGCTTTCCAAGCCGGGTCTCTCCCGCTGTGCAGAGGCTTCTGAACACCATCCAACAGAAACTTTCCAGCCCCTCCGACGTCCTTTCCCTCGGCCGTCTGCTCCACTGAGAGCTGGTGTTCCCTGGCCCTGCTTTAAAGCCATCCACACAATGCGCTATTGTGCCAGGCTGCTCTGTGTGAGGGAAGAGAGAGGGGACTTCAGATTCATCGAGGACAGGCTCCTCAGGATCTGAGGCACTGCCTAAAAGCTGACTGTGACATTTAAAGGCCTGACACCAACATCCCTGAAGTCGCTGGGTCGCTGGAGGTATCCGTTTCTCTTTGGGCGGTCTATCCCAGGTTCTTTCATTTTGTCCCACCAGTTCCACCGACAGGGGCAGGATTGGGCTGTGTGGTGCTACCTTCTTTTGTTTTGGGGTGATAGGTCCCGTGCTGATGCATGGAGGGAGAGTCTCCGTAAGACCCCAGTAGCTTGAGAGAAGGGCAAGGAAAGGCAGTGTTAACAGCTACCAATATTAAATTAGCTAACAAAGGAGGACATTCAGCAG
>NW_005841989.1:627388-664006 GCF_000455745.1 Alligator sinensis
CACATAGTGGGTCAAGATGGGCAGTGGGCTCCCTGTCAGGGACTAAGCCTAGCAGAGCCTGGAAAGACACCCTGCCCACGACATCCTTTCAGTTCTGAGAGCCACGCAGGCTCTGAGGCTGCTTCATAACTGACCGAGCAGGGGCAAAGTAAGGTAGTGCAGCCCCTTCTATGGTCATCATGATTGCCCTAAATTGTACCCCGGCCTCAATAGCTTCCACAGCACGTTGCAGGGGCGCAGAATCAGCAGGGCTCAGGTCCACCTTGGCTACACCAGGTCACCCCCTTCCCCCATCTGACGCCTCCCTTTCCCTTGCCCCGTCACCCACCCCCACTCCCTGCCCTTACATATAATCCGGGCCCACTTCTTTTTTACAGCTCATCCCAAGACCCATCTCCTGTCCAATTGCCCTTCGTGTATTCCTACTTTCAGTCCCCTTCCTCGTGATCCACACGGACCTCGTCTCCTGCTCCCTATCACTGAATCCCAGCTGTACTCCCATTCCCCACTGCCTGAGTCCCACTTCCCTGCCTAGTCAGATGGCAGGGACTCAGTAGCTCACAATCCATGCAAAGCTACTGCTGTCTTCATTTGCCATGACCCAGATGGCCCCTCCTTCCCCTTTTGTGATGTTGTAACAGTCCATTGACAAGTCCAGTAACCAGGGAGAGAAGTAACAAGGATCTAGTCCATGTGCTTTTACTTCTATCAGTGAGATGTACCAGCTGGAAGCAAGGAAGAGAAGCCAACGTCATGTAACCAGCCAACTATCCACAGACCACCAGCAAGCACTCCTCAGACCACCAGGGGACCCAGGGACCACAACGAGGGAACTGATCACCCCTCTGATTTATAGTGAGCCAATCATTACATTAACCAGCCAGCATCAAAGTGACTTCATTTTACCAAGCAACTGGTCACAGCTGTGTGCTCCTTCTTAAAGTGGAATGTGTGCCTGGTGGTAGGTGGCAGCAAAAAGAAAAGTGATTTTATCCTGTGGTGCCATCATGCCCTTCCTGCAGATGGTTTCCATATGTGGGATGTGGACTGGGACCCAGCGGCAGCTAAAGGAGAAAGCCATCCTTCCTGCTCCAAAGCAAGCAGCTCTCAAAGCCCTTTGAGCTACTCTCTTGTGTTCATTCTGTGCTAAAACACCTTACTCAGCTGACGAACAGAAGTCAAAGAGTAAAGCTTTAACTCCCATGAAGACCCCTATTTAGGGGCTTAAGTGGCACAGAGGACTTGTGCTTGTCCATCTGAATTTAACCCAGGTCGAACAACTGCAAAACGATGATCCTGAGAATTTTTGTTTCAGCTGGATTCACGCCCCTTTGATCCCTGCTTTTTGCCAGTTCTCAAGCAAAGGTATCACTGTCTGCATTGCTAATCTAGCTACATTTTCATACTGGAGCAACCCCACTGGTTCTGAAGCTCCTTGCTGGCAGGAACATGCATGGGACCAATGGGTGTTTTTACATGTGCTCCGGGGGTGCTGGTGGGAGCGGGGAATTAGAGCAATTTGGACAGCCACTCTAATTAAAGCACCCGCAGCATCTTGTGTATCGGAGTCCCCAGGCTTTAAAATGGCAGCGGGGCACTTTAACTAAAGTTTGTCCCATGAGCTAAAGTGCCCCCCGCTGGCATTTAGGGTGTAGAAAGAAGTGACAATTTTTGCCCAATATGGCCACAGAAAGTGGTATATAGCTGTGACCAACAGAAGTGCATGGCTGCAGACAGCTTAAAAATGACTGACTGGGTGAAAAGCTGACCCCTCATTGCAAGAGGTATCAGATAAAGACATTTCAAAATGTAGCATCTTTTGTAATTTGTCTGCGCTGTAGCTGTTTTCAGAATGGGAGGGGGGAAAGGGAGCAGTCTGGGGTTGTTTTCAGGCCCCCTGCAAGGTGGGACAGGTGTATTGGAGCCCCCCTCCCTAAGATGGGGGGCTCCAGTCCACCTTCCCCACCTTTCAGCACCAGCTGAGGAGCCCCAGGAATGATCTCCCTTCACTGCCTTTCCCCACTCCCAATCTGAAAATAGCAAACACCGGCAGAAAGTCCTGGCTGTCGCTCGGGCAAAGCAGCTGCAGGCTCCCAGGACCACAGCTAGATCCCCCTCGCCCCTGCAACCAACAGTGAGCTTCTGTCTGGTTGCGGGGACGGCTGTAACTCCGAACACTTTGCAGAATACATCTGAATTACAGCTGGGAGCTGCACTTCTGTCTGCACTTAGAGCCGGACACCGATACAAGAGATGCTGAGGCTGACTGGAGTGTACTAATTAGCTTGCTCCAGCAGACTCTGCTCCAACACACTGTAATTACAGCACATCGGAGCAGTCTCCCAGCACATCTACAGGCACATAATACGTTTTAATAGAGTATTGCAGGATGCTGACTGCTGCTAGAGATAGTTTGAAGACTACAACAAAGGTGTCAGAGCCAGGAGGCCTGGGGGTCCCTTGCCACTGCCCTGTTGAGGATTTGGAGAGCACCCTAGCACTCTTCCTTCATGTCCTATATAACACTTCACCCATATGTAATGTGATCAGATGACTCATCTCTGGGATGAAAAGTGTGCGGCTACCACCCCACCCCACACAATTGGTGGGGATTTGGTCATGGTAGCTGCCATGAGAAGCCACAATGCATTTACCCAGATTAGGATAGAAGGATAGAGTTAACACTCAGTTGAAATGGTCTTTCAAAGAAGGTGTGCAGCATATCAAACGGCTCTTTTAAACTGATTTTGGGAGTCAGAAGACTTGGGCTCTACTCCCATCTCTGCCAGACAATTTGACACATTGCCCTTTCTGTTCCTCAGTTTCCCTATTTGTAAAACCAGGTCACCTGTTCACCATCCTTTGTAAATCACTGGGAGATCCCTGAATGAAAAGCAGAACACGAGAGTTAAGTGTCACCCTCATTACTTAAAAATGGCTTAGGTGCTGCAGAAAACCATGTGCTGTTCATCTGATGTGATATCTCTGTTCTTTTGAAGCCTCATACTTCAATGAAATGAAAAATAAACAAGGATTTGTACTCATCAGACCCTGTAGCAGCCAAGGGAGATGGAGTGCTGGTAATCCCTCACCATATTATAGCATAAATACTTCCCTGGTGAATCCCCAACCGGTCCAGAGTAAGAGTCACAGACAATGCATTTGGGGTGGTTGTTTTATACATTCACAGGCAGCCGAATGGGGTGACTATGCCAGATAACCACATCATGGAAAACGTTACTCACCCCAGCTAGCAGCAGAGGCTCCCCCATGAGCACGTAGGGCTGGGAAGTGTGTGCTCACCCTTGCATTAGATAACAATTCATTTGGCATTAGCCTCCAGACTGCTCAATGCTTAATGCCCCTCCAGACTTTTCCTTCCCAGCTGTAAATAAATCCACATGTTTTGTAGCATGGTGCATCCTGATTCATTCAGCTCCCTGCCCCCAAAACAGCACCAGCTGGGAACATGTTTCATTCATGAATCTGAATGCAGGGGGAAGGAATAATCCTGAAGTGTTTGAATGCACCTTGTGCAGCAAACCTGGGTCAAATGCACAGAAGCTGAATCAGAACAGAACGGAGATTGCTTTGGTGGTTTGAGGAGCTTGGTTTTGCTTCCAGCAAATAATGGTGTGGCTGTGGTCTGGACAAGAATGCTTGTGCTAGCTAATATAGGTAGCACATGTGGTGGACTGTGCAGGTGTTACTGCGCAGTCATTTAGTACTTGCTTAACCAAGTACTAAATGACTGTCCAGTAACTGGCATTACTGCACAGTCCCATTGCTGCATGGTTATTTTTAGATGCTACTGTGCAGTAGCTTGTTACTACTGCACAGTAGTGTCGCCATCACGGTTAGTGCCCAGCAATGCTATGGTGCCATAGTAATGAGCTTGTTGCTACTGCACTGTGGCTTCTTGTGTAGACATGCCCCTTACCAATGAAGATGCAGGACATGAATTTCAGCATGAGCTAGGTGATCAAATGTATATACAGCATTTCCAGCAGCCTTGTGCAGCCCATACTGAAATCCATACAATCCCATCTTCACCACTATTGTGTCCTTGTTCTAGTTGGATTAAAACTAACGTGGGATAGTCCATTCACACTGGAAGGACACTTTCTCTCGCTGTGCAGACATACCCACATAGTCTCTACAGCTGAGTTCACCCTCTGAAGAATGGAGGTAATCCTATTTTCTTACCCCACTGATGTACTGGGGAAATAAATACATTTAGGGTTATTATATGCTGGGATGTAATAAGAACAGGAGCTTTAGACACTGGGCACTAACAGATGCTTCAGAGATCGGTGCAAGAAACAGTTCAGTAAGCATTTATAGCTTAATGTGTCCCCAGGGAAAAAGTCCTCTGGATGCAGTTGGAGATTACAGCTCATGCCCTGAGGCAGGAACATTTTGAGACTTTCCAAAACACTCAGTTACTCCTTAAATCATTTCCTGTTACGGCACTGGAGCACACTCTTTTTAAACATGGTCACCGAAGCGTGAAGTCAAGAACAAGGAATTGCATGCAGGGAAAGATGGGCCAAGTGCTGCTCTGTCCTGGTCTGGCAGAACTACAGTGGGAAATTTGCTTCCATTCTGAGTAACTCATTACTGAAAAGACAGTGCAAACCTAGAGACAATTCAGAGAAGAACTATCTGAAGGTTGAGGGGGCTGGAGGAGCTGATCAGGAAAGTTAGACATGCAAAGCTCACTTAACAGATGACTGAGAGGCATGGTAACAGTTTGCAAGTACTTGAAGAGTATAAACACAAGGACGGAAAGGAATGACTAAGAATGCTTACTTGGGGCTGTTTCAGTGACTTTGGTGTAATGGGATAAATTTAGGCAAAAGGAAAATGTGGGCTGACTATCAAAGAAAGCTCCTTGACAGAGAGATAGATTAGGCTTTGGAATAGTCTCCCTAGGGAAACAGTGGAAACCTTGTTGCTTGGGAGTTTTACAAATATGCTGATGACAAAGCACTAATTAATGTCCTTGTAGGGAACAATTCTGTATTGACTGAGAAGATAGACTGGATGGCAACTAATTGGTCTATCCATCTCTTGTTTCCTTGGGCTCTGTTTGCACCCGAATCCCAGTTTAATGACACTAAGGTCAGTGGAGCTACAATAAAAATGAATTTGGCTCCCCTATGGTCCGTTACAGGAATGGTGTTTGCATAGAGCAGTCGACCTCGTGTCTTTTGCTAACGCTCTTTTAGAGCCTGAAATAGAAGGTGCTGCAATGCGTCAAACTAGGTTGGGCTGCAGAATTTCTGGCCCAGAAGCACAGCAAATCTAGTGGAAAAACCTGAACTGATAAGATTTTCAGACCACACTTGCAACAGAAACCAATCCAGAGAGCTTTGAAGGAGAAGCCAGATTTCCGAGGGCTCCTTCAATTCTGAGGTTTGCTGACTATCCTGGGGGCGGTACATTTTTTTTTGCATCAGGAATGCACTGGATTCATGATATTCATTTTGTAGAGGTTCCTGTAACACCGCCTGCTAGTTAGTGGGTCCAAATTTAGAGTTTCCTAAAAGGGTGGGAAAAGAGGAGGAGGAACAACTTGGCATTGCAAAACCTGGTGCACACATGGATCCATTCATTGGAAATTCACAGATGGCATCATCTCGCTGTTGGGAGAGAATCAGAAGAGGAATGTAGGCAGGTGCTTATCCTAATCTAATCTCTAATATCGTCCACAGAAGACAGCAGGGCAGATTCTAAGGAGGTGTAAACTGACAAAGTTCTACTGACTTCAATGGAGTTACACCAATTTACACCAGGTAAAGTTTTGGCTTGTACAGTCCAAAATCTTTGGCTTTATGAACAAAAAAATGGACAATAAAATAACGCACCAACTTAACCAATCTACCCAGGCTTGGTTCTTCTAGAATTCCTCCCTCAGGACAGCTCAGCCCACCCTCTAGATCAGGGGTGGGCAATTAGTTTGGGTGGAGGGCTGCATACTGAGTTTTGGCAAGTCATCAAGGGCCACATGACAGGCAGCCCAGGGCAGATCAATATTAATTTTCTAAATTTTTTAGGGGCCCTGAAAGCCAGATAGAATGGCCTGGTGGGTCGCATCCGGCCCCCGGGCTGCATTTTGCCCACCCTGATCTAGATCCTCTTTCCCCAGAGAACATTTACCCATCCTTTATACTAGCAGAATTGAGTCTCCTGACTCAATGAGCCAGCAGTGCCTGCTTAACTGTTTCCTACCAAGACTGCAAGAAGATTAGGGTGTTTCAAGCAAATCTTATCAACTAGTTACAGTGAAACCAAGTAGGAACAGAATGGCAGCTGCTTCATTATCCCAATTTGGTATGAAAAATTAAAATAAACAGTCCACAGAGTGACATTTTTTTTTTCTAATTTCCACTGTTTTCTCACATGATAAATGGTTAGGGAAGATCTTTGGCTGCCTATACATCTAATTAGAATGTGTCAGAGCAGACTCGATTAATTCAGTCCACTCCACGGTCTAATTTGAATGCTCTGGCATGGCCTCATTGTCACATGTATAACCCCCTGCAGATTTAAAAATGGCGGTTGGGGTGCTTTAACTAAACCTTGTCAAAATGAGGTTTAGAAACCATGTCCTGTGGCCACTTTTTAAACCCAGGGGGGCTCAATACAAGTGAAGGTGAGGCATTTTAAATGGAGTGGCTCTCCGGGAATCGCTCTAATTAAAACGTACCCTTTACCCTTGTGCACATGTACAGGAAGCCTTTATGTTTAGACACCATGGTAATAGGCACCAGTGAAATATTCACAGGTCAGAATGCACAGAGATTTCAATAGCAGGAGGACTGGGAAAAATAGGCTACAAAGAAAGCCCTTGAGACTCACAGGTATATGACTGGAATCTGGGCTGAGTCCTTGCCAACACTGGCCCTTCCCTGCAGCAAGCAATGCATGGGCCTTGGCAGAAAACATCGCAAGGCCTTTCAATGTGAACACTGTTAACATCTGTTTCTAATCTGACTGCCAGCTTACAATCTTCTCCCCCACCTCCCTCGCCCCCTCCTCTCCCCCTAGTCTGGTTAAGCGGAAAGACCTTGTTGGAGCAAAGTTCCCCGTAAATCACTGGGAACGCTGCAGTGCTCTGTATCACTGGAGGCTCATTTTTCATTACAAATGTAGAAAGCAAACAGAGGGCAGTGCAGGAACTGCTGCTCTCAGCATTAAGCACAGCTGCCCGGTTCCCTGGGAAAGTGCCTGGGTCAGCTACGCTGGCATGGCCTAGTTTGTGCTTAAGCTGATGCTTTGCTTTGCCATGAGAAATACTGGTGACATTTGGAGGGGGTGGGTTCTCCCCCCCTCCCCCATTTTGGGGTCTTGTTGTTGCTTGTGTGAGGTCTGACAAGGAGGCTTTCATGTCCAATTCAATCCCCGCTGACAAAAATAGGCACTGAGCGGTTTGTGCTGGCACGAGAAAAAGAGAGCGAGGGTGGGAGGGAGATGAAATGAAAATAAATAAATAACGGGAAGCCAATGCAGACCTCGCACTTCACATCCAAGGCTGCAGAGGGGCTCTGGAGGAGGGGTCAGTGCAGCACTGGAAGTCACTCTCATGGGAGGTCTCAAAGCATGTGTGAGCAGCAGTGTATAGGCAACATGGGGCGAGATCCTTCATGGGTGTAGATCGCTGTTGCTCAGTCTATACCCGCAGAGGATCTGGATAGACTGCCTTAGAAAATCTCTGCAAGATCCTTCTAGATGCTAGATGTTATAGGCCAGGGCTGCTCCTCATCATTATAATAACTAATATCTTTGATACTACTGTAGAGTACAAACTCTTTGGGGTTGAGAGCTATATGTTTGTACTGTGTCCGCACAAGATGCCAGCGCCTGTGCGCCACTGCTAGAGAGTTGACAAATACCCAATGGCAATTAATCAAACTAACTAGATTCATTGTTGTTATGTTCTTTGGTCTAGTGCTTATTCCTCTGGCACCTAGACTGTCATGCAGGGTATCCACCTCGTTAGAGAGGAAATAACCATGCCCTGCACCTATTGGAGAGCACCGGATCTGTGTTACTGTAGCTCATCTCCCAGACTTTGCCTGTGGCCAGTGTCTACAGGGGCCTGTTCAGAGCCAGAACCAATCCCCTCACCATAGCTTGCAAAGGGTTTGGAGATCCCTTAGCCTGAAATTCATAATTGACTGCCAACAGCTCCCAGAGTGAGTCCAACAACCAAGGATCAGCCAAGCCTGTGGGATCCCCTCTGTCTCCCTGTGAAGGATATGGTAACTCTAGGTTGTTTGCAGTAGGAATCTGCTTCTGGTTTGTACTATTACAACAATGCAAAGTACCTCCAATATCCCAAAGATCTAGGAGCTTTATCCCATCAGAAACTCTAAGGCCCAGTAGGTGGATTTTACTGATCGTCTTCCAGAAAGTTCTTGACATCCTTTCGTCTCGACTCTTCCAAATCCTGGAGGGGTTTAAAAAACACACAACTTTACTTTCTGGTGTAGCGAGGAGTCCCTCAGCCTGCCAGGAGGCCAGACAGATGTGTGTGGCTATTCAGGGCCTCTGTACTACGGGGCTGGCTGGGATGGAATCTGGAGCTTTTGCTTTAATTCAGCAAAAGCTCAGCTTCCAAGCTTCCTCATATTACTACTTCATCATCTTCTCAGTTACTCACAGACTCTTGTATATTTTGGGTATCTGCCCCAACTTATTAATTGTCACGTAATAAAGCTTTCAGCAGCTCTGCAATTCGCAGGGCTCGGCTTTGAAAGTCCTATCTCTGGCAAAAAAAGCCCCCCATACCTGTCTTTTCAGTAATAATAATATTTATAGTGGAGCTGGTAAAAAAAATAAGGGGGGGATGTGGGAATCATGGGTTCTTTCTTTTGACATTATTTCCTGATTTTATGTTTTTGTAAATCTTGAAATGTTTTGAAATTTGGAAAAATTCAGCCAGCTCTGAAGTTAGCATACATGGGAAGGTACTGAACGAACAGCCCTTGACTGACAGCCTACCTACCTACATTGATAACCCTGATCACCATCGAATCTTACTTGGAGTGACCTTGTATAGTGGATGCATGGCCACAAGGCAGAGCCTCTTCTGTTAATTGCCCGTAGGCTAGTAAATAATTTCTGGACACTACTAATCTCATTGTGACTGACAAGCTAAAGGGACCCTCACCCATGGCTATTAAGGCTGTGTGAGGCTTCAGACACAGCTTTGGATCCGGAGAAGCTTTGGAGCTGCTTCGGCCGGATTGAAGCAGAAACCCGGTCCGGAGCTGTAGATCGGATCGCTGGCATCTGAAGCGGCCGGATCGGATCGCTGCCGACTTGCACAGGCCTAATGACTATCTATTTCCAACCCTCGTAGTCCACCAGTCCCTCTCAAGCTTCTAATGTTTTATCCCTCTGAGTAGCTGTGCAATCAAAAGATCTCAGCCTCTTGCTTGAAGCATGGGGTTTCTAGATTTTTTTTGCAGACCAAAGAGATTTGCTTAAAATTTAGGCAAAATTCAGACCATCTTGTTTTCCAAACAAAATCCATCCCCCACCCCCGCAAGCTGAGGATTCTCCCTCATTTCTAGTGGCACCCATATAGAGTTCATGATGGAGCCCTTGCTGAAAGCCCTAGTCCTGGCCCCATGTCACCACTCAACTCCAGGAGATGAGGCTGCTGACAAAGATGAGACTGCTTTTTCCGGTGGGTCACAAATGCTTGAGTGGCTCCATTGAAATTTATACCTCAATATCCCAAAGAGGCGTTTGAAGAATATCCTGCATGTGTCTCCTAACCTGGAGATGACCCTTCACTACGAAAGATTTCCCTTCATGACCAGCAGGTCCCCCATTTCTATAAAACACTTGGTTCTGGTCTCCTCTGGGATTGTAATTAGCCGGGGTCAGATGTGCCATGCTGTGCTCCACCTACCCGCTCTGTCTGAAGGATTCCATACCACCCCCGGCTTAGGGCATCTGCAGTATTACGGGATAGTAAATCTCCTATTAGCGGAAACCCTTTCAGCACTATTCATGCTCCCTGGATAATGACTGTTTGCATATAGCAGACAAGAAGATTCACAACCTTGGGAGTTCATCACCAGGACCTTTCTTTTCAACCTTTCAATCCCCTGATTATTTTATCGAAGCCAGAGGACAAAAGATTAGCCAGATATTGGAGGCATAATATACTGGAGTCAAATATGAGTCTAAGCAGAATTCATGTTCCCTAGTTGATGCTTGGCCTTTACTTAACTACCAGATGGGGATCAATGTGTATAAAGAAAGGACATATTTAGATTATAAATGTATGTTTTTATATTAGGTAGATAGATAGACCTGATGTATATGTGTGTGTAGCTGAATTTATATTGCAACTTTCATGAATATGAAAGCAACTTGCAAACTTTAATTAAGCCACAAAGTACTCCTCTGAGGGAAATAAATATTGCTCAGACCTGGAGCTGGATGAAACTATTCCATTAAATGCTTTTTTTCAATGGAAAACATATTTTTGACCTACATGGTTTTTCTTTTTTCCCAGAGAATTTTCAGATGGGTTAAAAACAGGGGGTTGAAAAAACCAAGGTTGATTATTTTTTTTTTAAATAAAACAAAAATGGTTTTTTATTTTGAGTTTATGGAACAATGAAAAACAAAATCCTGAAAAAATGCATTCCTTTTTGCAAACAATTAAATTTAAATTTCTGTTTATTTTATCAGATTATAAACTTTGCCTTAAAGTTTTGTAAGATCTTTTCTTAGTTTGCAAGCTTTTTTGGGTGCAGACCATGTTGTGGTATATGTTTCTACAATACCTGGGTGTCACAATAATAAAACCAGGAAGGAATGATAATCAGCAAACCATTTCAAAATGTAATTTTCAGCAGGGAATCCTTACTGGGAGGGTGAGAATTTAAATAATATCTTGCAGGGATCATTTCTATCCCTATGATATTTAGCAATCATCTGGAAGAAAACATTAATCTGTGATCATAATCTTTGCAGATGACATGAAGACTGGGGGAGTTGTAAATAATGAAGAGGACAAATTAGTGATATAGGATCACCTGGCTGACTTGGTGAGCTAGGTTCAAGCAAATAATCATGGAATCATTGAAAATTTGGGTTCAAAGGGACCTCAGGAGGTCACATCTAGTCCAACCCCCTGCTTAAAGCAGGACCATCCCCAATTAGATCATCCCAGCCAGGGATTTGTTGAGCTGGGCCTTAAAAGCCTCCAAGGATGGAGATTCCACCATCTCTCTGGGTAACCTGTTCCAGTGCTTCACCACCCTCCTAGTGAGAGATTTTTTCCTAATATCCAACCTAAACCTCCCTTGCTGCAACTTGAATCCACCATTTAAAATGGATAAATGTAAGGTCATGCATTTAGGAACAAAGAATACAGGCCATATTTAAAGGGCAGGGGCTTCTCCTCTGGGAAGCTATGACTCTGAAGCCATAGTAGAGAATCAGCTGAATAGGAGTTCCTAGGTTAATGCTGCAGTTGGAAGGGATAATGAAACCCTTGGATTTACAAATAGGGGAATATCAATGAGTAGAGAGGTTACCTTACCTTGGTATTTGGCACTAGTGTGTCTGTTGCTGGAATGCCAGTTTTGGCCTCCCCAGTTACTGAAGGAAACTAATGAATTGGAGAAGGAGAAGAGTAGAGCCATAAGAATGATTAAAGGATTGGGAAATATGCCTCATAGTGAAAGACTCTGGGAATTCAACCTATATAGCTTCTCAAAACAGAAGGGTGAGGATTTACTTGATCACAGTCTGAGTAACTCAATGGGGGACAGAAATATGATAACAGAGAGTTCTTCAGTTTAGCAGAAAATATATAACAAGATCCAATGCCTGAAAGTTGAAGCAAGACGTGCTGAGACACAAAGCAAGATGCAAATATGTAACACTGAGGTTAATTAACTATTACTTGCCTGTTTCTCTCTTTCTGGGCATGTCTACACGTGATGCTACGTCACCGTAGCAATGCACTATGGTGACATAGCATCCACAGGTGTCTACACCTGACCAGCAGCTACTTCGTCATAGCGACACGCTCCCCCAGTATAGTGTGCTGCTATGGTGAAATAGCTGCTAAAAATAACCACGCGCTGTATGTACGGCGCAATATGGGCTGTTACTGCGCCGTGACTTAGTACTTCCATAAGTAAATAAATTGGTTTAATAAACAATTTGATTTATAACGCAAATCTTTTTAACCAGATGAGTAACACTAAATCACAGCGCAGTGACAATGTCACCACAGTGACATGTGTAGACATGCCCTGTATGTCTTATGTTTAGACTGTGAGATCCTGGGTTATAGGGACTATCTTTTTGCCTTGTGTTACTGCTGTGTTAAGCACAAGGGGAAAGCGGGGGCAGGGGTCCTGGTCCCTGATGAGATCTCTTGGGCTGGAACATCTCCCCGAGGACTGTGGTAGATTTGCCAGTCCTGACCATTTTTCATCAAGATTGGATTTTTCTCCCTTTTTTTAAAAATCTATGCTGTAGCTCAGACAAGAAGTAATTCAGACAGGTCCTCTGGTCTTTGTTATACGTGACACCAATCTAAAGAATCACAGTGGTCCCTTCAGGCTGTATAATCTACTAATCTGTACATCTGGAACACAGAGAATTAAGACAAAAAATTTTAAAAGCTCAGCAGAGTTTTACACCCAAATCCTGTTAAAATGTAGATACCGAAGCCTCCTCTTCTCCTGCGGACATATTGGCCTGAGTGATACAATTATTGTGGTGGCACTGGTAAAGGTAAAAAGGCCGCAAAAGATGGTCCCTATACTGAGGATTTTACAATCTAAACATAAGACACACAGTGGGGGGTAAGGGGAACAGGCAGGCAGGGAGAGGAGGATTTGCTCTCTCTAAGACAGTGAGTCAGCAGCAATCTCAAGAATGGAATGCAGGATCTGATCCCAACAACTCACTCACCAGAAAAAGTCTGCAGCCTTCCTCCAGAGGGTAAAAGGGGAGAGCCACCCAACCTACAAGCCAACACTGGCAGGAAATGTCATACAAAGCAGCCCTGCATTTCCATAGGAGCATTCCTGAAAGCAGCCTGGGGATCTGCTAATATTAGTAACAAAGAATGTGCAATTCCTAAAGGGATCATTTAGGATAACGATAAACAGAACCAGAACAAATGAGGTTTGGGCATCTCAACAGCTAGAGCATTCCATTCCCCAACCGCCCATGCCCGGGTGCTAAGAAATTAAAGATTCATCTGCCCAAACAATTTGCATCATTTTAAATAAATGGGTTTGTGGCACCTTCATTTGGTATCTCCCTGCTCCCTGGGCCAGGCCCCAACTCTCCTGCCACGACTTGATGGAACTGTAAGTGAAAGGAGGGATTTGGTGGTGTTCTTTCCCCTGGCCCAGAGACTCACTGGTTTGTTGCATTTGATCCTGGGGCTCTGCCTCCGCTATACCATGTCCACTCACCAACCATGAAGGCCGTCGGGTCACCACGCCAACTCCTGGCTCCGGCCCCTTATCACCTCCCACTGTGTCTCAGCCTCATCAGCCTCTGCTTGAAGTGCAGGCTTGTGGTTGCAGCCTGCCCTTTGCTCCTAATCTTTGGCCTGGCCCGGCCCTGCATTGGGCCTGTATCTGCAGTGTCCACCACAGGCTCGGGGGTGGCTATGCCCAGCCTGGGCCCTAGGGGTGGTGACCGACCCCAAGCCACTTCCCATGGAGCTCGTTTGGCTCCCTAGTACTGCCCTTGCTTGCCTCCAGCGGGGCAGCGTTGTGGGGGAAAGGGGGGGGGGGAATCTCGGGGGGGGGGGAATCTGCTCTTCCGAGTTCTGCCCTGGCAAGCCCTTTGTCTCACCTCCTACCTTCCCACCGGCACCCAGCTTCTGCCAGGTTTTTAAATCTCCCAGGGTGGTGGCCACAGCTGACATCATCACCCAGCTGCCACCCAGCTTGATTGACAGCTGTTTGAAAAGCCGGTGCAGCACTGGCTTGTACGGCTCCATCCCTGTCCCAGTCTTCCTCGCGGGTAAGTTTCCTGTGGCGCTGGGGTCCCTGGGCTTTCCTCCAGGACCTTTGGGGTCTGTCCCCAGTGCTTCCAACCCCTGAGGATGGCCCTAGCCGCTACATAAATAATTTGGTTTATAATTCAAAGCTGTTTCACCAGATGAGTACTTTGATACAAGTGAGCTGTACACTGAAAAACATGTCATCATTGTGGTTTGCGCCCGTTTTAAAACCAATGCGAGTTCAACCTGTGCCCATGTGAACAAGGTCTCAGCAAACCTTGCAGTGGTTGCAACTTCAAGTTGGAGTGGAGAAGTGCAATGCCAAGAACACTAGATGAAGCTAAGGGGGATAAGTCAAGAAGGCAAGAGAGTGGGACCAGAAGCTTATATATTATGGTAGCATTGGTCACTTGATGAGAGAGAGAGCAAGAGAAAGAGAGAGAGATCCTGCATATGTCAGTAGGTACTTCTACATTTTATGAGTTTTTCTGAGGAAGACATCCACCTGACTCACAACAGCTTGCCCAAGCACCCTAAATGTAACATTATCCCATGGCATGAGATGTCATTTAGGAGCAGGCAACAATCTTCTCAACTGGTTACTGGGAATGTGATTCATTTTAGACCAGTTTTTTCTCACTCCCACACATTATCTTGCACTTCCTGTTTCTGGAGCTTGTTGCCACCAGGAACGTGCATTGTGGAAGGCACTGTTCTTTTATAAAAAGTGACTCAGTGGCCACATCTACATGATATGCTGACTGTGCAGTAGCCCGTGGCTACTGCACAGAAGCATTGCGTGGCAGAAACCATGATGTGACACTATTGCACAGTAGTCTTGGGCTACTGCACAGTCGGCATCATGAAAAAGTCATTTGTCAGAGCTATTGCTCAGTAACTCAGGTTACTTTGCAGTCATTTAGTACTTATTTATGCAAGTACTAAATGACTGAGCAGTCAGGCTGACCCTCCCCACCAAACCTCCTGCCAGCTGGGGCTGCTCTGACCCAGCTCGACATGCTACACCTGAATAAGCTGTGGAGTTCATTGCTCCAGAATTCCTGGGCACACATTAAATGGCATTTCTGGGAGCAATAAACTCTGGAGCAATAAGCTCCACTGTTTATTCAGCACGTGTAGATGCACCCAATAAAAGCCTTGACAGTCAGAAACTGCTGAATATTCCACCATAGAAACTAGGGCCCTTTCAAGCATTTAATGTTGGAAACACAAAAAATACAGACAACAGGTCACAAATTAATCAGTTTTGCCCATTTAACAATTTGCTGACAACAAAATCACTTGATGTCATGATAACTTTGTTTAGGTGAAAAGATAATTGGTAAGGATTCAAGCAGAAGAGTATTGAACCTTGTTGGAGACACTTCAACTAAGGATGTATTTAAAGATAGGCATATGCTTCAATATCTTGCCAAACTGAGGGCCTCTGTTGTATTTTTCCATTTTCTTTGTTTTCTCTTTATCTCATTTTCTCCTGACATTTCTGTGAGGTTTTCACTGCATGCAACTGTGGGGAGACTCCAGAGTACTCAATTTGAAAGGAACCGTTTGTTTGAAATGTGATTTTTGTGTATATTAGCATAATAATAGGATATATTAACAAATATATGTGGTTTTTGTCTACCCTAGAATCCTGTTAGATTCTAAGAATGGTTGAAGAACCAACATCACCTTGATTTATTATTGTCGTTAATGTTGATAGGCTTCCAAAAGAGCCAAAATTTTGCTTTTGCTGGGCACAATACAAACACTTAGTGCAGCACAGGGTCTACTCCAAAGAGCTTACTATCTTTGTTGTTTAATTCAAATATCCGACACACAGATGGAAGGAAAAGTCTCTCTGTAAAAGAGTTAACATCTTGAGACTATGGACAAAGCTAAACAAGGTTTTGGACTGGATATAAGCAAACACTTCTTCACAGTTTGTGTGATCAGACTCTGGAATAGACTTCCAGCCGGGGTGGTGCAGACTCCTACGCTAGAGATCTTCAAGAGGAGACTGGACGCACACCTTGCTGGGGTTATTTGACCCCAGAGGTCTTTCTTGCCCAGAACAGGACCCAATGATCTCATGAGGTCTCTTCCAGCTCTAAACTTCTATGAATCTGTATAAGAAAGCAAAACCTCTAGATTTCTAGTTTTTGTGATGCTGAGTGGTGCTAGGAAACCCACACCTCTCCATTGGTGGTAATATTCTCAACATGAGGGATTCTCCAGCAGGTGCTGAGCTGGCTCCTGTGGCTCATCTCAAGCACAGGTTGGGAAGCATGAGAATGGGTGTAGCTAGTGCACCAAGCTCTGGATATTGCCTCTCATCAGGTCAGTGATGACAGCTGTTGAACTGTTCTCAGATACACCCTGAGCATCCAAAGCATCAACAAATTGGCTGTGGAAATGTCTATCAGAAAATTAAACAGGGCAGTGGCGGAGGCGCAGGGGATAAAGAGAATATTCAGCCTTCAAGCTCTCAAGGAAAGCTGGAAAAACTTTGGAGCTGAGCTCCTCAATTCAGTGAAACCTTGTAACATAACAGCAATACCAGATGAATGAACAAAGGGTGAATATGCCATGAGTGCTGAAGATCTCAGCCCAGTAGTGGGGCTGCCTAAACTAAACCAGATTTCTGTAGTAAATAGCTCTAGGACATTTCTACCACAAACTGTGTACTGCTCAGAGAAGCTAATTTGCAGTCATCCTAGACTTCCTCCCCACCCCCTTCACTTCTAAACATTATCCGAGGCCTGAAGAGGCTGCCTCAGCCAGCTGGGTTCTATGGGAAATAACTTTCCCACCACTTGCCTTTCTTTTTCTCTCCCCATGAATGATATTGAGGGAAGCAGACAGGAGGTCCAGCCAAGTGGGAACTGTTTGTTTGTATGTGTGTTATTATTTAGGAACACAGGATTGAAAGAGATTCCCTGGGTCATCAAGTACAGCTCCCTGCTATTACAGGCAATAATGTCATATAAAGTCTTTCATAAATTGGTCAAGCTCCAAAGTAACTTATAGAACAAGTTGGCCTATCCATGTGGGATGGTGTGTGAAGCATGAGAAAGCATAGCCCAAATCTGATGGTGGAGCAGTAGGTTTATTCTTTCAAAAGCTGGAGGTAATGAGCCTGATGCACCATTGCACTAAACAGAAGTAGGCACATTCATAACAGATACTATGCAAGCCTCCCTTGAAACTACTCACAGCTCTGTACATGCACCCCAATCCTGACTGGCAGTGCACACTACCAAAATCTGCCAAAGCCATGGATACCACTGGTACAGCACCATGACCTAGTCAAACCAATGGGACTTCAGCATACAGAAACTTAGGAACAGGGCACTGAATCCAGGGCATTGAATCAAATCATACGGATCATAGTCAACTCTTTGCCCAAAAGGGTCCAAAAGGTCATTCACTTCCACCACTCTCACTGACCACATCTACATGAGACACTTAACTGTGCAGTAGCATAGTTTACTAATCACAAGCAAATCTGATACATGCAAATGCACGTGTCAAATTTATGTATGATTAGTTACTGTGCAGTAATGCATGTGTAGATGCGACCTGCCAGCAAATTTGCTCCCAGGTCAGCCCTGCCACTAGGGCCACATAAAGATCAAAGTCTTGCAGGCACAGTGGGTTCACTGACCGTAATCATCAGTTGGAGAGTGCCCACAAGTCCATACCCTTTTTGAGGCAACTGATGGACATCGTTGCACCATGGGACCCAAGCCACAGCTGTGATGTCTACAGCAGCATGGGTGGCCTTCCAGAGCACCTGCCCCAGCCTGGCACAGTGACATGTCACTGGGGGAGAGCCCCTCGGGCAGCCAGCAGCCCATCCCATTGAGCTCCCCAGCTGCGAAAGTATAAAGCAGGGCAGAGATGGCAATAATGGATTTTTAACTAAGTGTATATTTTCCCCGGGGGGTAATTCTGCTTTCTGGAGAAGAAATTGTTTAAATCAAAATAAAGCATGGATAAAATTAAAATATTTTAGTTTAAAACTAAAAAAAAAATTGGGGGTTTTGTCCAAAATTGCAACATTTCAATTTTGCCAAAAACCCACCAAATTCTCTAGGGATCAGAAATATTAACATTTTGACCAGGTCTACAAAAAATCTTCCCACATCACTTTCCATGACCTCATCAACTTTCCAGTCTCTTAACTGACCTTCATGGCTATACAAGGCAAATCACAACACTGTCATTGAATGTTTTTAATCCTCAGAAGAGAATTCTTCAGAAAGCTTGTATGTAACTGAATGCAGGCTACGCTGTACAATGTCCGCTGGGGAACTATAACTACCTTGATAGTAAAGATTACATTTAAATGAAAGAGAGATAAGCTACATTACAGAGATATGGCAGTAGGCAGCCAAAAAGATTAAATTTTAGCTGTGAAGTTTTCATAGGAAATGATGTTGATCATAGAAATTTCCCCTAAATTTACAGGCAATTGTTGTTTAGGGGGGTTCTGTTTTATGTTGATACTGTAGTTGGTTTTTAAATTGCTTTGTTCTCTTGTTAATTCTTCTGTTTTATAAGTTATTCTATTCTTTTATTGCAAGCTGCCCTGAGCCTTTGTTGGGAAGGGTGGCATATAAATAAAATAAATAAATAATAACATCAGTTTCTGTAGGCATAAAAACAAGCTGGTATACAGGTGAGTGAGGAAAAATTAAATTTCAAAGCTCTATCACTTCGAAGAATTTGAAATGGACCTGTTCTTATTTTATTCGTGAGGTTTCTCCTGAATTTCCTTAACAGAAATTTTTAATACAAAACATTTCCCCGCCAAAGTAATGACATTTTCCATGAAATTATAGAATCACAGAAAGGGTTGGAAGGGACCTCACAAGATCATCTAGTCCAATTCCCTGCTCAAAGCAGGACCATCCCCCAATTTTGATCATCCCAGCCAAAGCTTTGTCTAGCCAGGTTGTGAAAACCTCCAAGGAGGGAGCTTCCACCACCTCTCTGAGTAACCTGTTCCAGTGTTTTACTACCCTCCTAGTGAGACAATTCTTCCTATTATCTAACCAAAACTTCTCTTGCTGCAACTTGAGACCCTTGCTCCTTGTTCTGTCGTCTGCCACCACTGAGAACAGTCCAGCTCCATCCTCTTTCAAACCCCGCTTAGTTGAAGGATGCTATTAAGTTCCCCCTCAGTCTCCTCTTCTCTAGACTAACTAAGCCCAGTTTCCTCAGTCTTTACTCATAAGTCGTGTCCTCCAGTCCCCTCACCATTGTTGTCACCCTCTGCTGGACTCTCTCCAATTTGTCCACATCCTTTCTGTAGTGGGAGGCCCAAAATTAAACACAGGACTCCAGATGTGGCCTCACCAGTGCTGAATAGAGGGGATAATCACTTCTCTTGACCCACTGGCAACACTCCTACCAATGCAGCCCAGGATGCCATTAGCCTTCTAGGCAACAAGGGCACACTGCTGGCTCATATTCAGCTCATTGTCCACTACCCCCAAGGGCCCTTTTCGGCAGAGCGGCTCCCCAGCCAGTCAGCCCCCAGCTTGTACTGGTGCTAGAGCTGTGCAAAATTTCACTGGGTATTCTGTTTTGATGCTGTTTCGACTCATTTTGAGCTTGAAACAGTGAAATCAAAATGAAACAGAAGGCTCTGAAACAGCCTCAAAATGAAACGAGGGCACTCAAAACATTTTGAAAGTTTCGAAACATTTTGAGCTTCGACTCCGGGCTTGCCTGCAGGGAAACTGCAAGTAAGGAGAGGGAGGGGGAAGAGGGGGGAAGGATTACTTTGATATTGACTGTATAGCTGTGATCCTTCCCTGAGGTCCAATCCCAGTGCTCTGGGGGAGGGATGGAAAAGCAGCTGCGCCTTAACACGCACACAATCACACGTCACTTTTGCTTGTCACCAGCTTGATATGCAGTTTCCCAGAAACCCCTATACTTATCTCCTTGGAACTTGGCAGGCTTCATAGCCTCAGAAGGGGCTACCATCCCTGCAAGCTTCATCTGAATCAGACAAGAAATGACAAAGTTATAGGCAGTTTTGTGCTTTCCCATTATAGCCTATGGGCAAAACATCGTCGAAATAGCGAAACAGTTTCGACGAAACGAAACAGAACAGCAGTTTCGAAATTAAACTAAACTTGAAACAAAACATTGTCCTGTCAAAATGGTGAAATGGAAGTCAAAACGAAAAGGTGCTGTTTCGCACAGCCCCAAGTGCATGGGATTGCTCTGTCCTAAGTCCAGAACTTTGCACTTGTCCTCATTGAACCTCATGAGATTCCTTTTGGCCCAATCCTTCAATTTGTCTAGGCCACTCTGAATCCTAGCCCTACCCTCTGAATCCTAGCCCTACCCTACCATTCCCCACAGCTTGGTGTCATCTGCAAACTTGCTGAGGGTGCACTCTATGCCATCTTCCAGGTCGTTGATGAAGACATTGAACAAAACCAGCCCCAGGACTGGAGCCTGAGGGACTGCACTTGATACCAGCTGCCAACTAGACATTGAGCCATTGATTACTACTTTATGAGTCTGATGCTCCAGCCAGTTCTCTATCTACCTTACAGTTGATGCATCCAGCCCATACTTCTTTAGCGTGCCTGGGAAAATGTGAGACACCATATCAAAAGCCTTGCTAAAATCAAGGTACGCCACATTCACAGAGCCAGTCACCTCATCATAGAAGGCAATCAGGTTGGTCAGGTGTGACTTGCCCTTGGTAAATCCATGCTGACCATTCCTAATCACCTATTTCTCCTAAAAGTCCTTAGAATTGGATTCCTTTAGGACCTGCTCCATGATTTTTCCAGGAACTGAGGTGAGGCTGACTGGTCTGTAGTTCCCTGGATCATTCTTTTTTCCCTTTCTTAAATATGGGCACTAGGTTTGCCCTTTTCCAATCATCCGGGACCTCTCCTGATTGCCATGAGTTTTCAAAGATAATGGCCAGCAGCTCTGCAACCTCATCAGCCAACTCCCTCAGCACCCTCAGGTGCATCCTATCCAGCTCCATGGACTTGTACACATCCAGCTTTTCTAGGTAGTCTCTAACTTGTTCTTTCACCACTGAGGGCTGCTCACCTCTCCAACCTATGCTTTCCCAAAATAAAAGCCTCCTCTTGACAGGTGAAAAATTTAAATGACTGTTTTAATTAGTGTTTTCAATATTTCCTATAACCATTTTAATAAAAATGTGAAGACATGCTTTCTGAAAGATTCTTAACACTGACAATATTGAAAAGACAAAATGTACTGTCACTGTATTTCACGTACTTTTAAACATCTAGTTTCTGAGATGAAAGTTTCTATTATATTTATTTGGAAAAAGATGCTAGTTGAAAATTGATGATTTTATTTTTGATGTTGTGCTTGGGCAACAGATTTGCATGTGGAACACAATGGCATCTGCTGAATAAATCCATATCCTGTTAACTAAACTATCTTTGCCTATGGCTACATTCTTACTTGCCAAAGCAAACAGATCTTTAATTATCCTGTATATACAGGGGTCTCCACCATAAACTTACGGTACTTAGCCTGCTGAAAGACTCCCATTAAACTAGACGCACTTTGAATACGGCACCTTATTTATGAAAAAATAAAAAAATGGAAAGAAGACTGGAAAGGGGTCAATTTGTCCATAGATTTTTCTAGGGGCTTGGTTCTGCAAGAGCTGCCATCATCCTTAACTCTTACTAACTTCAGTATTTCCTAAGGATGCTCAACTGTTCATCTTGTAGGTCAAGACCTTAAGTGAACAGTAAAGGATAAGAAACTGTTTGGTGTTGTAGACAAAGGCTAGTCTGAGATTGAGAAAATGAAGGTTCTGCCTCCAGCTCCATCGTAGACAGGTCTCTGTCCCCCTCTCAACTTCTGTTTAATGGAGATGATAAAAAATTCTTCAACAAAACTAATTTCCATTAGTCATTAGTTTCATTGGAACTGAAACATTTTGAAGGAACCTGCATGTGGATGACATTTTCAACAGAAAAGTGATAACAAATCATTTCTATTTTCTTATTTGATTTTCACCATCTCATTGTTTCATTTTGATAAGGTAAACACATTTTGTTTCATCTGTATTGCTCGATTTCCTTTGGAGTGGTATGTTATCTTCATTACAACCTTTCCCCCAACACATATCAGACTTTTCTGCGGGATGAATGGTCTATTTTCTGACAAGCTCTATAACATATCATTTTATGTATAGCCATATGAATTAACTGATATTTTTTGGTTTATTGGCAGTTTGTAAAAAGTCTAAAAAAGAAGGTACTTGGGGTACTCAACACACACACACACACACACACACACACACACACACACACACACCCTGTCCATATATATAATGTACTTCAAAGGCCACCTTTTTCTGAAGTGCTTTTAATTTGTAGGGCTTCAGTAGCATTCAGAAGTACTGTATGATACAGAATTACTAGATGCCTTTCAGCTAAAGTATCATTGTAAAGTACTACAGATTTATCCCTTTCTCATCCAGGTTTATTTTTGGTACAGTTCAGACTGATCTGTAGTGCTTTAACAGCATGTCATCTTGCGTGCTCAGATTTAATAGTGCTTTTAATTATTTAAAGTGCTTTAAACATTACATCTGTCCATGATCTTCATTTAGCCAAAAAACAAATATTGTGTTTTGTTTCTGAGCTTGTTTTAGTTCCTTTTCTGTTTACTTTTAAAATTGAAGTGAACTTGGAAAGAAACAGACTAAAAAATCAAAACAGCTTGGATTGTTCTGATTTTTTAAGCATTTTCATCATTTAATGGTGAAATCAAGACAGATCTATGAAATATTTTGGTTAACCTGAATCTGCACTGTTTATGACAAGATATCAGTTAAAACATTTTGCCCACTTGTAATTGTAAGCTCTTGTAGATAGTGCCCATACTATATCTCTGGTTCTGCTTACTTGTGGCAAACTTGGACATACAATGGTAAACCTTGCTGCCATTCTCAAACACACAAGTAACCAAGATTTTTGGTGACCTCAAGAGGGTGGCCCAGAGTGGCTTCACCAACACACTGGGTTTTGCACAAGCCAGCAAGGTGGATGGGTAGAGTGTGCTTGACAATGTGTGCATTCAGCAGCGATGCGCAGTTTAGACATATTCTTGAGTGTGTACTGCTCCCAGCACTGCCTTGGCGATTGATAGCAATGGAGCCCCAATATCAGGTGGCATGTATAGATGCTATTAAGATATAAGTAATAATTCATGAAAAAAAGACCACCCAAGTCTTTTCCAAAAATGGTATGATCAAATGATACTAGGAAAAAAGGGATAAAATCAATGGAAGTTTTGTCACTAAATTTAGTAAACCCAGGATTTCATCCAAGACATTTAAAACAATAGTGATCTTCTGTTTAGTGGGGGTTTGGGGGGTGGGGGAGGGGTTGGCCCTTTTCTCTCTCTCGCTTTTTTCTTGCAAAAAGAAAATACTATAACCAGAGGCACAGAAATGTTGTTTTGCTCCAATACGCTGCATTTTTACAATAATGGTTAATCACACAGAATGCTCTGGTGTTATTGCAGTATTAAACAGCTGCTTTATTCTGTTCCAGAGGTGGCTGCATTTCAGTGGTAAGAAAAGGGATTCTTGCCTGTAAAACACTTTGAAAGAAGCCATGTCAGTGGAAAGAGATGATCTGGGGTTAGTGAAATAGCTGGCATATCAAGAGGAAGGAATGTGAGGGGGAGTCTGCAAAATAAAGCTAGAAGCTATAATCAGAGAGATATTTATAAGCAATGGAGAACAGAAGAGAAGAGGACAGAATGGAGGATAGCAGAGAGAGAAAGGAAAATGAAGAGCAAGGAGGGACATCTTCAATTCAGTGCAGAAACAGAGGCAAAGTGGGATACCTGGGCCTAATGACAAAGACCAATCACACCCCTCACTAGTCCATGCTTTCAGGGTCCACAACCACTGGCAGAGTAATAAGTATGAGATCACATTAGTTGTCCACAAGTTCACAGAGCAAGATACTGGCATATACTGTGACTACAACAAGGTTTGCAGAACTAGTTTAGGAAAATCTCCTGGAGCTAAGAATTACAGGGTGTGAATGACAGTGCCTGAAATGAAAAACAAAAGAGGAAGAAGCTCGCTCTATCTATCTATCTATCTATCTATCTATCTGTCTCCATGCATTTCTCTCTCTGCCAAGTTTTTACCTTGTACCTTCTCCCCACCCCGAGTTACAACCATCCTCAGCAAGAAGAGGAAGGTGGTGCAGTCACTGCCTTGAACTAGAGCTTGGCAATGCTTTTTGGTCAAAATAGTTTTCATTGAAATATGCAAATTCAGGTCAATGAAAACATTTTGTACATTTAACTGTTTCCGCTAGAAAAAAAATTGTAGAAAAAAAAATGAGAACGGTCAAACTGTTTCATATCAACCTTCAAATGAAGAGATAACGGCTCCCCCCCGGGATATTTCTTTGCTAAATTAAGATCAGTTTAATTTTGAAGGATGTGCCTGAAAATTGCCATGAAACATGCAGATCACATTTTTTTTCATTCAAGCTCTATCAATTTGTTTTTTTACATTTGGGTTTGAGAAGAAAAAAAAATAAAACAAGTTTGGGGTTGACAAAAAATTATCTTTTTTTATAAAAAAAAAGGCTGTCAGCTAATGAAAAGCTCAGTTCTTTGCACATTCTCCCTCAGATCCCCTCTCCTAGGGATGGGGGAACAGATGGGAGAGAGAGCCCGGTCCCCAAAGCCAACTCAGGACTGCAGGAGCAGGCAGGAAAGCCAGAGCCTGCTCCAGACCCCATGGTGAGGCCTCTTGCAAAAAAGAAAAAGGGAGAGTCAGCACTTCTTCCACTCTTGAGATCCCAGAGTCCCCGCACAGAGCCTCACCCCCGCCACCCTCCAACTCCCTTACTCAGCACAACTCCCTCCCTTTTCGAGAGACACACACCTCAGCCATCCAAATATTATTCTGCTCTGGTTTATTTTAAACCTCATATTTATTCACTTATTTATTTATTTAAATGGGGGGGGGACGGGGGCGCTGATTCCATATCCCCGTTACAAAATAAAAGAAAGACTATAATAATAATTTTAAAAAAGTAAATTACACTTCTCCCCAGTTCTGATCTCAGTGTGCTCCTGCAGGCACCCTGGGAGGTCCCTTCCACTGACTAATCTGGGGCTGCCAAAAATAACCTTGTCTGTATGAAAGAAAAGTTATTAGCTTGCTGCCGGGCTCCTTCCCAGCTCAGAGCCATCCCCCTCACTACGGTCCATGGTTTTCTGAGGCAAATGTGATTTTTTCAGAGCTCTCATCCCCACACTCACTCCAGTTAGCTCCTAAAGTGATTTATGAAGCCCATTCAGAGGAGCCCAGTTCAGCATGTAGTTTGAACAGTGATACACAATTCCCCCCTCCTCCACACCCAGATGGGAATAACCAAAGGATGCTTATCACTCACCTTTTTAAAAGAAAGCATTTAGAAGAGAAAATTCTTTGTTTGTGGATTTCTGAATTAGTCTTTAAGGTGCCAACCTGCCCTTGTTCTTTGTTGAGGAAGGAAAGATCCTGCCCAATCTGGACAGCGCTACATATGAACGGGGAGGTGTTGGACCTAGCCCTAGGGAAGTTTCATTTGGAGGGGATTAGTGGACACAGAACTGACTGTCTCCCAGGTAGATAACCCACTCATGCATAAGAGACAAGTCAATTGGGCCAGATCTTCAGCTAGTACAAATTTGCTACTTTGGTGGTTCTCACCTTTCAGGAGCTCAACCTCTTACAGCCATTAATGGAATTTATCTTTCAAGACAGGAGGTGTTGTCTAAATTTAGAGCTAGGGAACTGAAGCACGGGAACTGAGGATACTTTTAGGGTGTTTGAGGTACTGAGCTCAAGACTTGGGCTTCCAGCATGTTCGAGGGGGGCAGCTTGGGGCACCTCTAAGTAGGTGACCACCCGGCTGGTTGGTCAAAAGTCCCAGGCTACAATCTAGCAGGGAGGTGGAGTGACATGGTCTGCCTGGCAGGTGGCTGGGCAGGCACCGCTGCTCCTGTGTGGGAGCAAGGATGTACCATGTGTGGACAGGGTGGTGCCTGCTCCGGTCCACCTGCCTGGTGCACTGTGCTGCTCCACCTCTGGCCCAGGACTTTTGACCAGCTAGCCAGGACCGGGCTATGGAACTTGGAGTGTCCTAGCCAAACCCAGACTAATGGTCCCCCTATCTTGAAGGCATCTTCACTGCCTTGCTTCCAGAGTTGATGTGTGAAAGAGGGAGCAGGTTGTGGCAGCTTATTGTCTTGTTAGTGAGAGTGACCTCTCCACCACCGAGGTGTGATGACTTATTCAAGGTCAAACAGGAAATCTGTGGTTGAGCTAAGAATGACACCAGGATCATCTTAGTCCCAGTCCATTGACTTCCCTACAGTTCTATTACTGTTTGAAAAATACATACATTTATACCAGCTGAGGAAATGACCCTATATTGTTAACAGGTAGAATTATGATGCCGAACAGGATGGCACATCTGTTCAGCACTCTTAAGTGGTCAGATTGTAACATGGCATCAATGACAGCCTTCCCAGGACTCTTCCCCCTTTGTGTCATCACTTCCTCCTGTGCAAAGCAAGGGGGGATGTCTACCATTCCAATCTGGCTTTACATCAAGACAATAGAAAGATGGCAGGCAGGGAGAACTGTGTCCTGTGCCTCTGGAGAGCAGAGGTACAAATAAAGTGGTTGTTTGTGGCAGGGGAGGCTTAATTTAGAATCCAAGGATGAAATGAGGGCACAGTGTTTGACACCACTAGAGAGCAACCGTGGGATGCAAGCGCACAAAAGGTAGCAGAACTAACGTGGAAAAAGGACTTGTGGACCGAGTCATAAAACAGACACTTGCACAGGAGCAAAAGTCAACCTGATGAACAATATCAGCCTAGGGTTAAAATTTCAGAGCTCATCTTCCCTGAAACATTAACTCAAGTTATAACTAGAGATCCCTAATTCCAGTCCCATCCCTACCTGGTAAGGGGTTATGAAAGATAAGTAGAGCACAACTCATCAGCTGTAGACTCTGGCTAGCAGCATGCAGGCGTCACTAAGACACCAGTCCTCCTCACGTGCCCGGAAAGGACAGACAGGTTCTCCCAAATTCACTGGGACAGAATGCATAGAAATGGTCAGTTTGCTGCAGCACATTGAACCGTGCAGCATGGCAAGACATCCTAGAGCCACCCATGTCTGAATGCTGTGCCAGAATGGACGCAGGAACCGGAGTGCTATTTCACGGCTATTTTAAGCCAAGCTATCTACTAGATGTACCTCAAGCACAGGCAGCTGCGATGGATATGCACCTTGACTGGCTTCGACTCAGGTCTCATGGAAGGATTTACAGCACCAAAATCACAGACTCACTGAAATCTAAAGCTACCTGGAAGAATGGCTTTATTTCTAAACGGAGCTGTTTTAAAACATCTGCTTTAATGGAAATGTTGGGAGCGCTGGCATTTCCTCATAGTACCAATCCAATTATCTAGGTCTGAACTGCTTGGATAGACCCAGGGAGAAAGCTTCATTAACTCCAATTCTCTTAGGCATTTGGAACCTGCTCTCCTTGTGCTTCGGTGGCTTCTGTGTGGATCAGACGACAGAAGGAGAAATCTGAATTTTCTTACAATGCTGCTCAAATCCCGCTGAGCCTGAGCCTTAAATTTTGTTAACTGCAGATTAATGGTGGCTCCTAATCAGGCCTGGAAAAGCTGCACTGATTCATGGCTTGTTTGGGGAAGCCTCGAACACGGATCTTGCTGTGAGGGGAGCTGTAGGAGGAAATGGGTGGGATTAGCTCTTCTGGTGAGGAACAGATGAGGAGCTTCTTCATCTCCAAAGCCAGGCCTGGAGATAAAACGCTCCTTGTGCCTGAACTGTGGGGCTGCAGAAAGCAGGACTGGTGGAAACAGAGCAAGCTAACAGGGGCTGCAAACGGTAGTTTGCATGCAGTTGGCTGGGAGCAAGAGGAGGAAGGGGAAGAGGAAGAGGAGCCAGGCACCAGATTCTGCTCTGGGAAGGTAAGTGAGCCAGGACTGAGTGTTTGCTGGTGGTCTGTGTGTTTGGGTGTGTGCTCTGAGCAGCTGGGAGTGCTTCTTGCTGGGTGATGATAATTGCTGCCTATATGTCTGACAAAAGCCCTAACAAGGAGGCGGAGCCAGGCCAGGCCAGGCCCAGAAGGGTATAAAAGGAGACTCCCTAAGACTCCTGGAGCTCTTTCTTTAATTGAGAGTAATTAACCAACATATATTTAATGTAAATAGCTAAAACTCCACAGTTAGACCAATACTTAAACCCCTTGTTTAACTAGAGTCCAGAGCAAGGAGGAGTTTGCTCAGGAGTTTGTCTGGAAACCCTCTCATCTTCTTTCACTGTAAGGTTGGTGACATGACACAGGTTAGCAGGGAAAAGGGAACCTTTTGGGAGCAAAGAGCAGTGAACAGGCCAGCTTATAGGGGAGTTTGGTAGGGAAGGTCTGCTTGGAAAAAGGAGCAAGACGAGACGGGCAGTGGATTAAGAGACCCAAATAAATGGCTGGAGGACGTCACAATACCAGAACCACTGCCACTGACAGCTCTTCCTCTGCTTGCCCCTGTAAGGTGTCTGTCCAGGCAGGACCACTCACCATCAAGGCTTGCACCCAGGTTCTGGTTTGACGCTGTGGAGACTGAAGCTTGCAGATCCCTTCCAGTGACGGCCAGGTTGGGGAGTGCCTGCAATGTGAGCGGTGCTTCCTGGTGGTGTCCCTCAGGGATCAGGCTAGAGAGCTACAGGAGGAAGTGGTGAGGCTCTGAAGCATCCTCCACTATGAGGATTTAATCAATTTGATACTAAAGGAGACTTCTAGGACTGTGGAAGAAGGACTGCCAGAGACAGCAGTAGAAAAGGAAGAGGACATGGAGTCCCAGGAAGGTGGAAGATGGAAGCTTGCAGAAGTCTTCATCTCTACCTGCAGCGGTTTGCCTAGAGAACAGAAATGGAGCCCTAGCAAGAACGGAGGAGATGCAGGAGCACATTCTGTTGGTGCAAGAGGCCAGGATAGGCATCCTGAAGGTTGGGAGGATTGAGACCGCTGCCACTAAGAGGAAGTGATGGGTGGTGGTGGTTGGAGACTCCCTTCTACAGGGGATGGAGGCATCCATCTACCAGCCTAAACTGTTGTCTTGAAAGGTCTGGTGCTTGCCCAGAGCCTGGGTCTGAGATGTCACGGAAGAATTACTGAGACTTATCCAGCCCTCTAATTACTACCCCATGCTTCTCAGCAATGCGGGCACCAGTGATACTGCCAGGGAGAACCCCGAGCAGATCAAAAGTGATGAGAGGGCTCTGGGTGCAAGGATGAAGGGAACAGAGGCTTAGGTGGTGTTCTCCTCCAGTCAAAGGGAAGGGCCCGGGCAGGAGCAGATGCATCCTGCAGATCAACATACGGTTGTGCAGATGGTGTTGCCAGCAGGTCTTTGGTTTCTCTGACCATGGGATGTTGTTCCAAGAAGAAGGATTGCCGGGAAGAGAAAGGACCCACCTGATGAAGAGAGGGATGGACATCTTCATAGACAGGCTTGCTTACCTAGTGAGAAGGGCTTTAAATTAGGTTTGCTGGGGGATGGAGACCAAAGCCCTGAGTTAAGTGGGAAAGCAGGTGACTTGGAGGAAGTGCAAGCAGGAAGAGGCAACCGGGAAGGCCTTCTCATTCTTCCTGAGAAAGTATGGCAATAGGCTAGTTACATCAGGTGTTTGTACACAAATACATGGAGCCTGGGAAACAAGCAGGAGGAACTGGAAGTCACAGACCTATGGCATGATCAGAATAACAGAGACTTGGTGGGAACTCTCATGACTGGAGCATTGTATAAGTATAAACTGTTCAGGAAGGACAGGCAGGGCTGAAGAGGAGTTTTACATTATGTAAAAGAGCTGTATGATTGCTTAGAGCTCCAATATGAAACTGGAGACAGGCCTGTTGAAAGTCTCTCGGTTAGGGTCAGAAGGGAGAGCAAGAAGTGTAATCTTGCGGTGGGTATCCGTTTTAGACCAGCAGACCAGAAAGATGAAGTGGATGAGGCTTTCTTCAAACGGCTAGCAGAAGTTTCCCAATCACAGGCCCTGGTTTTCATAGGGGACTTCAATCACCCTGACATCTGCTGGGAGGGCAATTACAGCAGGCAATCCCAGAAGTTTTTGGACAGCTCTGGGGACAACTTCCAGGTGTAAAGTATAACTTCCAGGTGCAAATATTGGAGAGGTCAACTAGGGGCTGTGCTCTTCTTGACTTGCCACTTACAAGTAGGGAACAATTGGTGGGAACTGTTGAATGGTTGGCAACTTGGGTAGCAGCAACCATGAGATGACTGAGTTCAGGATCTTGAGAAAAGGAAGGAAGGAGAGCAGCAGAGTAAGGACCCTCGACCTCCTGAAAAGCAGACTTCTACTCACTCAGGGAACTAATGGGAAGGATCCCCTTGGAGGTCAGTCTGAGGAGGAAGGTAGTCCAGGAGACTGTATAGACCTACTATATATTTTTAAGGAGCAGCAGCTGCATTTTCTAGCTGTAGCAGTCCTGCTTCACTCTCAGTCTTCCAGTAGAGCCTGGCAGTGGTATTGATGAGGCCATACCAGCTTGTTCTCTCTTAAGGCAATCTGCACCCCTGGATATCATTATGTAAGTTCATTTACTGCAATCATTCCAGCAGTCTATTCTCCAGAGCTTTGGGCAAGCTAGTTTGAAAGGATTCAGTATCAACACATCAACCAATCCCCATTCCATGGCTTGACAGAACTTGCTATTCAAAATTTTCTCCTAATATCCCCCTGAAATCTCCCTTTCATCTCAGCAAATCTCCAGTCATAGGGTGGCAAACCCTCCCCTCAAGACAGTTCCATGTGCAGCCCCTAGTGGGATGATTAGATGGAAACAGGAATAAAACCTCTGTGGGAAAAGCTAGAGCTTCCATTTTTCAAACGGTTTTCTCCTAGGCAGGGAAGGAAAGCTATTCTCATCTAGAGTGATACCGACTGGTACAAAATTACAGAGAAAGAAGATATTTTTATGCAGCATGCATGTGAAACTCACTGCTTGCACATAAGAAAATGCCCATATAGTGTTATAGCACCTGTAAGTAATACAGCACTTATATGGTACTTGTCATCAGTAGACTTCAAAGTGCTTTACCATGGGAGATCAGTATATCTCTATTTTGCAGATGGAGACACTGAGGCATAGGAAGGTTAAGTGACTCTCAAACACAAGGGCTAAGTACAGACAGTCAAAAAGCCTGAGGCTGAATCAATTCAGTCTTTGCAGGTTAATCTAAGATACGAAGATTAAACTGAGAAACAACTGGACACACATTTACCTTTGACTCAGGAAATGCAGCCACATGCCTACAGTGGCTCAGGCCAGAAGTTGGGGGGCGCTAGAGCACGGCTCTCTGGCACATAGCTAACATTGGCTGTGTGCTTGCTAACTCTTCCTGCTGCCCCTGAGGTCTCTGGGATTTGCAGTCCAGCATCACAGAAGCAGGACTCTGCCGGGTTGCTCATCACTTCCTTTTCTTGCTTCCAGGTGCTTCTGGGATTTGTAGTCCACAGTCACAACCAGCAGTAATTTGCATTAAGTTCAGCAGAGCAGGGCAGGGGGGAAGGGAGGTTTAACCTTCCTCCCTGGTCCTAGACCCCAGCCAGGGTTTGCCTGGGGGGAGGGAGAGGGGACAGTCCCTGCCTCTTTCCCCCTTCCCCCCGCCCCAACCCTTCTCTGCTGGAGCAGACAGCACAGCCCAGCCCAGGGTTGGAAAGCATGCTGGGATACTGGGGGATTGTGATTTAATTTGAACCAGGAAGGGGTCTGGGACAGAAGTTTCATAAACCAGTTTGACCCAAATCAGTTAAGTCTCTGATATTACTTTCAACCAGGTTTATCTTAAACCAGTTTCAACCATTTTGAAACTGGTTTATGTTCACTGAGCTTCTGTTCTGTTACAGGTTTAAACCAGTTTCTGATTACTTAAACCAGTTTATGTGTAACTTCTGTTCCTAGTGAAGAAGGCTGATGGCAAAGCTAGAAAGAGAATCCAAGCCATTTCTAAGGTACACTTCTACTTTGTAAAAGAGGTCCAAAGCTTAATAGGTTTGGAAAGAAAATTAGATAGCTACATGGCTATAAGAAACAGCAAGGAAAGAACAGAACAAAACAGAATAGACTAGAATGAATAGAATGCACTGCCACTAATTAGGTAGGGAATTAAACCCAGAAGAGAGATAATCTTCATGGTTCAGGGCATATGTCAACCAGCTGCTAAAGGTCAGGAAGATCCTTCAAGAATATTATTCCATTTTTTTCTACTATAGTATTTCTACCAACATTATGTACCAAACCAGTTCAGAGACAAGATTTTGAAGTAGTTGGCTCTTTAATCTGATCCAGGCTGGCAAGCTTTATGTTCCTATAATGATTATAATCTATTTTTGTTACCACAGCACGGCTGCTCACATTACAGTACGGACAAGCAAGCAAACAAGGCCTCTGCCCTGAGGAACTGATTATATAAGTAAGTCATCTCTTAGAAGAAGAAACATCACCATGGCACAGCTAGGGTGTGGGGCACGGCAAAAGGTGAGGAAAGAGGAACATTTTCTTCTCACTTTATTCTGATTCCTTTTCACTATTGTTATTCTCATTGTCATTAAACCCCATTTCTTCCATTATTGTATCAACACGTCCCCAACCAAAGAAATCAGGATTTTTCTTCTGAACACAAAGAAATCATATTTAAAGATCAATAAAACCAGAATAGCAGTAGCAGCAGCCAGGAATTCAGAGTGATCCAACACTGCGGTTCCTTCCATGACGTTCTGCTGACAAGGTCTGCTCCCACCCTCCTAGTGAGCTGACTTCAAAACTTTGCCCAGTAATGTGAACCTCAAACACCCCCCTCCACCACCCTCTAGGAATGAAACATTTTATCAGAGCTGGTACCAAAATTCCCTCTGTCCCTAACCAGCATGTAAACTCAGAGAGTCTAAACATGGTCCCTGGCATTAATCATCCGTAATAGAAACCAGAGCTGGCTCTTGTCCCCGCTGAGTCAATGCAACCTTTTAAAAACACATTGGGAAATATACACACAGGCTGGGAATGGGGCATGAAAGAAATTCCAGGCAGGCTTTTTTTTTTTTTTTAATGGAATTTTGTAACTGGAAAAAACATAAAGGGAGTAAAAATAGGAACAAAAAAAAGAAAAGAAAAGAAGAGCATGTGCATGTGTGCGTGTGTGTATTTTTATATTTATCTCTGGATGGATAGATAGATAGATATAAACTTTGGAAGATCTTCAGGGATGAAAAAATGATGCTCTTTTCATTTCCTATAAGCTACTCCCTAGCCAAGACGTTTCATTGTTGGGTGACTGGGAGTGGGGCACAGGACAGGTTCCTGAGGACCAGGGAATTTAGGCTTCAGTGATATATTTTGGAACTGGACTCAACCTTCAGGCTCAGTCTTGAGGAAAGGGGTGATTGCAGTGCTCTAGGCAGAGCCATTAGAGTCGCATTCAATGTGTCTGGGCACCTGGGACAGCTGGCACACACAGGGGCACTGGTCATTTCTAGTTGCCGCCCTGCTACTGGCATGATTGTGTAGCTGTAGTAGCAGTCTTTTTTTTCCAACCCCCCACTTCTCCCTCACTAGTCAGTGCCTGTGGCAGCTGCCAGTTACCCTGACTCAGTTATACCACTGATTTAGTGTCCCCATATTCATTAGTTCACCAGCTGTTAATGGGAATAATAGTATTTGCCTTGCAGGGGTGCTGTGAAGATGACTTCACTAAAAAAATTTTGCTGAGATACTACAGAACCGGCCTAACGTCCTATGGAACCATGTTTTGTTGCATTCCATAGTCTTGCTCTGTACGTCTCAGGAATCACTGGACTATTTTAAAAGAAATAGCAGGGTTATATCATGTATGAGTTTGAGGGAAATGTGTTCATGTATGTACACGCGCACACACAAACACACGCGCACGCCCATCTCTAAAAACTCAGTAGAAGAACATTTTTCTCTTGCTATGAATTTTCCCACCAGAAGAAAACTTGGACACTTTATAAAAATGTTAAAAATGTGATGACAATTCCAGCCTCTGTTCCAGCCTCCTGATGCTCCCTGGAGAGACATTTAACTCAGAGCTTCTCTGAAATCATCCCAGTCCTTAATCTCACTGGAATTGCTCCTTAGGCAGATTTTGCTGTTTGCAACAGGAATGATCCAGCCTGATTTCCCTTTCTATCTAACACAGCTGTTCTGTTCATGGTGTTTTGATCAAAGGGACTTAATGCTGAGCGTGGACCCAGAAAGGAATCAGATGATTACATACTCACCAGTGATTCTGGGGGAGAGGTAGCAGGTTGCAGTTTGTGGCCCTGATCGTCACTCATTGTCCCCATTCCTAGGAAAACAATGGCTGTTGTGGTTGGGGCAAGCTGTCAGGATCAAGCACTATTTTCTTTACATCAGTGGCTGCAAGTTTCAGCGTGAGCTCTGTGTTGGATGGGATGGCTGTGATATCGTTGCTTTATACTCTGGGAGCCAAATCCTGACTGCTGAAGTGAAAGGTAAAAAAAAAATTGGCAAGGAACATGGATTTAAAAGAATCTGCTCAAAGATAGACTTTCTCTTCATTTCCTGGTTTGAAAAATGATCAGCTTGCAACATACAAACTTGATTCAAGATTAGAAAATGACTGCAATAACTATCCAGAAATGATTTGAGGTAGATAGATAACATGGGCAAAGCCCAGGAGTAGTGGATGGTAGGAACAGAGAGCAGAAGGAAATGTATCCGTGTTTTGTGAATAGAAAAGGATTGCAGTGGTAGAACAGGGGTAACTATCACATGGTAAGAACTCTGTACTTTTTAAGGTTCGATCCAAGAATAACAAAAGATTGTAATAGAAACTGTTTACCGTAGTTTTGGTGAAACAGCCCAGTGGAAACTGAGGCAAAGAGAGAGGAAATCACTTATCTGAGACCACACAGCAGGTCAGGGAGAGAGACAGAAGCACATGACCCGTAACTCTAGTCTTACTCCCTAGTACCATGCCTACCCCTCAAAAATGGAGGATAAATACAAAAAATGAATGAATGAAACAATGACACAGAGGCAGAGGCATGTTACTAAAGGCTAGTGCTCACTGCATGCCCCCAGGCTCTTAAGAAGTTCCTTCCATAGAATCCTAGAAAATGAAGGTTGGAGGACCTCAGGAGGTCACATCTAGTCCAACCCCCTGCTCAGAGCAGGACCAGCCCCCACTAAATCATCCCAGTAAAAGTTTTGTCTACCCAGGTCTTAAAAACCTCCAAGGACAAAGAATCCACAACCTCTATGGAGTAACCTGTTCTGGCGCTTTACTATACTCTCCATACGAGAGTTTTTCCTCGTATCTAACCTAAACTTCCCTTGCTGCAACTTGAGTCCATTGCTCCTTGTTCTGTCATCTGCCACCACTAAGACCAGTCCAGCTTCATCCTCTTTTGAACTTCCCTTCAGGTAGTTAAAGGTTGCTATTAAATCTCCTCTCCATCTTCTCTTCTCCAAACTAAATAAGCCCAGTTCCCTCAGCTTCTCCTCAGCAGTCATGTGGGGCCCCCCGAACCATTTTCATTGCCCTCCACTGGACTCTTTCCAATTTGTCCACGTCTTTTCTGCAGTGGGTGGCCCAAAACTGGACACAGTACTCCAGATGTGGCCTCACCAGTGCCAAATAGAGAAGAAGGATCACTTCTCTCAATCTGCTAGGAATGCTTCTACTAATGCAGCCCAGCATGCTGTTAGCCTTCTTCACACACTGTTGCTCATATTCTGCTTATTGTCCACTGTAGCCCCCATGCCATTTTCTACACAGCTGCTGCCCAGCCAGTCAGCCCCATCCTGTACTGGTGCATGGGACTGTTCTGTCCTAAGTGCAGGACTTTGCATTTCTCCTTATTGAACCTTGTGAGATTTCTTTCAGTCCAGTCCTCCAACTTGTCAAGGTCTCTGAAACCTAGCCCTGCCCTCCAGTGTATCTACTGCTCTCCCAGCTTGGTGTCATCTGCAAAATTGCTGAGGGTGCACCTCATCTCATCTTTAGGTTGTTGATGAAAGAGAAACAAATGGGTCCCCTCTTCTTTGAAACGCAGCTCCTTGAAATGCAGCATCCACCAATTCTCAGCCTCAATGAGGTCTGAAAGAGGCAAGGCCTATTCACTCTGGATGTCTAGCTCTCTCTCAGTCTCCATGCAGAACTATGCACAACAGGATATTTCCAAAGGAATCTGCACTCTCCAAGAAATCCTTTCCTTTTTGTGTCCTTATGACAAGGTGTTTAGCAAAATCTGCAGATTCATAGTTTCATAGTTTCTAGGGTTGGAAGGGACCTGGGCAGATCATCTAGTCCGACCCCCTGCCATGGCAGGAAAGAGTACTGGGGTCAAACGACCCCAGAAAGATGGTCATCTAACCTCCTCTTAAAAACCCCCAGGGTGGGAGCCTGCACCACCTCACTTGGAAGCTGGTTCCAGACCC
>NW_005841989.1:664163-689657 GCF_000455745.1 Alligator sinensis
ATGCTGTCCACATCCCTCCTGAAGTGCGGCTCCCAGAACTGGACGCAGCGCTCCAGCTGCGGCCTGACCAGTGCCGCATAGAGGGGGAGGATCACCTTCTTGGTCCTGCTTGAAATGCATCTGTGGATGCACGACAAGGTACAGTTGGCCTTCCTAGCCGCCTCCCCACACTGCCGAGCCATGTTCATCTTGGAGTCAATAATGACTCCAAGATCCTTTTCCACCTCCGTGCTGACAAGAGGGGAGTTCCCCAGCCTGTAGGTATGGTGCCGGTTGTTCCTCCCCAGGTGCATCACCTTGCACTTGTTTGTGTTGAACCCCATCCTGTTCTCCTCCGCCCATCCTTGTAACCTGTCAAGGTCCGACTGTAGCCTGTTGCTCCCTTCTATTGTGCCCACATCAACCCCACATCTTGGTGTCATCAGCAAATTTGAACAGGGTGCTTTGCACCCCCTCATCCAAATCACTGATGAAGATGTTGAACAGGGCGGGCCCGAGGACCGAGCCCTGCGGGACCCCACTGCCCACGTCCTTCCAGGCCGAGAAGGACCCATCCACTACCACCCTCTGGGTGCGGCTCTCTAGCCAGTTGGCGACCCATTGGACTGTGTGGGTGTCTACGCCACAGTCCCCCAGTTTCCTAATGAGAACGGGGTGAGAGACAGTGTCGAAAGCCTTCCGGAAGTCCAGGAAGACTATATTCCTTGGCCTCCAATAGACTGCGCGGTGAGTGCTTCTGCTATGGCCTCAAACTTGCAACCTGTGGGATGTCAACTGTACACCTTTGTGCCCATGCCGCATCCCCCACCCCCATGAGGGTAAGCAAGCAGGGGGATGTTCCTGCTGCGGCTCCTGCTGCTGTATTCCTCTTGACTGGGTGCTGTAACAGGAAGCATTTGAGCTGCCCTCTCCCTGTGAGCAAAAAACCCTAAAGCCTAGAGTTTAGATTGATAAGGATTGAATTTCATGCACTAAACCAGGCTTATCTTTTAATGGGGACGATAACAGACTTAATGCCTTGGCCCTGAGGTATCTGAATGCCGATGAAGCCCCAGCAGTAACATGACACTGAGAAGCTGAGCATTAACCTTCTCTATACAACAGGCAGGAGGGGAAGGGCCATGGTTTTCCATGAGAATTACACTCCCCCGCTTTCACATTGCTGCCTCTCTCTCCTTGGCCTCCTGCCATGAGCAAGGCAAAGTCTCCTTCCCCTCTCTGCCTTAGAAAATGTTTTTTATGAATGGAGATGCAGTCTTGCAAGGACACCCGAAGGTGGAGTGTGCATATACTCAGTAAGGGAAATCCTTAGGAAAACTCATTTTCACCTTACATTGGGATATGTCTGAACTGAAAACCAAGGCAACTTGAGGTTCCAAGATGATCAGTTAGCTCCTAGCACCTGCCCATGTTTGGAAACACCAGTGCATTCAGCTCTCGACTGGAACCTGTAAAATGCCTCCTGTGTTGCTGAATGAACTCCATTGACCGAATAATATTGGGTTCCTGTCAAAACAGGAATCCTACAGAACAGGTAGGATGGAATTAGGACATTCACTCACTGGCAATGGACTTCTGCCCCGCTACTCACAACAGGTCTTTGAAGCTGATTTAAACAGACACTGATTTCTGATTTCTGTAGCAAGACCCAGGCTACTTTGTGAGGGTCCAGAATATGTTGTTTAAAAAATGGACCTGCAAAAAAATGTTGGCTATATCTGCACATGCCTTATAAGATGAGAAGGAAATGCCAAAAATATCCCACTCCATTTAAGAGCAGAGATTGGTAATGATGCTATTTTGCATGATACATTGTCTCCTGCATGCTTGAAACCAGGAAATGATCTGCTATGAAGGTGACATTCAGAAGAGCAGGAAACAGAGCAGAAGAGATGAAAATAGCCCTATCTCTCAGAACCTTCCCTATTTTTCTTTACATATGACGGAAGAGAGGGGAAAAAGAAAACATGATCTGCAGGATTATTAGAGGGTCTCTTTTTATCAATATTTTTCCCTATTACAATAGAATCTGTGGCCATATCTTTATTGCCGCCTGGCCAACACTGAGTACTGGGCTCAGTTCCCCCAAAGCGATCTTCCAAGTTTAGACGTGTAGAGCGGGGGCAACTGGGTTGGGCTTATTTTTTGTCAGTGGATGGGGGGTTGCAGCAGGGAGGCCATATAAATATGGACTAAGAGGCCCACTCAGGGAACAAGATCCTACTCCGGAGGTGGACAGGTTCAGTACAAGCAGCTAGTTCCAGATAAATAAGACAGTAAGCTATGTAAAGATGGAAGGGGAATTAGGCACAGAGATGAGGACATACCACGCTGTGAATTATCACATAAATGGAGTGGTCCTTCTCTGGAAATTAGCTTTGCTGAGTTTCCTTCTGTCTGAAAACCTAATTCCTAAATTTGCTGCATTACTGTTATTACCCTTAAAAGCAAGCCAGGCTCCTGCCATCTGAAAAATAGGGCCATCTAAAATGTCTCCAGTGTGATGCTCCAAAATGAATGCATCCAAGACTCTATTGGAAATATATATCTTGGATAAGCAGGTGACCTGCACTGTGCATGCAGAAATACATGCTGGGCTCTTCAAGACCTGGCCCTCAAAATGGAACATGAAGGAAAGCCACTTTTTTCACCCCAGGGGGCCTGCCCATCACTATAGTCTCTTTGTCTTGAAGGACGAACTGGGACTTGCTAGGTGCTTATGTCTTTAGGCCATCTCTCTGCCCAGGAAGGAATTTTTCTCCCTTCTGAACTAAGGTCCTGACATACATCAACCACCAGCCATTGAAACATGCTTCACACAGATTCTAGCCATTCTCAAGTCACTGAAAATCAGATGGGAATGAGCTCTTTGGCCAGGCAGCCACACAAAGAGGCACTGCTATTGGCACATTCCTGTCTTTGACTCTTTCACACACATTAAATTGGTTTCTCTGGGATTTCAGTTGCTCTCAGGGCTTGGCTTTAGCTCTTATCAAAGAGTTTTCCACCCCACCCCCTCTCTCCCCAAAGAACCAGGCGGCCAGTTGCCACTCTGTTTTCCTGAACCCAGGGGCAGCTCCAAAGGGAGCTGTTTTTCACCGTCATCATTGACGATGCTTGCAAAATTCCTGTTCCAACTCAAATGGAAAGTCTTTGGCAATAATGCAAGGACATCCAAGGGTTTTGTTTTTAACGGGGGGAGCATTGGAAAAACATGCTAGTTGCCCAGATGGCTGAATTTTGCATCCCCCTTCTCCTCAACCCATTATCTCAGCAACACGAGCAGTTTAGGTAACATAAATCCATCCAGCTTTCACTTTAATCATCCCCCTGGGATTCATACATCACTGCAGGGCTAGCACACGACCCTCCCTTTGGTGATCCAGAGATTCCCTCTAGTTCTATTGCAACCAAAATCCCACTGGAGAGGTGACACTTGACGCAGTTTGCTCCTTACTCAAGGGCTTGGCTCAGCTTTTGTATCTGATCTGCTCTCATTTCAGTTATTCTACCCGTATAAAACCCCAAGTCTTTCATTTCCCCCATTGAGCTCATACAGCACTTGCAAAACGTGTCAAGAGAGCTCTCAGCTGAATGCTATGGCTCCTGGGTCGACTGACAGTTGTGAGATTTGGTGAGATTTTCTATCTATGGAAAAACTTCTCTAAACTGAGCTAGGGAATGAAGAGTTGAAAGATGTTGTCTGGAAGGAAAAACATTGCACCATGCCTTTGCCTGGGGGAAGCTGCAGTGGTGATTACTAGCTTTTGCCTACCTGGCACTGAACTAGAGGTGGGGAGGTGGTATCCAGTGCAAGCTGCCACAGCTTGAACTAAATATCCAAGGCTCTTCAGCTCTTGCAGAGGACTCACGTTCCCAGTGGATTAAGCACAGAGCAGAGCACATATCATGCATGAAGTAGTGGATTACACTGGCAAAGAACAGCCAGCTCTGTTCTTTATTATTTGTGATACCTAGAGGCCCCAGCTGATATCAAGGCTCCATCTTCCTGGGTACTGTCAATACATTGTTACAGACTGTTCCTGCTTCGAAGAGTTTTTGACCTAAAGAAGACAAGGAAGAATTATTGTTCTCATTTTACAGGTTGGAAACTGAGGCATGGAGAGATGAAGCAAGCTGCTTAAGATGACACAGGAATGGGTCATAGATTTCTGGAATAGTAACACAATGAGTTTACTGCAAAGCCATATGTCCTGCTGAGTGCATCATTAAGGCTGATGATATTACTCTCATGAGATTCAACAGGACACCCAGGCTCAGGCCCTGCAACGTCTTAGCCATCATAGCCAGAAGCTAATCCCTGTTCTTTAAAATGAGTGAATGCAACTGAGTAGATCTGCTCATGAATGCCTCAACACAAGAGGTCCTAGATTCAGGATAGTCTTTCTGTCCAGCAGTTGCTGCATCCCAGAAAAGCTCACGTTCCCATGGCCAGGTCACTCCTTTGGCAGAGAGGAGCCATCTTGGAGTTCTTGCTGTGTCTGGGTTCAGAACAAGGACATGAACCTGCAGTTTCCATAGTCCAACGGTGTGCTCCAGTATTAAGGTATGCAATGAATTTAACGCTTGTTCTTCCTCCACGGCAATGGATAGGCAGCACAAATGGGAACAGCTTTAACAGGAGGGGCTGCTTCTATAGCTTGATGGCAATTGCTTCTTCTGAATCAGGTGAAGCAGGGCCTTAAACTCTGGTTGTATGTCTTCTAGGTAGGTTCCTTAACGAACAGGCTATTGACTCTTCAAAGGTGGGGTGTTCTCCCTCTCTCTCTTTTCAAGATAAAATGGGAAAGCTCTTATGGTCGTTTCAGTGCAGAACAAAACCAAAGTGGTGACACCTGAAAGTTCTTCCACTGCACAGAGATCTTGTTATCTAACCCGTTCAAATACCGCCCTGCTCTGTAAAGTGCTTTGAGATCAGCTGATGGATAGTGCTAGGGAGGAGCTAAGCATAATGAACCTGGACCGAGTGAGTGGATGCACGTGACATTTATCACACACATGCCATTCACTCTGATCAGTGGGTTAGATCTCTAATGCTCTCATGCTGCTAGGGAATACGACTCTTCTGTTTCACTTTCTTGGCTACAGAGTGTGAACCCATAGATCTGTAGAGGCACTGAGGCCTTCGCAGCATCAGCAGAGGGGTTCTGTTCCTCCACCTCTCCTTTATGTGGACACAAGGAGCAGCTCTGCAGCCTCATGGTATTTTTAGCTGCGGCAGCCTCAGGTCCACTCGGCCTAATCAGTGAGCTGCCATCCCATGTTAAGAAATTTCAGTGACAATGCATCTTACTCGGGGTCATTTCCTTCAGGGCAGGCTCCTGCTGACCATGGCAACACTGTGAGCTTCTGTTTAACATCTGTTATTACTTCTTCTGTGGCCTTACGGGTCACTGACTCTGTCCAGCAACCTCCCCTTTCACTTCATCGCATTCAACCAGGTCAGGGGAGAGAGAGTTGAATCCCCCTCCCCAGCTCTATGGGGCACTCGCACTCCTGGTTTCTCCTGCCTGTTACAGGCTCATTCCACAAGCTGTGCTGGCGCCCAGACTTCCTCCAACAAGCCCTGCCCTCCCCTACTTCCCCCCACAGGTCAATCCTGTAGCTCCCATTTACTTGCAGTGGCCTTTGACCCCCAACAGTGTCAAACAAGACTACCAGTCAAAAAAAGAAACCAAAAACTAGACGCTATGAGCCAAAGTCATCCTTGATGTAATTATCAACTTCATGTAAGCACTTGTGTTCATATAGATTTTCTCAATAAAAAGGATTAAGGGTAGGACAGTTTGCTTGACCCCTTTATTCTTGTTGTTAGTATAAAGACAATGGGGAGGATGAATAGTCCTGATCCTGAGGGACAGAATTAAGCATTAAAGATACTCACCTTTGAGTCCTTGCTCTCTTTTTATCTTTGGTCAAGTCATTTAGCCTGTTGGAGCTCAATTTCCCCTTGCAAAATGAAAATAAAAGAAATATCTCATTGACGTGTTTTGAAACGAAACACAACAAAGCTTGTGAGGTCCTGGGCTACTTCAGAACTGACTGGGGTAGAAGTATTTAAGAGAGATGGATGTTCTTGTTAGCCATCCAATCTTTTTGAATCTTGCCAAGTTCTTGGCCCCAGGAGTATCTCCCAGCAATGGGTTTCATCTCAGCTGCCTGAACTGTCAGCAGGGCTCCTGACTTGGCTTCCTTTTGCATTCTCATGCTCTTCTTCAGTGAGATCCACAGAGGCAGATCAAGACCTGACAACATGCTAATCTGGTGATCCTGACCAGCTGGATCCCGACCAACTGTCATGGTTATGACCCATTGCTAGAGTATCTAAGTACCTTCCACATAAAAATCAATGGAAGTAGCAATGTCATTAGACTCTTATGCAATGCACTTAGACTCTCCAGGCTTTCTTTCTTTTCAGGGTCAAAGCCCTGAAATTTATTTTGCATAGTTTTTGCTTTGGTTTTATTACTTCCCCTTTACTGAGATTTTTGGATAGGAGCATGTTACTGCCATATTATGCTTATGATGAAAGGCTTTATGAAGGCAGGATCCACTTAAGGAATCTACTGGGTAGCTCTAGACCTTGTAAATCATTTCTGGTGAAATATCATCTGTGTGCATCTTTGTGGCATGCCAGTTGGTTACCAGACTGGACTAGAACTAAATAATGTGTACACAAGAGGCTTGCACGTTTCTCTGCCACCTGTCCATGCCAGTGTAACTCTGCCAGTGCTTCTCAAACCTCATGGACAACAGCCGTCCTGACCTTCAACCTCACTGGAGCTAAAGCAGTGGCATCCAACCTTTTTAAGTAGGAGATCACCTTTGACATTTAAAAGCAACCCAAGATCTACCATGTGCCACTGCCACCCCCAACCCCACCAGCAGGTAAGTCTATGGAGAGGGAATGGGGGGAGATCAAGGCAGAGGGAGAAAAAATTATTTGGGGGCACGTCTCCCCAGCAGATAAGTCCTACCCGGCTGGGGCCGCACTCAACTTACCCCTGCTCCTGCCTCTGTGACACTGTCCCTCACCGCAGGGGCCTTGATCTAACCCCACCTGTTCTCTCCCGCATGGGCTGACCTGCTGGGCTGGCTGGGGTGTGCGTATACATGCATACGGGCATTCAGCTGCCCACCCCACCCTTGGATCGACACCAAGAGGCTCCGAGATCTACTGGTGGATCAAGATCCACTGGTTGGTGACCACTGAGCTAGAGGCTGCCAGCTGTGCACATACTGGGGATGGTTTTGTGCTACATTCACTCCTGTAGGCCTCAATAAGGTGAATTATTCTGCACATGTTTAGCTTGAAACATGGAAGTAGCTCCACTGACTGACTTCAAGGTAAAGCTAAGTACACGCCTTAGTGTTTGCAGGATCAGGGTCATGATTTATCACCAGAATTCACAGACTAGTCAAAAGAATTTCTAGCAACGTGCCAGAGGAAAAGTTTCATTTGAATACATGCATGGTCTTGCATATATGCATGGACACCAGCATGAATGCCACATGCCCCTGAAGGCTGGAGAGGCATGGCGACCGCTTGCAGGCGGCGGCAGTGCCGGTGGCGGAGGCATGGTGGCAGCGAGCGGGGAGCTCCCTCAGGCAGTTGTGGTGGTGTCAGCGGAGGACAGGGGGTGGCAAGCGCTGACCAGTGGTCGGTGACCACCAGCAGACACTGCCAGCAGCGTCAGCGGTGGCAAGCAGTGATTGGGGACCACCTGCAGATGCCACCGGTGGTGTCGGTGGCAAGGGGGGGTTGGGGGGGGGTCGGAAGGGGTGACCACCCGCAGGCACAGCCAGCAGCGTCGGCAGCACATTTTGCAAGGGTTGCACCACCAAGCTCAGGGGTTGCATGTGCACCTGTGTGCACCCGCTATGCGTCGCCAATAGACACTAGCGTAGTGACACGCTTGCTCTCACAGTTTCACGTACATGAGACAAAACCTCCATCACAGTAGAATTCCACTGACTCAGATGCTAACTCCTGATTTATGTAGGGTTTATTTCTAGTCCAGTTCCCTTTGAAATAGATTGGACTGCTCCTTTGCTTAGAATTAACCACTTCTGTGAGCCTGGCACCCAAGGAAGTTAAGCACTCGGCTCCCATTGCATCTTAAGGAGATTTACGATCTAACTCCCTTAAGGTTAAAATCCTCAGTTTTAATCCTTTGTTGTACTCGGACTAGAGTGATCAAGACTAGGGCACATGGTTGGGGGCGGGAGACGGGGACGGGACTCATTGGGTTATTGGATTTTCAATTACATTATTTTTAATGGAAGTAGTCTGCTCTCCTTGATTTATTTATTTATTTTGGTCAGAAAACTGAAAACCAAACTTTGAGCTGAAAATGTTGAGGTTTTGCTTACTAAAAGTAATATATGTTGTACACATATAGGTAATGAAAAGTTAAAAATGCGCACAAGTAGCACCCTCATCTTCTGACCATTTTATGCTGGGCATCTTGCAGATTAAGTGCGTGGAAAAAGACGTCTATAATAGCCATCAACCGTACCTATGCTCTCTTACCATGCCCATCACCTTAGCTTCTGAGCATCTGGCAACTCAGAAGTGTGACTGCATGCAGCAGCCTTCAGAACGGACGGTGCCCTTGAGTTCACTTCCATGGCTTTGACAGGAAGATGAGGCATCATTTTAAAATCAAGAGCATGGTTTCAATTTTCCTCTAGATCCATAAAAAAAAGGAAAAGAAAAGAAAGAAGATTTATGACCTCCCTGTCTCCTCCTCAAGGTTTATAAATAGCATTTATCAGGTGTCGGGCACATGGTGGCTTTTGGGGAGTGCCAAAGAGTGATCAAAAGCAGTACTCAAACCCCTTCTCCTTTCAACGTGTCTAATCTCCCGATCCGATCTATAAATGGACACATTAACCTCTCTGGTTCAGACTGGAGATTCATTCTGGGATTTCACTGTCTGAAGCCCTTAAAATGAGCCCCCGGCTTCTGTATGCCAGGCCTGACTCCCTCCCTCTTTGATGTTTTCTTTTTTTTTTCCCCTGGGAGGCTCAGATTATCATATTACTGGTACAGAGAAGAGAGATCTGTCCAGATTTCCATTAGACTATGGAGGAAGGAACCCCTAGGTCCACAGGAGGTTTGTAGAGTTCGTTTATTAAATTGGACTCGAGGGGGAATAAGGCAGGCAGCGGCTCATCTGGGGAAAAAACTGCTTTAAAAATCACATGTGCATTTCAATACAAATAGCAGCAAATGCTGTTACAAACTCTAGGTAAAAGATCAGTGTACTAACTGAGCAACATGCATAAGTAGGGACACGTACACATGTGGAACTAGCAATAATGTGTCTTTCCTAAAAGTACTTAAAAAAAATAAGCATTACGCAGAAAAGGTTATACAATAAGGAAGGGAAGAGAGGCAACCACCCACTTTTTCTTTCTCTCTGTCTCTCTCTCTCATGGGTGCAAAATTGGTTGCAGCACTTATCGGACTTAATTTCTCAACAATTCTCACTGATTTTTTTTTTTTTTGGTAATTTTACCATTTTTACAATATGAATTTGTGCATGTCTTTAAATATTCCATTTTCACCCCCTTTTCACCATTTTTAACCTCTCTCTGGTTTTCATTTCTTGTACCATTTCATGTTTTTAAGTTGTCTTTTTCCCAGATCACCTCTTTTACTCCAAATTATGTGATTTTTTTTTTAAAAAAGAAAATTTTCATTTTCAAAACTTGTTCATTTTGAAAATGAAAAGTTCCTTGCGTTTATAAATGACAGTTCTTGAAAATAAAAAGTCTTATAGAAAATGCTGAAAAAACAAAATGCCGGTCCATTTAAAGAATGAATGGGAATACTTTCTCAATATTTTTCCATCTTTGAAAATGTTTATTTAAAAAAAATCAACCAACTCTAAGTCTTTCCTATACTGTTTGACTTCTTGCATGAGTAAGGGCGTGATGGAGAAATACTAATGAAGAAAAATCTAAAAGCTCTCAGTATGAATTACTAGCAATGGGGAAATATGCCTTTGGCAGAAAGAGGTGGCCAAGGATTTCATAGATTCATAGAGTCAGAAGGGACCTCAGGGGGCCATCTAGTCTGACCCCCTGTCCCTGGTAGGCAAGATCTCTATCTAGGGGTCTACACAGCTAAGGGGCAATAGTCTCTCTGACCATCAGAGCTTAAGTTCCTTGTTCCTACCCACACAGCTCCAGCCTAAAATGCTAAACAATTCTTGATTTCATCAGAAAGTTAAAAAAAATTCGATTGATCAGTGGCCAGATCCCGAGCTGGAGAAAGTGAACAGAATTCTGCCGATGCTCCTCAGCTGAAGACCAGACCTCCTTTCCTAATGGGAAATTCTGCTTCGGAAAATCCCTATCTATATTTCTGCAATGTGAAAGCTCCCCCAGTTCCTGCTCTGTCAAGCGGCTCCACAGAGAGCTTGCGGTGTCCAGAAATGGACACTGAGATTCTCAAATCACAACCCTATCATCAACCTATTTTATACAACAAAATCAATTAATTGCTTGAAGTAAATGAAAGTTCAACAACGACAGTTCAGTGGGTGATCTTGAAACTCTCTGAGACAAAGCGGGGATTTTCAGGCACAACGTCAACCCCATGTATTCCTATGGGGAGACAAAGGCCTGATTCTGGTTTCATTGGCATCTCTTTCATTGCAGTGTAAACCTGGAACAGATCTACGGAAAACACTCAATTGACATAAGTGAACTGTCAGAACAAAATCCAGGCATTTTTAGCGCTACATTTGTGTAAGCCAAGTCATGTCAGGAAAATTGTGAACATGATCTTTTTCTGCTTCTTGTCAATTATCACGCAATCTTTATCTTCTCCCTTAAAAAAGTCACAATGAAAATATGATGGGGTGTCTCACTCCTGTTCTCTCAACACAAGCGCCCGGGGGCCCTGAGGTTTCCGAGGGGCCTGCTTGCCCACTGCAGAAGATAACCTTTGTGATGGAAGTGGCACTTCCAGAAGAGATGGTGGTAATATTTCTCTTGGTTTTCTGGCCTTTTTCTGGATTTAGCAAGTTTATAAATTAAATGTCAGGGCCATGAGCACAAATGCAGTAGAAGTTTTTTACAGTGGTGGATGATTCAGGCCTTCCTGGTTCTCTTCCCACTTACAAAGAATTTCCCCTGGGGCAATGACGTTGGTCCCATCTGGACTATTCCTGATTGGCCCTGCAGGAAGTGAGAGGAGAGGCTGACTCTAGCATTACACCTCTGTTGTTCCACGTGTTAGCTGGTGTTGTTTTGCTAAAGTCCATTGAAACAGCCATTGAGATAAGGTAACTGTATTTAATAGAATTATTCTGATGAATGCCAGCTGAAAACCTGGCCCTTTCTTTACTAACTTTCTTTACTAGTCCATTTTTCAGACACAAACATCTTATTGCAACATCCAAACCCTGCACCTGACCAATAATATCAGCATTTATCTGTCTGAAAAGGGAACTTAAGTGCTTAGGTGCAGTTGTCAAAATTAGGCTATAGCTGTCGTCTTTTAGGAGTTTTAGGCTCAAAAAGCTGAAAATTAGGCTATAGCAAAAAGCTCAAAATTAGGCTATAGCTGTTGTCTTTTAGGAGATCTAGGCTCATTAATTAAGCTCCCTCCCCCTTTGCTGTAAAGAAGTACTTTTCAACCTGTGGTCAGGGGTCTGCAGAATATGTCTAAAGCAGCAGTTCCCAAACTGTGGATCACAATCCTAAATGGGGTCATAACAGTAGCGGATGGGGTTGCAGGGGTGGGGGGCTATGGGTTGGCAGTGAGGGGCCCTGCTGAGGAAATGAGGCCATCAGTGGGGTCGTGATTAGGAAAAGTTTGGGAAACACTGTTCTAAAGGGTCTGCGAAGATGACTATGATCAATCAAAACTATATGAATACCACACTTAAAATTCAAAGGGGCCTACACCTCCATTCATAATTTCCAAATGGGTCTGCACTGCCATTCAAAATGTTTTAGGGGTCTACAAATCAAAAAAGGTTGAAAACCACTGCTGTAAACAATCCAGCACTTCATATTTCAAAAATGGCTTTGGTGGTTGGGTCTCTGTCAATGTAATCCAAAGAAACATGAGTTTTCTGTTACAGGAAGGATGGTTTTATGGTTCAGCAAATGGACTGGATTTAGAAGATTTGAATTCACCTGCATGTTTTTGGACAAGTTAGTATCAGTGTTCTTCTTTCTTTTCTATTTAGCTTCTCAGCTTCCTAAGACTTGAACTTTCTCTTATATGTTTGAACAGCACTAGGCACCATGGAGCTTCATTTGTGCAGTACATGTGTAGTATTACACTACAAAACACAGTATCACCAGGATTACCTCCAAGAAGCAGTTTGCACCTGATTTATGCTTTCATTCCTACTTTTGGGTGCAAAAGAAATGTGGGAGGGGGTATCAAGAAGTCACTGTAAAGACAGGACAATGTTTTCAGACTGTACAGACTCAATCCATCATCTCTGACATTGTCCTTTGAACTCAGAAGTGCCAGGCCACAATGACTTTGACTTAATGTTATTGAAACATGGTTTTAATCTGGTTTGATATATTTAATGCAATGGCCAGTTTTAAACTAGAAGAGATTGAGGTCATTCCTGCCAGGTGTGACATGAAGCAGATGGCTCCTTCAACATCTCTGGCCTTGGTTGCTCTTGGGGGGGAAAGCACTATCAGAAGTGCCTGCATGAATGTTTCTCAGCCAAAATGCATTAGCTAGAACTAGGTGAGGTGAAGGTAAAAGGAAGAAAGAGATAAGGTGGAAAAGAGACAATAGGACTGGGAAAGAGAAACCACACAAGCAAAGAAAGGAAGGAAGGGTAGAGTCTGGAGTATGTAGAGAGAGAACTAAACAACTGACAACCTGCAGGGGCTGCTTATTTGACTTTTAAGGACAAGGAGATGTATGAATTTTTCAAAAGAAAGGCAACACATTTCAGCCAATATTTTTCAATTTTTTTTTTTTGAAAATGCTTTTTTCTTCAAATGAAACAAATTTCCCCAAGAAATGTGTTTCCTCCTCCCCTCCAGGTTTTCCATACTGTCCCTTTGCATTGAGCTCAATGAATGGCTGTACCCCTGTTCCCTTCCAAGTGCTTCTTGCCCACCATGCTATGAATTAACAATGAACCGGCTTTGACTGGCTCGAGTAAATCCTGCAAAGAGAGGAACAGTAAGCCCCAGCTGGAAGGGGTTGAGGGGAAAGCCACGGATTCAGGAGGAATGACTAATACAATGTACAAAAGCAACTGTGAACATTCTCCAGATGCTCAAGGGTATATTCACCACAGTCACTTCAGAAAGCGGCAGCAGGGAAACCTGAATGACAATAGCAACTACCCCCACAGCATGATGGTCATCTTCTGATACCTAATGACAAAGCTGTCCTTATAAGAAGTGCAAATGCTCTGTACAATTCTTTCTTTCTTCTACTGCTAGACAAAACTCTATAGCCAAAACACACAAACTTCTGTAAATTTGGCATTTGTCTGCCTGTCTATCTCAAAATAGCATCTGAATATTTTGGATAAATCTAAAACAATCAAAAATAGCTGTGAAATCTTTAAAGGAGAGGTTGGCAGATAAAATACTGAAGCCTTTTCCAAGTGATCAGAACCTTTCTCTGTGCAATTAGCATGTAGCAATATACTCCAGTGCAGTTTGCGCCAGAGTTTATTTGTCCCAGGCACAGCATTTACACATGTGCCTGGGACCACAGCACATTGAGCTGGGGGGAAAAGCCCCGGGCTGGCAGAAAGAAAAGGGGGGTCAGCCTGACAGTTCAGGGCTGCTCCCCACTGCTCAATGTGCTGTGGAGAGGCTGGCTGTGGCACAAGGGTGCTTCAGTGTGGGGCTACCCAGCAGGCAGCCCCCCCACACTATAGCACCCTTGTGCCCCAGCCAACCTCGGTCACCATCTACAAGTGTGTTTTGGTGCATGTAAATACTCCACTGTACGACAGACAATACTATCTTACAATGGAGTTAATTAATTTCCTGTGCCCTAATACAGGCACATGGATAGATGGTGATGCTTTACTGCGGAGCTAATTAGTCAGCTCTGCAGTAAAGCATGCATGTAGAAGTAACGTGTATGGACCATAATAGGGATGAAATCTTAGCATCACTGAAGTCAGTGGTAAAACTCCTTAATGGTGTCAATAGAGCCAGGATTTTATCTTGTATTTCTGCAAAAGGAAAAATGTTTCCTTTAATTGTTGTTTGGAAAAATACACCTTCTGCATCACATTCAAAGCTACTGAGTGTGCATTCAAGCATGAAATTGGGAAAACGTGGAGGAGCAAAACATGCAATTAAAGAGAATGAGAAAATAATTTAACACCATTAAGGCCCAAAATATCCAGCAAAGTCTTTCCTGGTTGCCATAAACCAAACCAATATATTTTATTCCTTCTTCCTTCCTGTTCCTCCAAAACATTTCGTTAACTAACTCCTGTCTGTTGGGCTGATCCAAAGTCCATTGAAGAGAATGGGAGCCTTTTCACTAGCCTCCTTGGGCTTTACATTAAGTCCACAGGGCTCTGTCTTCCTGCAAAGGGAACAGAACTGGGCCCAGTACTTTTACAAGAAAGGCATCCCTACTTGATGGGGAGGGGGTGGTTTTGTCCTCTTGGCCCCACTAAGGCACAAAGAAGGGTTGGAAGAGTGGGTGAGCAGTTGCAAAGTCCTGGGAACTTCTGGATCACAGAAAATTTGAAAACTTTGTTTTGTTTTGATCTGATTTGAACTGAAGCCTATTTTTTGAATCTTCCTTCCCCCCCCCCCCACTTTTTAAAAATTTAATAAGTTTAAAACCAATCTTTGACCAGACTCTTGATTTCTCAAGTCTGTGAGTTTGGCAATATCTTTGGTGTATACTAGAAGAATCCTTTGGAGTCAATGGGCAAGATCATCACCCAATGTTACTATAGCTCTATTGACTATGGTTTAGTTGTGCTATATTGTATCATCTGTGTAGCTGGATCGATGCAGTCACCCCAGTGAGCAAGAGAGGAATCAGGCCTCACTGCATGAAAGATGACCACAGAAAAGCCTTGGCTCCTTGTTTTGGTGCTCTCACATCTGCAGCTGACTTTACACAAAGGCTGGGCTGTGTGATGTATTCAACATCTCAAATAAGGATTTAATTTAGATTTAATAAGACAGTTTGGAGATGCTAATTGAATGGCGTTATTAAAAACAGATGCAGTGGAGTTTAACTAATATGTTTTCTTTTTTTATTAAGTCTATTAAAAAAAGAAGGAAAAAATAAGTCTTCAGACTCAGGAACTCTCCTCAAAGGCTATTTTGTTCTTTTGAATTGTAATTTCTCAAAAGCAACTAGCTCTGAACAAACAAACAAACAGCAAACATCAACGCGGGATGAACTTTCATCCTAGCAGCCTCAGCAAGAAGCAAAACAAATAGCTCCAAATTTGTTTATAGCATTGCTCAGGGAAAAAAGACCAAATCGGGAAACCAGCTCTAACCCAAACATCGTGCAACCTCCGAGAGTCCCTGCCTGTTCAAAGCCAGAACTCTAACGCAACTCCAGGGATCAGAAAAAACCTGCCCCGTGGGACTGCCTGATGTGGTGCATTACTGTACTTAGAGGAAAATGGGATGCAGAGACCTCTGACTGTTATGTGTAATGACATTTTTCTTACCTCCATGGATCATGCAGCTGGGAGTCTGTGCATCTGCCTAAAAAGCTTTCAGATGAACTGGCTACACCTAAACAAACTCCCATCTAGAAGACAAATCTAATTATATTAGATGGAAGTGTAATGTAGTAGCTAAGGTACTAACTAGATTAGGAGTCCTACATTAATAGATTCAGAGGTATTAAGGCTAGAATGGAGCATTATGATCATCTAGACTGACCTGTATAACACAGGCCAAAGAATCTCACCAAATTATTTCTGCATCAAGCCCATTTAAGCTATAGCATATTTTTTTCAGAAAGACATCCAGTGGTGACTAAAAGACTGCAAGTGATGAAAAACCCAGCATGGAGGTTTATTCCCAGTGAACTACTGTGTGACCTTGGGAGAGTCATTTCCCCTCTCCATTCCTTAGTTTCCCCATTTACCTCATGCTGATGATAAACTCACTGTCTTTTGTGAAGCACTTTGAGAGAAATCACTGAGTGATAATACTGCAAGATTGCTAAGACTTATTGTTTAACAAATATGGATGTGTCAGGTCCATGGTCAAATCCAGCCCAGGCTGTATAATGCTTCACTATTAATTGGCTTCATTATCCCCATACAACTTTGCGATTGTGCCTCAAACATAGTTTCAGAAAATCCCTTTAAATTTGTCCTGTGCCTTTCTTGAACACAGACAGCCTATACTCCTCAGTGGTGTCAAATAAGTAGACTTTATAACGGAGCTAAGTATAAGGTACATGGTAACAGAGTGGCAAAGACCTACTCATGCTGAAGGCCCTCACTAATCAATTCAGCTATTAATTGGTTACAATTTGGGCTGGTGAGTCAGAAGCAGCGAGATGCAATAGTAACCACATCTTTCCCTTGTCTGCACTGGCTATGGCATACCATAAACATGGTATCCCGAGGGGCCTTCTTGACTGTTGCAGAACATGGGTGACTGATTGCCAACTCTGCTCTGGTACAGCACTCCTCTTCCTCATGGGTCTCTCTGCCATAGTTCTCAATGCAGATCTCTTGCTTCAGAATACCTTGCTTTAAACCACTGCATCACCGGGAGTTTGCATTTATCTTGGCAGCAGGTTTGATTCTGATTTCACACTTCTGTAAGCCAGGGAGAACTGCATTATTATACCTCTGGTGCAAAACCAATGCAATGTCAAAGTCAGGCCCATTGGCTTAAACAAGGATGGTTTAGAGACTGCAGCTAGTGAGCAGACACTCAAGTGCACAGTTTCCTAGTTCACATTCACTGCAATGTCCAAGCTAGCAAAGCCAGGTACAGTTAGAATGACTCAATGTTTTGTCTCATGTGACTCAGTAACTCATAGGGGGTGGATGATACAAACTGGGGGAAACAAAGGCCGAGGAACAGCTCAGTAGCTCATCTGGCTGCACTAGATCCTGCTACATGCTAACTCCACAGAGCCTTCCCTGTGCAAGAGAGACAATCTGGAGAAAGTGGTGTGTATGAGAAAGAGAAAGTGGAGGTTAAATGAGGAAGAGACGATGAGATCTAAAAAAACCCAAAATGGCAGCTTATGATCAAGGAATAGGTGGGCCTGGACTGCACAGACACAGCAAATGGAGGTGGGATGTGTGGGGGAACTGTCCAAGGTGCTTTGCAAGCCCCTGGGCAAAGCAGCCTTATTACCATTTAAATTGCTGGATAACCCATCTGTCACGAACCATGGTAGTGATGAACCCTAATAACAGGAGAGACTGTATATTAGAAGAATGTTTCATGGAACTTATATGCAAACAAATCCAATGGAACAAATCGCAATCACTTGATGTCTCCTAGGATAAAATGTCATCCAGTATTTTTAAGATTCCTATTTCCATGATCCTTTAAATCAGATAAGCAAACAATCTGGAAGCAGTCCCACTAATGCTTGATTTCATCCTGGTGTTTTAATCTACTAATCACTAGATGATCTAGCTCACTCAGGACCTGATATCGCAAAGTACTGGGTACCCTCCCAAAGAACTCAGTGATGCTCAATATTTTACAGGTTCAGGCCAAATGTAAGTGAATTAGACTGCATGTATTTTAAGGCAGGCGCTTCCTTCCCTCTTTCTTCCACAGTCTACCAAAAAAGCTAACGGTCCGAATCCTACCCTTGCTGGTAGTCACCAAAATAATGCCTGCAGTCTCCCAGGCAATGGCTGCATTCTGGAGGCAAACTCTCAAAAATGGGGGGGAGAATAAATGTGGGGAAAGATCAAATGGGTAAAACAAGCTGTATGAGAGAACTGGAGGCGGCACATTCTTCCATCTGATTTTGTTCTGGCTTTGAAGTTTTCTCCAAATTTTGCTCTAGATTTTTTTTGCCTTTCCTACATATTTCTCTGAGTGAATTTAGATCTGTAAGTATGTCTTTCTATATATACACAGTCACATATAAAGAGAGAGAGTGCAGAAGAGAGAAGCAGTTTTTTTTTTTTACAGGCATCTTTGATGGATTTCCATATGACCACGTGCTTCCATTCATGCTTTCCTTTCTCTTAAATATTTATAAAGGTTTCAAGAGCAGAAATAAAAAAGAAAGCCTTTAGATTCAGAGCCAACTGAGACAAGCACTTCTGGTTCTTGCCAGGCAATCTGGCATCAATCAACGGCACTGGAAAGATGCTACATACAGAACAAGAGGAGGAGATAGCCTCTCTCTTTACTGGTCATCATTCACTATTATTAATAACTTATCAGTATTGACAGGTCTGATGTCTCCCAGCTGCCTCTGGTTCATTTGGCTGAAGAGAAATTACATGCCCTTGTTCTTTTCCATCCAGAGTGTGGGTGTAGAAGGATCACTTTACATGGGATTAAAAATAAAAATAACTCTGATGGAAAATTGGACAGAGCTGATTTGTGCCTTGTGGCCATACAAACTCTGAAACACAATTAAAAAGAGAAGAAGAACTGACCATTTGGCAAAGGATCACTGAAAAGAGTGCATGTCATTTTCTGCCAGCCCACCAAGATCCATGTATATAAAAATGTAATAGCTTAATAACGGTCCTTTGTATTTGGGTGCTGTGACAGAGAGCTTGGGGGCTCTGTCACGCAGCCCATGGCCAGCGCTGCAGCACAGGCAGAGTGCAGCTGGAACTGGGTTGCCAAAGAGACCCCAAAGCTCAGTTCAGTCAATGGACTAGAGCTAAAGCAAGAGCAAAAGGACAGAGGCTGAGAAGGCCAAAGCCTGACACATGAACAATGGCAGGATCACTCTAAGACTTTTAGGCAGCCTTCTTCCTAATAAATAACATCGAAGTCACGGTCAGCAAGCAAAGGAGTAAAGGAAGCGAGGGCCACTACAGCTAGAGCTGGGGCAGGAATTGCATGGCTACCAGGGGACATCACGACTGCCCCTCAGACCCGAACCTGTCACAGGTGCATTTAGATTTGCATCTATCAAAAAACAACTGCAAGGGCCTTAGTTTTGTGGAACAATCCAATAGATTCATTAACAGAGTGGCATAAAAAAGTACTGTTTAACATTATGTATTTCAAGGTACCATGCAAACCTTCAATCCTCACAGTGCCTCTTGTGTCAGTTAAGTGAGGATTATTATTCCTTAATTAACAGTTGGAGAAGCTGAGGCAGGGACTGGGCTATTTCTAAGCACTCATTGTTGAACTAATACTGTACTGAAGCTAGCCAGGAAGCTCCCTTTGATTTCATTGCGCACAAAATTCAGCCTTATTCTTGTGGAAATCCCAGCTGGGCAGGAAAAAGGCCTGATTCATTGAAATCACAAGGTGTCTTTCCATTGACCTCAATGGGTTTTGGATCAGGACCTATTGGACTTGCTTGAGGCCATAGGGCAGATCAGTAGCCAGACTGAGATTAAGCCTCATATTCCTGGCTCGAGCCACAAGGCCACAGGTGGTGTGTGCATATGAGCTGTTAAACACCTGCTTTGCCATTTCAGTTTGCAGCCATCTGACATACTAAAGATTTTCCTGTGCCATTGCCAGTGCTAAAATGAAGCCCTGGGAACCAGGAGAGGTTCTTTTCTCAAACCTCAAAGGTCTTGGTACTATGCACAGTTCATTGCCATTTCGTCAGCTGAGGTTTTGAGCTGGATGAGATGCCATCCAGTTTAATGACCAAAGAAATGAGGAAAAGTGGGTTGAAAGGGAGATCCTGGTCCCTAGAAACTATTTGGCTTGGAGCCTCTTTGTCCTACTCTAGCACCAGCCAGCCAGCAATATCAAAGCACAGTGCTGACATAATTGCAGTTGATCTCAGAAGCTTCCTGGCTCCATCCCAATTGTACACTTTGGCACAGAATGGCTACGGGCATCTATACATGTGCTCTGGGGTGAAGGGTGGTGGGGCAGGGTGCTGTAATAAAAGCACCCACTGCACCCCATGTTTCAGTATGGCGGTGGGGTGCTTTAACTAAAGCTGGTTCAGCCTCGCAGCAGACTCTATTAATCGAGTCTGCTCTTACTCATGCTAATTAGCACGCATCAGAACAGAGCTCTGTCACATGTATACGTGCCCTAAGTGACTTCTCCAATGCTACACAGGGGGTCAGACTCAGTATCAAATTGGGCAATAAACTGAAACGGTCTGTCTTCCATTCCTTTGCTCTAGCCACAAGGTAACCCTGGCCATGTCTACACAAGATGCTGACTGAGCAGTAGCCGGTGACTACTGCACAGTAGTGGCACATGATGCAACACTACTGAGCCATAGTCACAAGCTACTGTGCAGTCAGCGTCACAAAAAGCCATTCCTTGGCAGTACTGCACAGTAACTCTGGCTTCTTCACAGTCATTTCGTACTTGTTTATACAATTATTGGCAAAACATGGAACTTTGCATTGCACTTTCTGGACCGTGAGCTTTATCCACATCGCTGACTATATGGTAAAGTGAAAATCCCTCAAACCCACCCCCATTCCTTTTCCTTATCTCTGGCTGGAAGACAGAAGGGTTAAAAATTTGGTAGAGAAAGTCTCATGGCTCGGAGATCACAATGGTTTGACCTATGGTGGGAAACAATGAATACTTTTTATGCCTGGACCCTTTTATTGAGGAAGTTCAGGTTCTCAGGCACAGACTACTTAGTGGTGAGCTGAAGAGAGGTTTGAGACTGGGAATCTCAGTGAAGAGAATCTCACACCTGTGACTAAAGCTGGGCGTGGAAGAGCAATAGATGAACAGGTTATTGCCCTCACTTTCTTACCCAGAGGATCTGATGTATACAATGTGAAGACAGATCAGGCAGACTTTCAGCTGCTGCTGCTGGCAGACGTCTCTGTACCAACCATGTCGCCCTTCCCCAAAACCTTGTTTATCCTTCTGTCTAAACAATCTTCTCTCTGCCTATACCCCTTTTAGTCTGGAGTATTGAAAGTAAAATGGGAGAGAGAAGGAAGATGTACCAGGGCCCTGAATGGCTTTTGAAAGAGTCATTGTGGCCAGATTGCTAGTTAGAGAATGATTTATATTACCATGGCGGGGGTGGGGGCGACGACGACACTCAACAGAAAACAAATTCTGCCATTTTTATTGAAGTTTTTCTGGCATCAAAGACTGACTTGGATGGTTTTTCTTGGAAACCACAAATTTTCAACAGGAGCATTTTTTAAGCATACTAAATAAATACATACATAAATAATTTACATTTAATCAAAAATCTGGTCCAAAAACGTTTGTACAGAAAATTGCAGGCCAGCTGTAGCCACTGACTGAACAGCATCTTTTTTCCATACTATTTAAAATGACTAATTGGCTCCACAGTAAAATGTCGCCATCTACACATGGGACCCTATTAGGTTGCGGTAGGCTAATAAATAAATAAATGCCACGGCAGGGTAGACTGGCTAAACATGAGTATTACCCTGTGGGGACATTGTTTTGTGCACCGCAGCACACGTGTAGATGGTGACGGGGCTGACTGAAGCACCCTTTTGCCCCAGCTAGCCCCCCTGCAGCTGCTGTCTGGGTAGCTAGCCCAGGGCTGCTCCGACTGGGCTCCATGTGCAGCACAGGGGGTGGCTGGGGCACAAGGGTGTTTCAGCATGGGGCTAGTCCGCAAGCAGCCAGTCCATGGCACGTGGAGCCCCATCCAAGCAGCCAGCCCAGGGCTGGTCTGACAGGACTCCATGTGCAGCGTGGGGGGCTGTCTGGGGCACAAGAGTACTTCAGCATGGGGGCTGCCTGCTGGCTAGCCCCACACTGAAGCACCCTTCTTCCCCAGCCAGCCCCTCTGCAGCACATGGAGCCTGGTCACAGCAGCTGTGGGCTGGTAGGCTGTCCCCCGGGGTCCCCTCCCAGCCCAGGATGCTCTGACAGCTCCATGTGCTGCACATTAACATACTCTAGAGCAATATGCGCACAATTCCTTTGCTCCCAAGCATTTGTTCAAATGGGGTGTCTGGGAGCAAAAGACTCTAGAGCAATAAGCTCCAGAGTTTGTTATGCATATTAATTGCACATGTAGATGGACCCAAAGGGTAGTAACAGTGTAGTTCTCCCTTGAAGCCCAGACATAATCCACAAGTGTGTGTGATCTACCTAACTCACACCTGTGGTAGAAATTAGGCTCAGCTTTTGCTGCACTTTTTCCCACTGAAATAGGGATCATGGAGCTTCACACACCTTCATGCATAATCAAGCACTGCAACCCACATCCAATTCCTGTCATTTTAAATTGAAGTATCTTCTACAGTCCAGGAGCTGGAATTTCAGTGTCTCACAGCTTCCAGCTCAGAAAGACCAGAGACAATTTTATGGGAAAAAAGGGTGGGTGTCTGTGGGAACTGGCACATCCATGAATATTTCCAGTACAAAGCCTGTAAGTACCCACAGACTTTCCCACACATCTTCATTGTCCTCCTGGTGCTAGCACTCCCTCCCACTGCTTGGGACTCTTGGCTGGCCTGACCCTTAATGCCTGGAGCCACCCCCTCTGATTTTTTTCTGCCTCCCTGTTTTCCTCCACTAAATCTCTTCTCAGGATCCACTTCTTCAAGGTTTGGGATTTTCCCAAGATGTAAGGTCTGGGCTAAATCTCTTCCCACATGAATTTTTATTACTGGTTTGAATGCATAGGTTAATACTGAATACTTTTGAAAAAGCTACCCCTACATCAATGCCACTTTCATATCTCAGTAAAAAGTAATCTCTCAAATATAATCCCAAATTATCTTCTAAGGGCCACAGGTGCAATCTGGCATGGCTTCACTGAGGTGAGCAGACAGTTAATTCACATCAGATGGGGGATCTACCCCAAGACATCAGCTGCAAGAACTCCTTGAAAGAGGGAAATCTTCCTAGAAGAGCAGTGCTCCTTTGAGTGGTGCAGTGGGAGTGTAGTTAAGGCAGTGGTCCCCACACAAGGAACTGTGACCCCTTTTGAGGTTGTGGCAGTTTTGAGTGGGATATCAGACCCAACAGAAGTGTACTTTCCCCAAATCAGCTCAAACCAGAAGAGAGGTCATGAGTGTCATCTTATCAGAAGTTGGGTCATGAGCCTGGAAAAGGGATCATGGCCCACAAAACACTGGGAACTACTGAGTTAAGGTATTTATTACAGCTTCAGGGGTCCGAACAGGGACCTGGTCACATGGGCTGGGGAGTCAAAGATGGCTGGCTATAAGGTAGACCACATCATTCCTTTGTGTGCCATCGGTTAGATCAATTGGCATACCTTGACCATGTTAACCTGATGGGTCACTTAAGTTTCGACAGACTTTTGTCCTCTTTCAAATGTGCCTTGAGCATCCTTAGTGCCCTACTGATAATACAGACCATTTGTCAGCACAGCATAAATTGTCTGATCTTGTGATAAGGAAGAAATTTATGGCTATAGGGCTGAGAGGGAGGTCTGTGGGTAGGAACTATGCCTTGTAAAATGTTCTGCTCTCAGTCACACCACTGCAGAGACCACAAAAGTCAATGAGGCCCCAGTGGTGCAAATAAGAGCAGAATGTGCCTATGTATGAGCCAAACTGCCTTCAAAATCATCTCTGGTAACAGCCACAGGCTTGAACAGATGCACAAAACTAGAGTGGCTTTGTAAAAGGAGGAGCATCATGTGAAACATGAACATGGTCCCAGGATTTCATCAGCAATCAGTTAAGTGTTGCTTTTTGAATGAATTTTGTGCTTGAGGCAGGTGTCACGTTGTTATCCCTGGAAAATGAATTGCTCTGTTTGTTGACTAAACCAATAGAGCTAGGACAGAGGCAGGCCAAGCTTCCCATAGGCTGTCCCACCAAAATGCCTGAGCTCTGAGCTGGAAAATTCAGGTGCCAGGAGTAGGAGGTTAGATTGGTCTCCATGGCCCATTCCAGCCTAGGCCTCCAACAATGAGATCAGTTGTGATGACAGTATTGTGCTGTGGACAACACCTCCCTCTTAAAAACTGGTGTGAAAATGAGTTAAGTAGTTTACTGAACAGTCACCAGATGGTAATGACTTTCAGTTATCGTCACCCAGGCTGGATTGTACTGAGAGTTGCCCAACACCTGAGCTATAAACCTCTCCCTGGCTCGGATGCTCCCTCAGAGAGGAGCTTTAGCACAGCTTTGCATCCTGGGGGCCAGCCACCAAGTTTCCACGCTGATTGTTGAAATGCACTGCTCCCAAAAACACCCACGTAGTCCATGAGGAATGTGTATGCAGATCCACAGTTCATGTGCCCATGACAGAAACACACAGACACATGCACACACATAAAGTGCAGGCAAGCATATACAGTCTTAGGCACAGAAATCCTACATCAGGAATGTTTCCAGTCTCACTTTTCAGACTAAAGACGGTGAGGTATTTCAAGGAAAGAGTTGGATTAGCTTCCACCCTTTCAGGTGTTGAACTCTACCTGCGTTTGAGGTTCATCCAACACTGCTGGCTGCTGAGATCCATGTGACAAGGAGCTAGTTTTACCTCTAGATAGAATACAAGGCTGGCCCTTATGAGACCTGGATACACATTATAAACCCTTCGGGTACACTGATGTGTAAACTTGAGCAAGCCCCCTCACCTTTCCCCTGCCTCAGTTTCCCAATCTGTAAAATGTAGATATTTATACTCACCTCCTTTGTGAAGAGCTTTGGGATCTACTGATGGAACATACTACTGTGTAAGAACGTCGTTATTACAATGGGATATACATTCACAATGTAGTATTTAAGGTTCCCAAACAAGTCAGTAAACCTGCCATCCCCCTTGCTGAAATACAATTTTAGATCTCAAGAGACTTTTTTAGTAGTTGCTTCTCTCTCATGTGCCTTGTAGCACCCACTTCTTTATAGTGCTGAAGCTTGTGTACTAATGAAAGGTGCTGAATTTACAAACCCAGTGATGTCTGATGGCAGGTTTGCTGTAAGCTTCTGGTTTCCTGATTCACAGCTATAAACTGAATATCTGAGGAGAGTGTGTGGGCGGGTGTTACATGGTTTATACAGCTGCTGTGCTGAGAGGCATAAGGCGGCAGATGCTGGAGTATAGTTCGCTCCCCTGGACTAACATTTTAATAGTTTCATAGTGCTTAGGGTCGGAAGGGACCTAAAGAAATCATCACGTCCAACCCCCTGCCCCAGGCAGGAATGAGTGCAGGGGCATAACGCCCCAGCCAAATATCTGTCCAGCCTCCTCTCGAAGACCCCCAAGGTAGGAGAGAGCACCACCTCCCTTGGGAGCCCATTCCAGAGCCTGGCAGCCCTAACCATAAAGTAATGTCTCCTGATGTCCAGCCTGAACTTTCTCTCTAACAATTTGTGTCTGTTATTCCTAGTAACCCTGGGTGGTGCCTGGGGGAACAGAGCC
>NW_005841989.1:689688-703269 GCF_000455745.1 Alligator sinensis
CATTTCCTGCTGGTCCCCCCTGGTGAGTTTGTCAATGGCCACCAGATCCCCTCTCAGCCTTCTCTTGTGGAGGCCGAATAGGTTCAGGCCCTTCAGCCTCTCTTCGTAGGGCTTGACCTGCTGCCCCTTGGCCATGTGAGTGGCCCTCCTCTGGACCCTCTTGATGCTAGCCACATCCCTCTTGAAGTGCGGTGCCCAGAACTGGACGTAGTACTCCAACTGCGGCCTGACCAATGCTGCATAGAAGGGAAGGATCACCTCCCTGGACCTGCTTGTGATGCATCTGTGGATGCACGACAAGGTGCGGTTAGCCTTACTGACTGTTTCCTTGTATTGGCAGCTCATGTTCATCCTGGAGTCAACAATGACTCCAAGATCTCTTTCTGCCCTGTGTTGACAAGAACGGTGTTCCTCAGCCTATAGGTATGTTGCTGGTTCCTTCTCCCTAGATGCAGCACCTTGCACTTGTCTGCATTGAATTCCATCGTATTCTCATCTGCACACCTCTGTGACCTGTCTAGATCTAGCTGGATTCTGTCCCTCCCCTCCAGCGTGCCCACTCCACCCCACATCTTGGTGTTGTCAGCAAATGTGGACACCATGGTTTCCACCCCCACATCCAGATCGCTGATAAAGATGTTGAACAGTACAGACCCCAGGACCGAGCCCTGGGGGACTCCACTGCCCACATCCCTCCAGGTCGAAAATGACCCATCCACCACCACTTTCTGGGTGCAACCATCTCATCAATTTGCCACCCACCATCTGACTGTGTAGGCATCAATGCTGCAGTCACCTAGTTTTTTTTGAGAGAATGTGGTAGGAAACAGTGTCAAAGGCCTTCTTAAAGTCCAGGAAGACAACATCTACCTCAATGCCCTCGTCCAGGGACTTTGTGACCTGATCATAAAAGGAAACCAGATTAGTCAGGCAGGACCTGCCCTCAATGAACCCATGTTGGTTACCCCTGAGCATTACCTTCCCTGCTGGGCCCTTGCATATGTGCTTCTTGATAATTTTCTCAAAGGTCTTCCCAAGGACCGAGGTGAGACTAACTGGCCTATAATTACCCGGGTCCTCCTTTCTTCCCTTCTTGTAAATGGGGACCACATTGGCTCTTTTCCAATCCTCTGGTACCTGGCCAGAGCCCTGCAAGTGCTCATAGAGCCATGCCAGGGGCCCCGCTATGACCCCCGCCAATTCCCTCAGCACCCTCGGGTGAAGAGCATCTGGACTTCCTGATTTAAACATGTCCAGCCCCTCCAACAATTCCCTAACTAGGTCATCCCTGACCCTAGACATGGCGGAGCCTCCCCTGGGTCTGTCTGTAATCCTAGTGGGGGAAATGTCCCGATCCCTGTTCAGGAATATGGAGGCAAAGAATTTGTTAAAGAGGTCAGCTTTTTCATTAGCTGCAATCACCAGATTGCCAAGCCTGCCCTGTATGGGGCCCCATGTTCCCCGGTGCCTTCTTCTTACTTCCTATGTATTTGAAAAAGGACTTTTTGTTATCTCTAATTCTGGTCGCTAGCCCTAGCTCCATCTCTGCCTTTGCTTTCCTAACAGCCTCCCTGCAGTCATGAGCAATGGAGGCGTAATCCCCCTTGGTGATAGAACCCTTGCTTCCACTTGCTTGATGATAGCCCCTTGCTTCCACTGTAATAGGATCAGTACAGCTTATATCACACGCCAAACTTCTTGGGCATCAATAGTCTATGTAGTACTGATTATCCAGTGTCACTACTATTTGTGGTGCTGGAAACCTATGTCTGCTTGTGTGGACATGGCCCTTCTGTCTATGCCAATGCTTCTCAACATTTTTAGACCTGAAACACCCTTAAGTAGACTTGAGGCACCCCTGGATAAATTCAGGGCATCCCTTGGAAAATGCCAGCTTTTAGTTTTCACCCCTTTTTTGGCTACAGAAAAATAGCAGGGTTTTTTTTTTTCTGTTGCGAAGAGTTAAGACAGATCAGAACTATAGGTTTCTATTTCAAATCTCTGGGTTTATATTGTGAATTTTTTTATTCTCATGCAACTTTATTTTTTTAATCTCATGAAAGACTTGATTCACTGCATCCAACATAAATAAGTATAAGGGCTGAAATTAGCCTGGCCAGAATGAGATGTCTGCCTCATCAAGTCCCACTTAAGACTTCAAAAGAGTGCTTATATGAGATGTACAAGATGCCAAAGCCCAGCACTGGCTTCTTTGGCCTGGAGTGAACTAATGAGCAGAACGGAAGATGAATACCTGTGCTGAAGAGGATTTCTTATTCACTGTCCATTCTTTCCTTTATACACCCACAAGACAAAAACCACAGGGTTGTGTTTCTTCTTAAATGACCTACAGATAAATAAAGGGGGATTCCACTTCCTGGAGATGTGCTGCGGTTGCCTCCACTACTCAAGCTAAGAATTACTTCTTAAAAACAAACCCAACAATGAACCAAATAAAATGACTTGTACAGTAGCATCCATTCATTCTGGGTCCTGTACAGTCACTTGTGTTACAACTCCAGCTTAGAATCACATCTTATGATGCCACAGAGTCTTGAAACTCCCCTCAGCCAGAGGAACAAATATGTAATGGGTTTCACTTAATTTTTTTAGTACAAGGCATGGTTCTCAACACTTCTTTTAATATATTATAGTAAATGGAGATGCATCCCAAGTCTCTTTAATATGAATATGTTTCAGATCTAGGAATAAACATCCATTTCTCAGATCCAGGGGGAATAAAAAAGTGGCTGGGATGTTTATACAGATGTCAAGAAAAAAGAGAGTTCTTATTGTTAGCTCTAGAAAGGATATGAAACCTGGTTCTGTGGGACTTAAATCATTAATGATCAGTATGAGACTTAATGTATGGAGTCAATAATTTGCATCTATCTACTGCAGAATTCTTATAAAGTAGAATCCAGATCATTCATGTCCAAGTGGTTTGCAATCCAATTAATCCGCTTAATGCAGTATTTTTTTCCAAATTAAGAACTGGCTGATCAGATGATTGCTTCAGTTTCTGTTCCCAAGGGCTCTGCTGGAGCTCATCAGTGGTCCCATACAGCTGATCAGAGGAGTGGCACTCTTTGAAATGAAGGCCGGTCAAACAACTAAAGCATCTCAGTGATCCTGCACAGCAGTTTGCTGTGGTGTGTGTGTGTGTGTGTATGTATGTACGCACGCACACCCACACACCCCCACCCATATTTACTCAAATATAAGACAACACTCTAATAATTAGATTCTATGTATGGAAAATGTATACATTTAATATAATTTTCCAGGTATAGAATCTAATTACTGAAGGTTTCTCTTGAATTTGTGTCCCCCCTTCTTCCCCCTTCTTTACTGTGAGATCTGTTTCAAGGAGCAAATTAAAAAAAAATGACTTTGAAATAAACATAGTGGCAGTAACTGGCATATAGTACCCATAGACCAGAATTGACCCATTTTACCATTTTTGAAACTGCTGCAAGTCTTAGCACAGGTACTCCATAAACACAACTTTAAGTAGCACGTTGGCATTACCATTTTTTTTTTTTTAAAAGAAAATTTTTCATATTCCAGGTCAAATTAGCCAAATCAGTTCTGAATTCTCTCAATTTCAAACACCATATGTGATGCTACAACTGGCAAATATTCTCCACTCAGACTTTTCAGCCTAGGGCTTCAGATACTCCCAAATGCACTGGCAGGCATCCTACGTGTAGGCCCAAGCCTGGAGGCTTGGAGTTCAGATGCCCCCGAGTCTCTTGCCCTTCACCAAAGGCCACAGGAGCAAGCTAGGGAAGAGTTCCCCATTTCCATAAAGTAGGCATGTAGCTGAGATCCTCCCGCTGGAAGCTAGCCAGTGGGAAGCTAATTACAAGACTTGTAGGGCATCCTGTTCACAGTGCATTAGACAGGAGTGCACCCTCTACTACACAATGCCATTTAAATCCATCTCATTTTGGTAACAGACCAGTGCAGTGACTACACTTGACCTTAGCCCACAAGAGACACCTTCTTACATATAATGCAAACTTTTTTTTTTTTTTTTGCAAAAATATTTATTTCTCTATATATATAACTCTACCTCTAACAACCTGTCATGTGACCACTGTGGTACACTTGGCAGATGAAAACATACTTTGACTGTTAAACTGCTATAGTGCTGTTACGTAGTTTGCACAGTGCACCCGTGCACCTATCACCAGCCCAGTGCTATCACTCTTTGTTCTTTCAGGGGGGCTGCCTCTGAAAAAGTCTATGCCAGTCTCCTCTCCACCATATGAGGTCTGCCATTTCTTTCCCATCATCCTCTTCTGTCTTTCTGTAGTACCAGTACATTTCACTCAGCCCCATTTTAATACAGTCCTTGACTGTGGGGTCCAATTGTCTATTTATGAACAGGTTCCTGACTTTTTATGTTGCGTTCTGGGACCAGGTACGGTGTGAAGATCCCCGGGAGCAACGGGGAAGAGACAAAAGTCCTTGCACACATGGATGACTTGAACATCATATGCAGAGACAAGGGGTAGATGGAAAGAACGCTACAACATATGCAGGTATATGAAGCAGCAGCAGGGGCCAAGATCAACATCAGCAAAAGCAAGCGCCTAGTCCTGGGTGAGCTTAGGGACCTGTCACCCCTGGGGGTTTCCATACCCCATGAGGGAGCAAAAATCCTTGGGGTGGAGTTTGATCTAGAGCTGACAGGGCATGGGAAAAGATAGAGGCCAAGATCAGACAGAAACTGGGGCTATGTCAATCATGTTGCCTGTCAATGGGGAAGTACTAACGAAGACGGTGCTACTGCTGGTACTTCTACACAACACCCTAGTCTTCCCCCCTCAGAACATATAATGCAACCTATACATGATATTACTCCAAAGCCATAAGACTTATGATTTACTGTAGAATTAATTGGGCTGGGCCCCAGCAGAGTCAATAAGATTTCAAGGCATAATGACCCCACAGCTCAAAACTGCTCAGTATGTGTGTGAACTACAGATACCTCCCACAAAGGAGCCATGTACTAATTGGCCCCCCACCAATGACTGGAACTGGGTATTCTTGTCAGAAGTCCTGGGGTACTCCAAAAATTGATATGAAGATGAGGTGCCAGGCATCCTGATCTGGCTGCACCTCACCTTTTGCATGTGATTGGTATGGGGGTGTGGCCATACTAATCACATACAGCAGGCTGAGAGAGGGGCTGACAGAGGATTCTGAGTGAACTGTTTGGGGCCCCATTGGGTGGTGTTTGTCAGACATTTAAGGCTAGTTAAGAAACAGGAATGTTTGGAAATGGGAAAAAAGGCACAGCTCAGCTGTGGGAATGAAGAGGAGTTGAACTGTATTCAATGTAGTGGCTCACCATGACTTCAAAAAGAGTCAGCACTGAGGGAAACTGAGCACAATGGGCAACACCATATATGTTATTCAGATGGGCTGCACTAACCTATCCTTGTGGTTGGTGCCTATTAGCATATTTTGTTCAATATAGGCCGTGCATTTTGTAACTATGCTCAATGTTGGCTGTATTTAATCATCTTCATAGTTGGTTTCCATTACTGTGCACATGCTGCTTTACGCAGCAGTTCAAAGATAAATAATACATTCACACGCAAGGAAACCTCAGTAAATACAAGATGAGGGCTTTTTTTCCCCCATACCAAATTGGGGGAAAAATTGTCTTGTAGTCAAGTAAATACCCTGAATCAGTTGGCAACCCCCCAGTTTCACAGGGAAAGAACCTAAACCTGTGAATTGTTCTATTTTATCTCCCTTGGAATGATCTGGTGCCAGTTAGTGCCCAAGAAGGGATGCTGGGCTAGATGAACCTCAGATCTGAGCCAGTCTGGCAGTGCCCATGCTCCTCAACTGCTATAAATCATAAGTATCACTTTAGCTACACTGGTTTACACCAGTTGAGTCCTGGCATCTGGTTTTGTTTTCCTTCTAGGATAATATGCCTGCTTATTGTGAGTTCGTGTTTCTCCTGAGTTCTAAATTCCTGAAGGAAAAGCATACCCCGTGCATAATGGGACACCTCTTACCAACCAATACTGCCTGTCTCTACAAATGGACTGCACAATATTGTCTCTTCTACAGCTGTTGGCATTTTGAATGAGGAGCCTCATTAATAGCAGATGAGTTATCTTTCAGAGCAAGATTTACAATGAGTGACTGGATTTTGAAAGGCAACTTCACAGGCTGCTGAAAGGTGCTAAGAGGGTAGCTTGTTTTGTTCTGCATGAAGTAGATTCAACAGGTGAGTAAATAGCCATGCCACAGAGGGACATGAGTCTACATGGTTGATGGGCATCTTTCAAAGTATCTTGGTTATATTTGGATGCTGTGTCTGATATTTTGTAGTTGAGTACTAACGTCTACCTCAGAGATGGCTGCATTCAAGTGATTCTATTTATAGGTGGATTTTGTTAAAAGGCATTCATGTCCTCTAGTAAAGTTGGTGCTTTAGGAATAAAAAATATTATGAGATGACTTTAAAAAGTTATTAAAAATGTATTGATTTTCACAGCTTTTCTTTGGGGCAAAAGTTCAATTAAGATATTTTATCCCCACTGGCCAGTCTTGATCATTTATAAATAGAGTTAATATTACTCCACAGAATATATGTGTACATATTCACCTTTATGTGTATGTATATGCACACATAAATGTAAAGACCAAAGCCGATTGAGGATCAGAGTTTCTATTCTGGGAGAATTTTGGAATTTGTTCTCATTCAGAATTGAAACCAAACCAAAGCGTTTGAAATTCCTTATGCCACTGGATTTTTTAAAACTTTTTTTGGATCAATCAAAAAGTTCCATTGTCACAACATCTAGACATTTCATTCAGAGTTTGACTTTTTGAAATGGCAGACAATATTTTAAATGATAATATAAAATAGAATAAATGTCAACGTTAAAACCAAACATGTTCTGTTCCAACAAGGTCAAAATGAAAGCATCTGACACAATCAAGAAGGTTTTCTTCCCCTCAAACAATCTGCATCAAAGTCAACGTGTTCTTGCAGAGGCTTTCAATTTTGGCACAGTGACATTTTCCAGTGGACAAAAGTTCCAGTAGAAAATGTTCAACCAGATCTGAGAGGAGAGAAAGAGAGGCAGGCTGTTGTAACTCAGTCCCCTTCCCCGCAAGCACTCTTAATTATGCCAGAGGGCTGCTTCAACCTTCAAAATCCGAAGGGTGAAAGTCACTTAAAGCCACTTTAGGTCCCTCTGCTCTTAGTCTGAGAGGCACAACAAAGGATCTCACCATGATTTTAAGCCTATCCCATATTTTGCCGGAGTGTTTGACCTCTGTTTTTTGAATGTTCGAGGCTAGCAAACCAGTTTGGGGCTGGAAAATTACTGCCATTCTTTTTTGACAGCATTTAGACTGATTTCACACAGATGCATATGATGACATGAGATACGGCACAGTGGAGAATGACTTCCATTATGTTCTCTCTCTCTCTTTCTCACACACACGCATGCACACACATACACACATACACACACTGGGTTTTAGACTTCTAGCTTTTGGAAGCTGGCATTGATTTTCATATCAAAGTAAAAAAGGAAAGATGATCTAAGAAGGACATTAGATTAGAACCTGAGAGACCAGAAATCACTTCTCTGTTCCGCCACAGACTTCCTGTGTGACTTTGGGCAATTTACAGATTCACAGACATTTAGGGCTGGGAGGGACATCATCAGATCATCAGGTCCAGCCCCCCTGCTCTGGGCAGGAAAGACTGCTGGGTCAAATAACCCCAGCAAGGTGTGCGTCCAGTCTCCTTTTGAAGATCCCCAGGGTAGGTGCCTACACCACCCTGCTGGGAGTCAATTCCAGAGTCTGGTCACACGAACTGTGAAGAAGTTTTTCCTTATATCTAATCTGAAACCTTCTAGGAGTTTATGGCCATTGCTCCTGGTTTTCCCCTGGGGCACTTTGGTGAATAGTTGTTTGCCTAGCCCCTGATGCTCACCCTTGATATATTTGTAAGCTTCCACCAAATCCCCCCAAAGTCTTCGCTTTTCTAGGCTGAACAGTCCCATATCTGTCAGCCTTTCCTCATATGGCTTGCTTTTCAGGCCTCTAATCATATGGGTGGCTCTTCTCTGGACTCTCTCAAGCTTGAAATGTGGCACCCAGAACTTGCTGCAGTCCGCCAGCTGCGGCCTCACTAATGCCAAGTAGAGCGGGAGAATGTCTTCCTCAGTTTTCCTGGAGATGCATCAGTTGATGCATGCCAGCGTATTCTTTGCTCTGCTAACTGCAGCATCACACTGGTGGCTCACATTCATTTCATGGTCAATTATGACCCCCAGGTCGCTTGCCTAGCTACCATAGCACCACCGAGCCTGTAAATTTGCTTAATCTCTCTGTGCCTCAGTTTTCCATCAGTAAAAGGGGAACAGTAGCTCTGATCTACTTCACAGGGGTGTTGTGAAGGTAAATACACTAAACTCTATGAGATACTTGGAAGTTATAAATATAGAGTCCACATCAGGAAATTAGATTTGACTTGGATATTAAAATATGAATTTATTAGGGATTAAAAACCAAACAAACCCTCAATGCCCCTCTCAACGAAGCATTCAGTCTCCAGCTTTTTGCTCTGTTTGAGTCGGTTGCTAACCTTCTAGCTAACAAACTGGCTCAATATCTCTCTCTCCCAGCACTCTGCGTATGCCAAAAGCACTAGGCCTAAGGCATAGCTTGGAGTAGGAAACATCTGGAAATGTATTTGCCTCGGCTGTCATAGCCAGATAAAGAATAAGTGTTAACTGACAATCAGTGGGACTGCAGACCTTAAACATCTGAAGGCCCAGCCATGACTCCAGGTGGAATTTCAGCTTATGATTTTCAATCAGCAGTTTGGAAGGGGAAAAAAACAAACATTTAGTTTTGCAAGTCACAATGGGGCCACTGGGTTGTCCCAGCTGACTGGCCATTGACGTAATGCTATTGTTCACTAGACTGCTGTTTGGGGAAAAAAAATACCATGTTCCTATAGTGATGACTAGACTCCAGGATTGACGTCCCCACCTGGGCTGAGGGACTGCATTCAGAGAAAACTGTATCCAGCAGCAAGAATAATTATTTATACAGCATTTGACTAATGAATGACTTTGAATGGGGACTTCCTGGAGTGGTGCTGAGCAATTGCTCCACCCAGCTTTCTTAAGGAATAGATTAATGCAGGGTGTTTTTTTAAAACCCCTCTGCGGTGACTTTATGTGCATCTTTTACTTACTTTAAGCCTGATTCTGACAGGGATCAAGTGCTCAGATCACCCACTTTTTATATCAGATCTCCTGCAGAGGGAGTGGGGTCCTTCCCTGAATGAATGAGTTTCCCAGTCCTCTGCAGAATGATGCCCTGGCTAAGGAACAAGAGAAAGTGCTGTAACCTTGACCTCGTGCCCTGACCAAGAAAGACACAAGTTTTGACCAACCCTTTTAGAGGGCTGAAAAAATGTAATGGAGCAAATATGACAGGGAAGCAGGAGTAGGGATGCCCATGCAATGTACATACATGTGGCAAAGCTATTGCCCTATAGAGAAGCCAGGTGTAAAACCCAACAGAGGTGGGTGTAAGCAGGAGTGGATATAGCGGTGGCACAGCTGCACACCCCTTTTGGACTGGACTGCATCTCAGGAACTTCTGGGGACTTTATTAAATCCCCAAAACAGGTGAGAATCCTCTCCTTCCCCTCCATGCTCAGAGTCAGGTCCCCTCCCTTCCACTTCTTCCCCTCCATCGCCTACTGTGCTGCTTTCCCTCCTGTCCTGAGGGCAGGAGAAGCTTCAGAGCTGCTTGTGCCCACCCCAGCTGGGCTGCACAGAGGCTGGGCTCAGATGGGGCAGTGGCAGCAGCAGCTGTGATGGGCCAGGGGGTGGGGGGCAACGCTGGGTGAAAGAAGAAGCGCTTGAACAGTCCAGCAGCTTGACTCTCACTGTTTGCCTTATAAACATGGCTAGAGTTTTCAGAAGGGGCAGGTAGTTTAGTGTGCTTAGCCTAAGAGTTGGTCTGCATTACAATGCCTTGGTTGGTGCAGCTAGCATAATATACAAGTGGTACCAGCAAAGGGAATTGAGTTAACAGTCTAGTGAAATGACCTCCCTTGCCAGTATAACCCAGAAGCTCCCAAGCTTTGGTGGTCCCTTTAAAGTGCCTTAAGTTAGGCACCTAAGAATGGTAGCACCCCAAATTGCAATGCAATCCTAATGCTTCTGGAGCTTGGCTGCAGTTGTCCCCAGCCAACCAATCCCACAACTTTCCTGTGGGTCCATCCCATTCACAGCATCCTACTTTGTGAGGGAGATGAGCTCTGCCTGTTGCCAGGCCTCTGACATGTAGGTCAGCGTGTTTGCTCCTCATCCTCCCACCAGCTGCACTCATGCTGGCTCAGGGTTATACTAGATACAACGGACCTGGCAGCAGCCTTGCCATGAATGAAACAGGAAGCCAGGAGATGAGGTAAAAGGACTTGATATAGCCCAGCCCCAATCTATTCTGTGTGAGCAAGCATTCCCTGGAGAAAACAGGGCAGTGCTGAAAGCTGGGAGAGCATGAGGAAGGCTGGTGGTATCTGACAGAGGAACAAAAACCTTGGAAGAGGGTCCTGGTCTGTCAATCCAAGCAAGAGGCCCAGCACCCTTGGCCCAGCAGTCTCTCTGTCAAGGCAGCTGCTGGAGCCTTGGATAGATTGTTTATAATGGCACATCTCCCATTGACTTCACTTATCCATATGGGGCTCTATGCCATTAAGGCCCAGGCCTATATTGGGGGCAAAGTGGAAGCATATGCCTTGGAGGGTCAGTCACTCCCCAGGCATGAGGGAGCCAAGAGAGAGCAGAAGCATGTCGTTCTTCATCCACAAGGCAGAACATGTTCTGTGCGCACAGGGGGTCCTTTTGCGGCCATTGTGAAAATGGGAAGGGTTAACTTCTTAGTCACCACACCATTCCCTGCTTGCTTTGGGGTGGTTTCTATGAACTTTGGAGCCATGAAGCCATAACACATGAACCTTATTCCAGCCAGCTCCTGTGCAGACATAATAGGTAGGGCTTGAGGAACACTGGGCATCACTTTACCCAGGTCAGTATCATTATTCCCACTTTACAGATAGGAAAACTGAGACACAAAGGGCAAGTGACTTGCCTTGGGTCATCCAACAGGCTAGTACTAGAGCCAAAAACAATTCCTAAGTGTTTTGAGTCTCATGAGTTGTCTGCTGTCCACTCAGATAGACTAGTGACAGCAAGGAAAGGTTGTTTGGGGGAATCCAGGTCCAGCTTTAGCAGTTTCTAGCCATTAGGATACTGTACTTGGATGCACTTCAAACAGCTGAGTGAGTGATTGCAAGCACAGCTGGTTGGCAGCAGGAGCTTTGGCTGGAATATGCCCAGAGAGGGATTGCCTCTTGAGCAACAAAAGCACATGGAGAAAGCATGTGCAGTGGTATCCCAGAAATACCCCAAAGACTTAGGGATAAGATGCAGGGAGAAGCAATAGCACACAACGGGGTCTGGCAATCGCAATGGCAGCATGGGCAAGCCACCCAGCAGCTAAGAACCATTTGGGGCAGTGTAGGGGAAGCAGGAACATAAACCAGAAGGCCTATGCTATGAACCACTAGGCAACTAAGCCCAGGCAGGCTTCATGGCACACTGAGGGGGAGATGAGGACTTCTGCAAATGGGGCGACAGGAGTCACCAATGGACACAGGTTAACTCTAACAGCAACAGCCAGAGGCTCCAGGACCAAGTGAAGTCCTAAAGAGAGCTCTGCTTTCTACTAAATGTTTAGTGATTCTTGAGTCAGGGCCTTAGGCAAGCAGTGACTAAATACAGATACCAAGGTGACGTGAACCTTCTTCTGTACGCCTAGGATAGCCAGCCCGACCCTTACAGGCAGCTCTGCAGGGTGTTTAGTGAGTCCTCTCTCTTTGAATCTTGCAGAAGTCAGTCCTGATAGGCCTAATGCACCTGTCGTCACTCTCACAGCATGTGACCTGCTAACCAGGCTGACAACAGGGTTTACTGTAGCTTAGCAGTCACCACAGCTAAGGTAGGAGGGATCAAGTCAAGATAGAGTTGAGCCATAGGTCTAGGGTTCAGATCTGAAGTGCTCCACAGCTTGGGAGCAATCAGGATTCGGTTCAGACCCACTCTGGAGTCGCTGGGGGACAACGCAGTGACAGAGCTGAGGAGGAGTTGCATCTGGAAGGAATTACTTTGTGGAGCTGGGTAGTAGCTGGCTGTGTCACTGATAGATGCCTCCTCTACCTGCCTTCCCTCCACTGCCTCCTGCCCTGGACTGGCAGCTGCAAACAAGAGGTCTGGCTCTATGAACTGCACCGTCATCTCTGTTCCTCCCTACAAATACAGCAGGGCAGATGCTCATCTGGTGGAAGTGGCCTATCTCCACGGAGTGACATGGATGGTCTGGCCCTCTAGGCGCATGTCGCTTGCCTTGGTACAAGCATCCCTCCCTCTGCAGCTCCCCGAGATGAGTGAGCCGGCTGGCCTCTGCCCTGCTCACTCTGCAGCCTGCCACAGCTGACGGCTGTTCCTTTGTTCCCATCTGGGAGGATGAATAGGGTTTTATGGGGGCTCTGAGGAGTGGCTGGTGCAGGCCCCTCCCGGAGCCCCATAAACAGGAAGGAGAGGAAGTGAGGAGTCAGGCTCAAGACTCATCCAAGAGCTGCTGCTCAGCAAGAAGTGGGGTGCAGGCCAGGTCTGCCCGACACACAATAACGCAGCGGAAAGTAGCGTTTATAAATACACAGGGTCAGGGACAGGCCCCGGCAAACAATAGGGGAAACGAGGATGGAGGGGGCAGGCAGGGACGAGTCTATCAGACTGACAATGGCCAAGGCCGGAGGAGACGGGGGCCTGGAGGAGGGGCTTGAACAATGCGGCTGTGCCACGGTGGCCAAGATCTTTCTGATTCACTGGTCGCAAGCTGGCTTGGCAAAAGGTAGAGCGAGCTGCAAATAGAAAAAATCAGGCCATTGTGTCTTCCTGCACCTCTCCCTGCTCTTTTCCTTTGGCCCCACAGAGACCTCTTTTGCAATAAGGCTGAGTTTACAGAGTCGTGTTGTTTAGCATGGACTGATCTCATTCTCTGTGTCACTTGAATCATGGCTGGCTATGAGATCAGTCAGTGGAAGCAGTGGTGACTGCTTTGTCCTCCCCTGCTGTAGGCTTTTAAAATCACACAGCTAAAACTGCCTGCACGTACCACTTGAAAATGCCAACAACAGCTTATCTCACTTAAGGGATGAGGGAGCAGGGGGCAGCAGTTGGGCAACAGATGAGAGCCCAGAGGCCAGGCTTGAGTCAGGCAAATGCTGCAGTTCAGACGTTGCCAAGGTCAAATGACCTGACTTGCCATGGACTGAAACTTTCCACTTACCTCTATGAGTTGATAACCTCGGCATCTCCCATGTCTGGATGGGTTAGAACTGCCTAACTCACTATTTGATGAATTCACAATGCAAAAGGACAAAAGTTTCAGGAAAGAAAATGGATTCATTCAAAGATTCAAGGTGCAGGAATGGAGCAATGC
>NW_005841989.1:703317-709265 GCF_000455745.1 Alligator sinensis
ATTGTCCATGTGTGGATGCAGTGTACAGCTGTGCCTCTGTCTACTAGCAGATCCATGTGATGAAAGGAGCCTGCTTCTTATGTACCTTCGCAGAAGCTGCTTTGCTCTCTGAAGTGGGGAAAGCCATTGGTTTGAGCACAGCTTGGGGTTGACCCCTCCCCTCCTTGAAAAAACTGGTGCTCTATGAACACAGCTGTGGTTAGGCCACATGGGAAACATAACTCTGCTCCCACTGACATCAAGAGGAGCTGGACCACTGACTGAAATAGAAGCAGAGGTATATCAGTGCTAAAACCCCGCAGTAAATGTATATATTTGGAACAGAGTTGGTACAGGCCTTATTTTCCTTCTAACAGGTGGCTTATGATCTCCCAGCAGTTACATATAGTATCAATCTCCATTGTGTCTTGAGTGATTTCTTGAGCAAGTAGGTGATTTTTTACAGCTTTGTGTATGATGGTATGGAACAGAATGAAAAAGGTTGCTAGGACTAATTAAATAATACCCCGTCACAGGTTCAGGTGATCTGCCTGGTGTCTGATGCCCTCTAGTGTATAGACATACCTGCCCAGACTCCTACCTGTCGCTTGCCATAACTTGATCTTAAGGTCTTTTAACTGGGGAGGCTGCCTCCAGAGGCCAGGGTAGCTTCTTCCTGGTTGTCTTTCCTCTGTGTACAGTCCTTGGGGCTCCTCTGCTCCAAACTCTATGGGGTGGGTTTCCCCTTGAAAACAGCTGTAATTGTGGCCTCCGTCCTCCCCTGTAGCTGCACCCATGCCTTGTAGGTGTCAATCAGTATTTGGAAGGGGGCCCCTGACCCTGACTCCACACTTGGACCCTCAAGCCTGGAACCTTTGTTGGGGTTTCTGCCCTGCCGTGCTTCTGCCTTCCTAGCTGTGCCCCCCAGTCCAGGTCCACTGTCCCAGACCTCAGCTTCTGGGCCCCAGCCCCGTCTTGCCCTCTTGGGCTATGGGACACTGCACCTGGTCTCTTGTGGCAGTCCCTAGAGTCCCTGACCCTGGCAAGACAGCTTGCATGCTGCTCCATCCCTGGTGTCCCTGACCCTGGCAAGGGAGCTCTTTGCTGGGTGCCTCTCAAGCACCCCTGTGACCTCCCTACTGCCCCCTTAGCAACACCCTGGTCCTCCAGTCTTAAATTTAAGCATAATAGAAATATAAGCAAACTGCCTCCTATTGAGGTTCTCCCCCACTCTGGGTCAGTACCCCATCACAAACTATACTACCCCCTTAGCAGTCTCAGTCTCACTTTTGTGGGTAGCTTGTGTGTCCATGGCCCTGTATCCTGAAGCCAGGTTCCCTGGGAGCTCCCCTCCCTCCAGCATGCAGGGCCAGCCTTCCCTTTCTGGCTCAGGTCCTGGGGGCTTATATGCCTCAAAGCACTGCCCCTTCTTGTCATATGGCTCCCCAACTGCACGCAGGACTTCAAGTAAAGGGGAAAGGCCAGCCTGTGCTCCTCTGCTGCAGTCCTACACAGCCATCTTAGCCTGTTGCTCTCTCAAAGTAACTGGAGCCCCTGCCTCCTTGTTGCATCTTCTTACCTCCCCTATTGGATGGATTTTTTCCCCATCATTTTTGTGGAAAAATTATTCATGAACGCATTTCCCCCCACATTTAAGCAAGTACTTGCCCAACACATTCCAGTATTGGTTACTTAGTTTTTATATTACAGCATGACCCAGATAACTCAATCAGACAAACTCCTCGGTTTAAACACAGAGGTAGATGCAGTTTCTACTCCAAAGAGCCAACAGTCTGAAAACATACCTTCAGGAAACTGTGCCCCTCAAATGCTTGAATAAAAATGATAAAACTACCCTGCCCTTTAGAATGGGAATCAAGCAAAGTCATCAATTTCTCAGAGTGAGGATTGAAGTTATAAATTTCAAGCACTAAGGGCCTGTCTATATGTCCGAGTTGAGACTTGTCCCTGAGCATGCCCCTTGCCCTGTACCTGATTCTGCTTCAAATCCAGAAATACACTGCTGAGGCTGCTACAGCCTCATCCCCAGCAGTGTCTCTCAAGAGCAGCCACAAGAGGACTGGCCTATCTCTAGGTCTGGAGCAAGTGAGAGGGATTAGTGGTCTAGTGCAGGGGAGAATGTAGTGGCTTTTCCAAAGGGTCTAAGCAGGGGAGGTGCCTAACTCCCACTGAAATAGAAATAAAGGGGAAGTAGGCACCCAACTTTGAAAATCCTGCTTTGAATATTCTCTCACCACCATCTGTGGTATCTGTGGGGTATTTAGGTCCCATGGTATCTCAGGTGACCTGCTTCTCAGCATCCTAAGTGTCTGTACTGTTCAATGGTGTCCATACTGTTCAATGCAACATCAACAGTAGACTGCCAAAGCCACTTTTGAAAATAGGACTTCAGGTCTTAAATCACTTAGCGGGTCTGGAAATTGTTACTCTCTGATATCTTAAATGTTCCTGTACAGCAATTAACAAGCTGAGGTTCTGCTCTAGAGCTACACAAAGGCATAAGCTAAATAACCATCAATGTGGTATTTGGTGCAACGATGACTTTAATCAAAATGCTGGTGACTTCAAAAACAGATTGGGACAGATGACAAGAAAGCAGTCCGCATTTCCCGTGTTAATCAACATTTAACTAGCACAGTCTTTAGGTTCACAACATGCACATTTTCCAACTCCTGGAGACATAGGGGGCTGGCGTATTGTCCATCTATGAAAGCTGTTTTGAGAAATCACTCATTCTGAACTACCTTAAGGACGTCAAAGGAAGCAAACAGCATGTGCAGATAAAACAGGAAGGTGACACTCTTGACTGCCTGAAACCCAGCACTGGTTCATATGGGTGATACGCAGGGAGGAGGTCAGAGACAGTTGTTTGTTGATCCCTAGAGAGGTTCAGATTGAGAGCAACTCATTTGATAACGAAAGCGAGGTTAAGCAACTTGCCATCCTGTGAAGAATTGCAGGAAACATCTTCACCATTCTTGACTGGAGAGAGCAGCGTGGTGCTGTTGCAGGGCAGGTGGCCTCTTCCTGCACAAGGCCTGACAGCCACCAAGACAAATTGGTGTCATGCTCCTCAAAAGCACTTTAAGAAACTGCCAAGTCAAAAAAAAAGTGGGGGGGATGGGGAGGAGGGGGAGGCCTGAGAACATTCTTGTTGTCAGCATTGTTCCAGCAAGTGGATTTAATCAGTAAGCACATAGTTTAGAAATCAACAACAGGAAAGCTTGTTTACTGGGAATGGTCTTTAGGAATAGTGCATGGCTTACAACCATGATACCATAACCCATTCTACCTGCAAAGCCCTACAGATGGCTCTAACAGATACTTCACTTAGACTAAAAGGTCTGTCTGCTAGATGTGCAGTACCTAGCACAACAGGGCTGGTGCCTGTAGGTACCATCGCCATGCAAGGGATAAATAATGGCACCACCTGCACCCCAGACCATGCCCAACAGATCCAATCAAATTAAAACAAAGTTTGATTCTCACCTAATAAATGACTTAACTGTATGAACTTCAGCTGACAGATGTAAGTGGGACCTTAAGTATTAATATGTATTCCTATGTAACAGTGTCATCCCAGCCTTAAGTTTAAGGTTATGTATAGCCTTAGAAGTTCAGACAGCCTTTTGGGGAGGTGCTCTAACCATGGTGCTTTACACAAGCGCTATGAGTTAGAGTGCTGTTAAACCCAACAGGTGTTTGCCTGTTGGGTGGGGTTGGTGGGTGGGGAGGGCTCAGAGCCTGCCTCCACTGGTCCAGGCAAGCAGGCGGGGGCATGGGCCACCCCTCTCCCCAGCCCTGCCTCCCCACTGTCAGCAGGGGCTGGGGAACCCAGGAGGAAAAATGAACCCCCTACCTCATGAGCTCAGCCCAGCTATCCCAGCCAGGTTCTTGCAGGGAGTCAGGCCAGGCCCACACAATGGTGGGGGGGGTCCTACCTCCCTGCCCCCACATGAGCATCTTGACAGCAGCAGCTATGACTGCTGCACCCAGAGCTGAGGTGGGAGGTGGAAATGGAGCCCCCACCTTGTGGGCCCAGCCTGGCTCCCATCAAGACCCCAGCAGGGGTAGCCATGCTGGGTCTATGAGGCGGGGTGGGGACGGCTCCATTTCCCATGTGCATTTTCATTGTGGATCTCAAAGCACCCTATTAGAGAGAACACAGTGGATTGTTTACAAGTGACCAAAATACTTTTGCATGACCTCAAGCCCCAAAGGGCAGGGCTTGGTCCCGCAGGGCTCAGTCCTCAGACCGATACTCTTCAATGTCTTCATCAGCGACTTGGACGAGGGAGTGAAGTGTACTCTGTCCAAGTTTGCAGATGACACAAAACTGTGGGGAGAAGTGGACACGCCGGAGGGCAGGGAACAACTACAAGCAGACCTGGACAGGTTGGACAAGTGGGCAGAAAACAACAGAATGCAGTTCAACAAGGAGAAATGCAAAGTGCTGCACCCAGGGAGGAAAAATGTCCAGCATACCTACTGCCTAGGAAATGACCTGCTTGGAGGCACAGAAGCGGAAAGGGATCTTGGAGTCCTAGTGGACTCCAAGATGAACATGACTCGTCAGTGTGACGAAGCCATCAAAAAAGCCAATGGCACTTTACCGTGCATCAGCAGATGCATGACAAACAGAACCAAGGAGGTGATACTTCCCCTCTATCGAGCGCTGGTCAGACCGCAGTTGGAGTACTGCGTGCAATTCTGGGCGCCGCACTTCAAGAGGGACGTGGATAACCTGGAGAGGGTCCAGAGAAGGGCCACTCGTATGGTTAAGGGCTTGCAGGCCAAGCCCTACGAGGAGAGACTGGGGCACCTGGACCTCTTCAGCCTCTGCAAGAGAAGGTTGAGAGGTGACCTTGTGGCTGCCTATAAGTTCATCACGGGGGCACAGAAGGGAATTGGTGAGGCTTTACTCACCAAGGCGCCCCTGGGGGTTACAAGAAATAATGGCCACAAGCTAGCAGAGAGCAGATTTAGACTGGACATTAGGAAAAACTTCTTCACAGTTAGAGTGGCCAAGGTCTGGAATGGGCTCCCAAGGGAGGTGGTGCTCTCCCCTACCCTGGGGGTCTTCAAGAGGAGGCTAGATGAGTATCTAGCTGGGGTCATCTAGACCCAGCACTCCTTCCTGCCTATGCAGGGGGTCGGACTTGACGATCTATTGAGGTCCCTTCCGACCCTAACATCTATGAATCTATGAAAGTCAAACTTTCCCAAAATTCAACTATATTAGAGAACATCATCATACCCATTGCTCTCACCCACAACCTCCATAGGGTCCAGGGTTGGACTCTCATCCAGCCTATAACAGCAATGGCTCATTTATCAACAAGTAGAGAGAGATTTTCCCACTTCAGCTATGTAAATTGCTCTTTATTCCCTTTACTCCTCTGCTCTAAAGATCTGCTCTCATTACTGCCCTTATTAAAGATTGCATTTCCCAGCGTGCTCCCTTAATGGTGTCCCTGATGACACACCATCACTGTGAACACCTCTTGCTCACTGAAAATTACTCAGAGTGACAGGGTTAATTTCCAGCAGGACACAGGAGTGCTAGAGGTGGGAAACGATCACCACTGGGGGAGAGGCATCAATTAGCTGTGACAGCCTGCAAGGGACTTGATCTGTGCCTGGAATAATACTTTCCTCCATCACTTTTCAAAAGCCTTTGTTCATTAACCAAGTTCTTTGAAGGGAAGGAAAGAAACTCCTGCTACTTCCATTTATGTGAGGCTTACTTCACCAGATTCATAGATTCATAGATGTTACGATCAGAAGGGACCTCAATAGATCGTCAAGTCCGACCCCCTGCATAGGCAGGAAGGAGTGCTGGGTCTAGATGACCCCAGCTAGATGCATATCCAACCTCCTCTTGAAGACCCCCAGGGTAGGGGAGAGCACCACCTCCCTTGGGAGCCCATTCCAGACCTTGGCCACTC
>NW_005841989.1:710712-711394 GCF_000455745.1 Alligator sinensis
GAGTGGCCCTTCTCTGGACCCTCTCCAGGTTATCCACATCCCTCTTGAAGTGCGGCGCCCAAAATTGCACGCAGTACTCCAACTGCGGTCTGACCAGCGCCCGATAGAGGGGAAGTATCACCTCCTTGGTTCTGTTCGTCATGCATCTGCTGATGCACAATAAAGCGCCATTAGCTTTTCTGATGGCTTCGTCACGCTGCCGACTCATGTTCATCTTGGAGTCCACCAGGACTCCAAGATCCCTTTCCGCTTCCGTGCCACCAAGCAGGTCATTTCCTAGGCAGTAGGTGTGCTGGACATTTTTCCTACCTAGGTGCAGCACTTTGCATTTCTCCTTGTTGAACTGCATTCTGTTGTTTTCTGCCCATATGTCCAACCTGTCCAGGTCTGCTTGTAGTTGTTCCCTGCCCTCTGGTATGTCCACCTCTCCCCACAGCTTTGTGTCATCCGCAAACTTGGACAGAGTACACTTCACTCCCTTGTCCTAGTCGCTGATGAAGATATTGAAGAGTATCGGTCCAAGGACCAAGCCCTGCGGGACCCCACTGCCCACACCCTTCCAGGTTTATACCGACCCATCCACCACGACTCTCTGGGTACAACCCTCCAGCCAATTCGCCACCCACCGGACTGTGTAGTCATCCAAGTCACAGCCTCTTAACTTGTTCACCAATATGGTGTG
>NW_005841989.1:711721-730221 GCF_000455745.1 Alligator sinensis
CGGTGCACAATGGGTGTTAAATTTTCCCCGCCAGTGGCTGTGCAATGACGTCAGCCAGTGCCTTCAGTACTCTCGGATGGAGCTAATCCGGGCCTGCCGACTTAAACGCATCCAGTTCCTCCACGTGCCTCTGCACCATCTCAGGGTCTACGCATGGAAGTCTGGTGCCATGCTGCTGCCTCTCTTTCAGGGGAAGCTTGGATATCCATGACGTCCACAGAAAGCAGTGGGCAGCACACCTCTAAAGCGCTTCTGGAAATAAGGATCCACTTAGAAGCTCCATCCTAACTTTTCTGCAAAGTGTTATCAAGCCCCCTTGCCTCACCCTGACTACCAGGGAATGTCTATCCACCTCCAAATTGGTTCAAATTTTGCAGGTTAGACTAACTTGCAACGACTGAATCAATTCACACTCAGGCTTTTAGAATGTCTGTCCCTAGCCAAAAAGGTCTTCTGTTTTCTCTTAATAGGTTCAATAGCTTCTCACAGCAGACATGGGATGGCCAGTTAGAACTCTAGGGATTTTTCCCAAGGCTTTGTATGACTTCGGCAACACATGAAACTAGTCTATCCCTTGATTTCCCTCATTTGTCCAAGGAAAACATTACCACCTAGCTCAGAGTTGTGATGCAAGGTTAACCGTATCTGTCAAATGCAAAAGGAACAATAGAACATTAATCAATTTTATAATGTCCGCATGCATCTGTCTTGTTTGCTCAGAAACACCCATGATCAGAAATATCACAAGGAATTTTCTATGTTCAAGGACATCAACATTTAGATTCCACTCAAGAAATCTAAGCAATTTACAATCAATACGCTTGAGTCTGGAAGATTTTTGGTTTGAAAAAAAAAGCAGCAATTATGAACTTCACATCCTGAGAAAAGCCTTGGTAACAATGGAAGTGGAATAATTTGCTTAGGTTATCTTTGGTCTCTAGAAGCATATTAAGTTTTCTTCATAATATGGTAAAGACACTATATAGCAGAGGTTGGCAACATTTTGGGCAGAGTGCCGAAAACACCCACAACTTCGATTTGTAAGATGTTGGTGTGCTAGGGGTAGACAGCAAGGGAGCTGTGAGATGCCTGATCCTTGTTGTGGTAGTGCAGTCCCAACCCCTTCCCTGCCATCTATCCAAGGTGATTGTGCCAAGTGAAATGCCTTCATGTGTCATGCTCTGGCAACTGTGCGAGGGGTTGCCTACCCCTGCTATACAGTATGAGTACAAAGCACTAAATGGATGAAGAACCTACTCCTGGACTGCCTACAATGACTCAGTACCATGTTCTCCAATAGCATGTATCATTAGTTGATTGGTTTGTAAGTTCTTCTGTCTCTCACCCACTTCTATGGCCCTACCAGCCTGTGACATGTGTCTGGTTTACACAAAGGGAATATCACTACTGCATTTTTTAAACTCGTTTTCCAACTTTTATCTTAAATGAAATTGTGTCCAAATCAATATACTCTCATCAAAGTAAAATGGTATTGTCCAAACGACATTTTCTTTCCAAACAGCAATTAATACCAGAAACTTTCTGGAGAGGCTGTGGGTATAAGTTGACCTCACTTATCTTTGTAGAGATTATAAACATGACTGTGTGGAACCCAACTTTGCCTGTATGATCTCTTCAGATACATTTTCTCCTGCATGAAACAAAGGACATATCACAAGTAGCCAGTTCTGCCAAGCCATTAGTAATGAGTCCCTGACTGAAAACCCAATAAAGCTGACTCCTTGACAGTGCTGTCAGGCTAGGGACAGACATTACACATAAACCAGTTTAAGCGATCAGAAACTGGTTTTAACCTGTAACAGAACAGATGTTCAGTGCACAGGAACCAGTTTGAAAATGGCTGAAACCGGTTTGTGATAAACCTGGTTGAATGCACTATCACACTTAACTGATTTGGGTCAAACCATTTTATGCGATGTCTGTCCCAGACCCCTTCCTGGTTTAAGCTAAATCAAAATCCTCCAGCATCCCAGATGCTTTGCAACTCTGGGCAGGGCTCTGCTCTCTGCTCCAGCCCACCAGGGCTGGCCCCGCCCCTCTGCTCCCTGGCTGGAGCTTGGCAGAGACTGCAGGTACAGCAGCATCTGCCTGACTTCCTGCTTCCCCCGCTCCCCCTCATCACTTCCTGCTCTGGCAGGGATTCCCACCTCCCCTCTGCCTTACACAGATACCTCTTAGCATTAGCTAGCATACCACATGCTGGCTATGGTCTGTGTTGTGGGAGACAGGACAAAGGCAGACAGGACAGTGTCTGCTTAGGGCCTTTTGGAGCTAATCAATAGGTAGCTGGTAATGCCCCTCTTCTCCTTCCTTGGAAAAACTGTTTAAGAAGAACTTGAACTAATGGAGAGAGGCTGTTGTTTTCTTAATGGGCTGATAAACACCGAATTAGGGGTGATAAACACTGTGTTATCATCTCGCTGCTGGGGAGGGTGAATCCCTCCCTAATAAGAGCATCCTGCCAGGGCCTGGCCGTGCCCCTCCACCTCCCAGCTCAGTAGTGCGGAAGGGAAGGGAGGGTTATGCCCCCCCTGGCATCTAGTCTGAGCCACTGCAGGCATATGCCTACATTTCTTCAGTCCAGAGGAGATGTCTGTATAGTTGCAAACTGGTTTAGCCTAGCCAGGTTAAACTAACCAGCAAAGATTGAATCAATTCAGGCTCAGGCTTTTCGAATGTCTGTTCCTAGCCTCAGACTCTTACACCTGGTCATTGCTGCAAGGGGTCATCTCAGAATGCTGACACCTCCAAATGAGCTTAGTGATGGAAAAATATGGAGTACTCTGTTGTGCTGACATCTTGAGCACCTCCTCTGAGTTAGCTTTCATCATCTCTCAAGGGGTTTCAGGGAGGGATAGGCTATGGTTAAAAGGGATGTTGTATGTATAAAATGAAAACAATCAGCATATGCCAATGCTTTAAAGAATGTGCTTCAAACATGAAGAGCTTTAACCTGTTTGTCCAATGGGGCAGATATTTTATTTTGCTTTTTATAAAAGCTATTTTTGACTCAAAGGAAGATTTTCATTTTGGTCAACATTTTTCTTTTTTCCTGTTCCTGAAAAACTGAAAAGTAAAAAGTCACTATTTTGATCCCTGTCCCCTCACTTTAGACAAAGGGATGGGAAGCCAAACTAAACACATCTTCCGTCAATTTATTTTCCAATTATTTGAAATGAATATTCAAACAGTTTTTCTGCATTTAGTTCCCAACATTTTCACAGAAAACATATAGTCTGCATCGGTCAGCCATCACTCGAAGACAGAAGTTCTCCACTTTTTTTTAGAGTCAACACATCCCTCGTTAGCTCAGGACACATCTCAGAAAAAGCCAGCTCTTAGTTTTCACTTGTTTTTGGACTACAGAAAATAATAAAACTATTCTTCTGTTGCGAAGAACTCCAGAAAGACCACAGCAGGTCAGAATGGTTTTAACACTGAATTCCTTTCTGAAACCTATCTGATTTATCATGTGAATCATGTTTGCATGCCTGACAGTGCTAATATTGTGCAGCACTCTGTGACATCCTTGAAAGGATCTTGAGACACCCCACGGAGCCATGGGACCCGGGTTGAAGAATCAATGTTCTAAGGCCTGCTCTGTACATAGCTTTTATACTTGCATATCTATGCCAGGAGGTAATGTTTTAAAGACATGGCTACACTAGTAAAGCCTTTAATGTGGACATAGTTATACCGATTTAAAAAAAAAAAATCTCTTACACAGGGAAAATATTCTGGAATAAGGCAAGGTTTGGATTTAAGTGCAATAATTATTTGGAAATAACTATCCACACTGACACTCTGAGAGTCTGCATAGAAAACTGTGCCAGAATACTTAGTGTGCAATATGTGAGATGGAAGGCTTTTTATGAGTGATATCTTTTATTAGAGTAACTACATAATTGGGATATTATGCCAAAAACATTCCAGTCCATTTCCATATGAAAACTAGCTCTAAAAGCTCTGTTTCTAAGGGGATGGGTTATTTCCTTTTTCTGTAGAATCATAAGGTAGGCTGGTATAATCATTTCCATTCTACTTTTAAGGGTAGTTTATAGTGCTACAACTTTGGTAGATAGATAAGACTTCAGTTTCATAAATGCCCACTGATGGCTAGTCACTTGCGGTGCTTAATAATTCTGTGTCCCTGCACAGCTCTGATGAGTACAGGATGTTGTCAGAGCAAACGGTTACTTAGTACTTTCCATCCTCAAAGCACTTTTAAAACATTACTCAGTCAGTCCTCACAGCACCCAGGGGCAAGGGTTGGGGATGTTATCTCCCCTCCATACCCATCCCTGTATCTTCAGTGGGTGGGCCTGTGCTCTGGTTATCACATTAATGTTGCAGCTGCAAAGCCCTAGGGTAAAATGCAATGCAGTGGTGTCAGCAGTGGTTTGTCAGTGGGAGCAGAAAGCCATGTTGCAAACCAGCTCTGAGAGAGAGGTTTAATGACTCTCAGAGACAGGGTCTGCATTTCATTTCAGCTGTTCCTAGAATTTGTTACTGGGTTGTGCCTTTTACAGGATCTGAAGCCCCAGTCCTAACAGCAGTTCTGGGATTGTGAAATTGTAGATAACTGTGCCAAGGCAGGGTGGTACCATACTGGCCTGGGAATCAAAAGAGCTGTGTTGTGTTTTGCCACTTGACCAGCTGTGCAGCCTTGGGCATGTCAATTTGCTCATCTATAAAATGAAGATAATCATTCTAACTTTCTTGCATAGAGTGCTGTAAGCTGTCTGGAGGAAGAGCCTTGCATGTTTGTTGAATGTATGTCAAATGGCCCTTACTAGCTGGCTCCTTCAAGGCTAGAGGGCCCTGACAAGCAGACTAAGCACATCATCATTTTCCTTCCTCTGTAACTGGAAGGAACTGTCTTCTATAATGTGTGCATGCAGCTCTTAACATAACGGGGAGCTGATCTCAGCTGGGCCTCCTGGGCACTGCTATTATATCAGTAAAAAGTTGGTGTAGCTAGTGGCAATTAGCTGTGGAGCATTCAGGCTGGATTGGAAGACACGCTACTGTCCTTCCTCCCGGACACAGCCAGATCAGCTGCCATGCAGAGTAGTTCTCAGGTTTTATTGTGAACCTCCCTCAACCTTTTTTTCAAGCTTCAGCATTTTGTGGTATTTCATGTCACAGCTTTGCAGTTGCTGTGGGTGTTTTCTCAATGCTAAAGGCTGTCGTTTTCCCTCCAAGAGCCTCTTTCAATTGTGCACCTCTCTGCAGAAATGGCTCAAAGTGTTAACTAGCCTACTTGTTACAGGGGACCGCAGCAGTTCTCAAACACAGGCTCAGATAAGATCAGCGATCAGGAGTGCAAACAGCCTAGAGGAGCTGCTGACTTTTGTGTAAAACTCTTTTCAAAACATGTGATCGGACAGTTTCCCTGGCTGACCCTGGAGCCCTTTGGTTACTTTAGAGTATTTATTTTAAGGGGGATGAGCTGAGTGAATCCTCTTCCTGCTGTAAGAAAAGGGAAAGCAAATTGCCTAGAAAGAAACCAGCTTCCTTCTCAATCTCACTTTTTAACAGGAGCTGCTGCATTCAGGCTAACGTTCAAGAATAAAAGGAATTCCTCCCTCTGCTCTTCCTGGGGAGATCCAAGCCATGCAGTGAATATCCAGGCACAGTACCCAATTTTCCTTCCAAGTTTTGGCTCTGCCTGTCTGACTCTTTGCTCTTTCAGGTGGGATACCATGCTGGAGAAAGTAGCCTTGGAGCTCACATTTCTACTTAGCTATAGGTTACTAGTTCAGAAGGTCCTGTATTGGGTGAAAATTCTGGCTATAAAGGATCAGAGACACCAGGTCCCGTGATAGAAATCTGAGGACCGGGTAAAGCGCCTTCTATTTTGGGAACAGGAAATAGGGAGTGATGTGATTTTGCAGGGGTAGACTCTGAACTTGAGAGCCTAGTACAACTGTCCCCATTTCCCCTTCTCATAGGTCCTGATTGCCACATTCCCACTGGCTCTCTTGACCTACAGCCAAATCACATACCATTCCCCCTATACAGTTTTTAATCTATCCAATGCCTTTTGTGCACATCTTTGATCCCTAAAAAGCCTCTCCTTTGACTCTTCTTGTGCCCCCCAAATGTTGCCCTACTCATGGGGAATGAGTTTGGCACTCAGTCCATTTCTTGAATCAACAATATGTGCTAGGCCCAAACACGCAGCAGATGCACAATGGGGCTCAGCGAGACAACTAGTCTGAGACACAAAAGCTGTAAAACAATAAAAGGGGGACTGCACCAGGGCCTGAACATGCAACAAGAGGGTGCCAGGCCTATTTGGCTGCAGCCTGGACATTTAGTCTCAGCTACATGGCTATGCTGAGACCTAACAGCTATGAAACAACAAAAAAGGGGGCCAGGCCTATCTTGGCTTGGGCCTGAAGTACAACTAGTGCTCAACTATATTGCTTGGTTGGGGCATAAACTGCAAAAGGGACAAAAGGAGGCCCAGGCCTATTTTGCTGGGCCTGGAATGGGTGGCACAAAGTGCACTGAGGCCTGGGTAAACAACATGAAGTGCCAGGGCTTCACCATAGCCCAAATCTGCCAAGCAAACATATGGCAGGCAATGAGCCGCACACATCTGGGCTGAAATGCATCAGCTGTGGAACAGCAACAAGGACCCAGGCTTACAGCTGCAGTCTGGACACCAAGTCTCAGCGATACCACCATGCTGAGAGACCACAATTCCCAACACAGGGGGCCAGTAACTGCCAGCACCCTATTCCTGGTCCGTCTGCACTAGGGATTAATACACTCATGGTACCATCCCACTCAAGGCCTGCGTGGCCAAGACTGCCAGCAAGACATGCAGCTGGGGTTCAGCCACACATCTAGGCTGGAGCCAAAAGAAGTTGCAACCACAACTCGAACATGCCCGGCTCTCAGCCCTGGCCCAGAGTGTGCCAGCAAAACTGCCAGGCTCCAACTTTGGCTAGTTTGCCGTAGGGATTGATACCACCCCCTACGGCATCATCCCACTCAAAACCCAGAAGAAACAAAAGGGGAAAGAAGAAGGAGAGAAGAGGGGTCTCAAGCCCTGAGACAGACTTTTTCTCCCTGTACCTGAGGCTTTCCCTTCATATAGCTTCAGTTTGCTTCTGTGAAGAGGTGGGGGCACCCCCTCTGGGGAGCAAGTTTTTTGGTTCCCAAGTCAGCTTTCAGGTTTCAGCAGCCCCAGGAGAAGAAAGAGACCCCAGCCCAGGTGGCCTGAACCTTAAATAACTTCCTTGACATCATTACCCAACCAAGTAACAGCATCGTTTGAACTCTGCTAATGCAGACTGATAGATGCAAAGGTGATCAACACTCCTGGATCTGGCCAGACACTAAACTGGTTTTACATTTTCCTTTAAGAAGTGTTAAAACAGTGGTCTGGACACGATGAGGGGGGAAGAAGAGTGGTTCTCTCCCAGCTCCACCCCCCCCAACCTCCCTCCCCCACAATACACAACAGCCAAAGGCACACACTTTACCCCACACAATCTCAAGTGTGTGTGGGTGCTACCTCTATTTAAAATGAGCTGTAAGGGATTGGGCCTGAGGTCTCCAAAAGCACTTAATGGAGTTCAGCACCCACTTTCTGCTGATTTTTATGAAAATTTGGGCATCAGTCTCTCTTTTGAGACCATCAGGGAGCGTTGCCAGGATATCTCACAGCTTAAGGGAAAGTTTTAATGTGGTTCCTGACCCGAGCAATGCTTTGTGAGTTGAGATGGAGAGACTTTGTTCTCCTATTTTGCTTTGGCAGATTTTCCCTTCCCCTTTATTATTGTTGTTCATGTTTATTACCGTAGTAGTGTTACAGACCAACCAAGATGGGGGGCTCTTGGTGAGAGGCACTGAACACCTAGTGTAGTAGACTGTTTCTGCCCTGAAAACTTTGCAATGAAAACAGAAAAGATGCAGGAGTACATGGAAGGACCATGAGCAGGTAGAGGGAAATAATTAGGTATGTTAGTTTGAAGGCAGGGTAATGACGTATTTAGAAAGGCATAAGCTTATGTACCTAAGTTAGTCTATAGGGAGAACAATGCGATGGTGATAAATGCTGTGTTTGCTCTATAATGTTTTCTTTTCTTTTTTTTTTTTGAAGGGGAATGGGAAAGTTGTGGGGGTTGCTTTAGAAGGTAAAACAGAGAAGGGAGAAAGGACACAAAAAGAAAGGTGCATGATACAGGGCTGAGAGAAGGGAAGGACGATACATTTTCTAACCCACCCACCTCCAATTGAGGAAAGGCATTTTTATTTCGCTGCTTTCTGAGATCTGGTTCTGAGTCACTGCTCCAGAGTTGACTGCGAACGGACTCGGTAACCTAAGGCTTGCCTCCCAGTTCTGCTGAATAGATGTATTCTGGACAGCGCCTCCCTGGACAGCGCCTCCCTAGGATCGCTCCACGTCATCACGCTAATGTAAAATGTTAACTTGTTGTACTGCATTACAGAAGGGCGATCTTTCTGTAACAGATGGTGGATTTTAACATCAAAAGGAACTACCGTGACAATCTAGTACACCTTATATAACACAGGCCCTATGATGTTAAACAGTGATCACTGTTTTGAGTCCAGTATTTTTTGGAAAGACACCCTTTCTTGATTTTAAAAAGCCCATGATTAACTGTGATTTCGATCTTACTACTGCATCTTACTTCCACTTTCATCCAGGGCCAGAGTATCCAGACTTGTGCATTTGATTTCTGACCTTGCCATCGGTTTGCTATGGGACATGGGGCAACTTGCAATCATCTGGGTCTCATTTGTCCCATCACTGAACAAAGGATGAATGCATTTTCCTTCTGGACCACAAGAGATGCCTGAATGGAAGTGCAAATGACTGCTGTTGCTACTATTTGACCTTCACCAGAAAACAGTATGGAATGGAAAATCTTGTACTGCTTAATTGGGGAGGTCTCATGTTTTGCACTACCCTTTCATTTGTCCCTGCAGGGTGGTTGGCGATGACATATCTTGAAGCCTCCATCCATTTGGGGGATGAGAGCTGTAACTTCTGTGTTGCTATATGTGACTGCCATTTGTCCACCTCTTGTCTGGCAAACTTCCATTGTCTTCAGTGGGTACACTATCAGGCAATATATTTTTCCTCTCCCTTTGCCCATAAGCTCGTCAACAGTCACCTGTAATTATTCACACATACATTTCTTTCTAGAAAGAAAATGTCTGAGGTTAACACCTGTGTCTCTTCATGACAACACCTCCTCCCACTGCATCAAAGTGCTGGAAATATGTTAGTAACAGTAACATCAGATGCTGCTGCTAAGGCATCCGGCTGAAATCAGCACAAATTAAACCAAGAATCAACGGTTCGCTTTCGTCACACAGGGTTTTTGACGTTTCATAGATTGTCCCCAGTCAGCCTCTAGATTTATCCTGGACATTTCACCATCACAGGATCTTTTGCCATTTGCACAAAATGATTCTCTATGGAGACAGTGTGCAGGCAAAGATGAGATGAAAAGACTTTCCCTGTGCCTATCAGTTGCCCCCTTATTGTGAACGGACTTACTCCAGCCTGGCCCTTCAAGCCACCAGTCCTTTCCTTCAGAGTCTCTGCCTCCTGTCCCAAAAGAAAAAATTAGAGAGTGGGGAAAGGAAGGAAGGAGTGAGTGGAGGGGTAGAAAAAATAGTGAACTGCTAAGTATTCTCCTAAGGGATCATTTTTGTTCTTCCCAGCACACTGTGTATTCTTGTGGCTGTCGTAGACTGCAGGAACATGCCAGGGAAGGATTGTCTTTAGACATGTGTCCTAGCTCATTAACTGATTGCAACTATGCCAGCCAAGTGGGTTGGGTTCACCTGGGAGAATTTGGACTACAGAACTGTAAAGCCTACTGCCACCAGCTGCTTGTATATAGGACTTATAGGGTAGAGGCCTGTGTTTGTACTATTGAGGGTCCTTGGTTTAACCCTTGCTAATGAAAATGGACCGTCATAGGCAATAATATGCTTTTAAAGCCACTTAAGATAAGTATAATTACATGGATTTTTTTGCAGTATATATGCACAATGCCTGCTGTCTCTGGCTCACATCAGTCATACAAAGGCATGCACAATGAAGTATGAGAGAGGCACTAAACGTTCCCTTGTCCCCTGCACTGAACAGAGCAGAAAAGGAAGACACAACTTGCAAATGTGACCATATATGGTATAAATGGCAAGGTATATATCACATTTATACCACTTACACCATAAAGCACATTTATACCAGAGTCAGGCTGTAGTTGACAAGATCAGAGTCAGGGATACACCAAAGCTCAGAGATCTCTGGATAGGTCTCAGGCCTCTCTCTAGTTCATAGTGCTTTGATAGATTAAAGGAGTTGACGTCTTTTTTTCCACCAAGTACTGCATCTTTAAATGTCAGAGTCTCCCTGCCTACCTGATGGGTTTCAATTCAGATAAAATCTGCATACACTCTCCCTCCTGCAGGAACTCTGGTTCTGTTAAAGTAAGACCACCTAAGGGGTGATCTGGGAGATGCTGGAGTCAATGGAAAGGCTCTTGCTAGCCTCACCTAGATTTGGAGCAGACTTCTAATAATAAAAAAACAATGCTTCTTGCTTATCACAAACTATCACAGAGCAAGCACCTTTCACATACAGCAGTAGCACCCAACTTGGTGGCCCCCTGGGCCTCATGAGCTGTGTGCGGTTGGTCTGCAGGACTTGGCATGTGTTATCTATCTGCTCTCCAGCCTGGATCCATCTATGCAAAGATCTGATCACAGGCAGCCAGGTCCAGAAGCACCCAGGTGCATATTGCTAGGCCCATGGTATGGAAATTTGGCAGCAGGGGAGCGGCAGTTAATGCTGGCACCAGTCCCTTGCCACCAAATGTCCAGCCTCTTGGGGAAGCTGTGGACCAAATAACATGGTTCATTGGTCAAGGGGTTGCGAACCCCTGATTTAGAGGGAACCAGAAATTATACACCTCTGTCCTAGCACCCATGTAAAATACTTCTGCTATTTACCATTGACTAATAAAAACTTTAGAACCGATTAAGGATGGAAGGGGAGCAAAATGTATCCACTAGAAAATACAGGGAGATTTAGGTTAGCAGAATGCAATTATTGGCAGTGAAATCTGACTGCAAAACTCAGTTCTTGCAAAAAACAAACAAACGGAGGGGGCGCTGCTTTGGGGACTTTAATGACCACAAGCTGTCAGACCTCTGTTTTAGGTCTCTCTCAAAAGACGGCAGCTCAACCTAATATTTCCGTGATCTGTGTGGGCAGTAGCCAGCCATCTGACTCACATTAACGAAACTCTGCAGCTGAAGCTGTGCTCAGAAGGTATCAATGAGCGTGCCTGTTGGTTTGTTGTTCTTGAAGGTAGATAGCAAATAAAAGATCCAGTTTCCCATGAACATCATCTCCAATCTGGGGGTTTGTTTTTGCTGTCAGAGGCACTTAGAGATGGAATAAACAAAGGAGCACTAGGAAAAATGGTCCAGCTACTTTAAAAAAAAAAAGGACCTAGCAAGCTCCAAGGTAGCTGCAAACTCTTAGTGTGGTGCATGCTGGGGAAATCAAAGCAGATCAGCAAAAGGGGTGGCCAAGGGTGGGGGTTCTGCTTTGCTTTTAGATATATTGATAAAAGGATGAATTTCCACATGCATGCAGCATAATGTAGAGGAGATAGGATTTTGCTATTATGGGCTGTATTGCACTGGGCCATTGGGGGATGGGGAGGAATTAAAAGACCACAAATAGCCTCCTTCCCCTAGCCCTGCACTTGGGTATGAACATGGAGCTCACTGCACATAAGAAAGAGGAGCTAAAGTGTCTTGAAGCCACCTCCAATATCCTTTTAATCATAGGCTTTTCCTGAGGTGGGAGAGGCCCCTGCTGATAGTTCACTGGGAATGTCTTATTGCTGGCAACTTCAGGCAGCATTGCCTCGAATCCCCATATTGCTCAGGGCCTTGGCCCTGCCTCAGCATACCCGTCTCTCTCCTGGATGGTCCTGAACATAGAGATGCTGAGGGTCCTGTTTTCTTCACCCACACCCAAGACTCTAGGAGTCACTTAATGCTGCTCCAGCCCTGGTTACATGGGACAAAGAGGCTGAAATGGGGTAAGTATCTTAGTTACCAATATATCTTATCTGCATTACAGTAGCATCTAGCCACCAGGTCCCCCTTGTACTGGGTGCTGGACCAGGACATAACAAGAAGATGATATCTGCCCTGAGGACTTATACTCCAAGTATAAGACACAACACAACAGACACACCCAAGAGACACATGACGAACAGACACCAAAGCACATCCACTACCAAGCCACCCTTGATTTCGAGTAGGTGTTAGTTAGTGTGGTGTAGAGGACGGCTTGGATGAGAGTTTTGAGGCGAAGATAATGTTGTGGCTCTGTGGGTTTTCACAGGGAACTGTTCCCACACATGGAAGATGCTGCGAAGATGAGCACTGGAGAGTTTGACTAATGAGCGGGGGCACTGGTCCCCGCTACTGCCAACTGCTTGGCTTTAGTGATCTAATCTGTTGCACGTATTTCCCCGTCCCAAGGAAGAAATGCAGCCGAGTCAGCCAGATTTCATCCCGGATTGCCCAAATAGAGCAGCCCTCAGGAACAGGGGCCTGAAAGTCACTGACTGATTCTCCAGTGCTGTCCATCGTGTGCTCTTTCAAAGCCTGCAGCTGGGGTAACGGACAACTGCTGGTAGAGGGCAGCGGGGAATTGAGACTCACAGTTTGGCTTTTATTTACCAGTCATCTGTAAATGTCCTCTCTGTAAATATTTAATATTATCCATTTTCTCCCAGGCTGGATATGGCCTCATTCTCTCTCTCTCATATTATTCTCTCTCTCTGAGCACAACACAGCATGTGCGTACTAATGTGTGTTCATTGCAATGGGCCTGATTCTAGCTTGGCGGTCGGTAGACCCGAGTTCTGGTCCCAGCCCAGCTGCTCACGACAGCCTGGCAGTTTCCTTCTGTCCCTTTGCTTTCTCCCTCTGTGCAATGAAGATGATGGTATTTACCTTCCTGTGCAAAGTGCTTTGAAATCTGTGGTCAGAAAGTGCTGTAAAACAGGTAACATTTCTGGAAGGCCTGTGTTTGGCGGTTGGCCTCATATAATACATAACGCTATTCTGGCTGCTGGTTTTTCCACATGAGATGTGCAACCCAATCCAGAAACAACAGAGCTGCATGGACAGATAAGGAGGAGAGATCAGCAAAGAAAGAAGATAAACAGGTGGGAAGCAGCATGCAGAGTGCTGGGTATATGCTGAAAAAGTAAAAAACTCCTTTGCAGATTTTGGTCAGGTTGCTGTGTTTGGCCACCTAACTGTAACTCTCTCCATTTTTCCCTTCCTCATCTCTGTATTGATTTAATCTTTGCCTATGTCCTTCTACACAGCACTCCAGTATCATCGTTACCCTACAGTGAAGGCTCTTTTTTAACTGACTGTGACATCAGATGAACCAGGCTTAGCTGAGCTGAGCGACATTTGATGTTGTCAGAGCTCTGTTATTTTTGGATTGTGTTACACATCCCCCCATATGGAGAGCCCTTGTTCCCCAGGGGACAGTAAAATGGAAAAAAAGAAAGGTCCTGACCTCATCAGTGAAATAGTAACTACATTTCTCAAGGAGAAATCGTTTTACAAGGCAGAAAAATGGAGGTTTGGGGGTGGAAGAGAACAGCCAGAGGCAAAACAGAATCGAACATGTTAACACAATTCATTTAGGGGATAGAGAAGGTTACAGGAGAAAGGTACTAGGTTAAAATGGCACTAGAACTTCATTAACAAGCCACTATTCAATGGACAGAACAACCACGATCCGGGAAACATGTAACCCATCTCCAGAAACCTAGCCATTAGGGACATTTTTACATGTGCTCCGGGAGGTGGGGGGTGGGGAGGGCTTTAATTAGCAAGCCACACTAATTAAAAGCTCCTGAGTGTTGCGTGTATCAGCATCCCCTGCAGTGAAAAATGGTGGTGGGGTGCTTTGGGTTAATGAGCTGTAGGTCAAAGCACCCCGCCACCATTTTTCAGCATGGGGACGCTGATACACGTGACGCCAGAGTCTGCTGGAGCGTGTTCATTTCTGTGCTCCGACACGGTGGATTTCCAGCATGTCGGAGCCGGCTCCCTGCATGTCTATAGGAGCCCTCAGATTGAAAGACACCCTGAGTAAAAATGGAGTAGGAATCTGTCTCACGAGACAAGAGAATTGTGCTGAGGGACGCATCCGTTTGCTGAACATCTGTGAGTGTGGCCGTAGACCCCAATTCTTGACTGAAAGTCCCTTCTGCACTTATCACATCTGAGTTGTATCAAACAATGCTGAATGTGATGCAGGCTATTCCTTGAGGATTTCTTCTTCTCTGGGCCTGTTGGGTTCTTCTTTCTTCAAAAGCCTTCATTCCCTGCTTAACAGATTGTTTCCAAGCACTTCGATCCTCAGCAGTCTTCTCCCTGTCATTTGGCTTGATGCTCATTGCCTTCATTTCTGTCTTGCAAGCATTTTTGAACCAGAGATAACACCCCTGTGGTGTTCTCCTATAAAGAGTACTTCATACAAGAGATCCTTAGATATACGGCCATCATCAATTCTCTGCACATGATCAAGCCATTCAAGTTGACATTGGCTAAGAAGAGAATAGATGTGTTGGCACATGTCAAGACCTCAGCATGGATAACTTTTCCTAGCAGGAAATTCCCAGTATGCAGCCAAGACAATGTAAGTAGAAGCTGCTGAGGCACTTTTCTTGAGTAGAGTATGTGGTCCCAGATTTGATGCCATACAGAAGAGGGCTGATAATGCAAGCATGATATACTTTGATCTTGATCTTAACAGTCAGTTTGTTGTTTGCTCAGCATGCTCATGATACCTGATCCTGCTTGACTCCACTTCACATCTCAAAAGCCTCAGATGCTGATCCCTCATAGCTGACTGTTCCCTGCATCCCATCATGGAAAGAGCGGGTTATGCTGAGGAGCTTTGGTGGAGAGCCAATCTTTTCCAAAACTTGGAAGTGATCTTTTCTGCTGACAAGTCCTTAGTCAGTCAGGTCAATGAAGGCAATGTAGACAGGTCTCCTTCGTTCCCTACATTTTTCTTGGATTTGTCAGAGTGAGAAAATCATATCTATGGTGAACCTACTGGCTCTGAAGCCACATCGTGACCCAGAGTAAACATGGTCAGCAAAGAAGTCTTCTGAGCACTACTTGAGCAATGATCTTTCCAACAGGGCTTAGCAGTGAAATGCCGTGATTGTTGCTACAGTCAGTGCGGTCGTCTTTACTCTTGTACAGAGGGACTCTGTTGGCATCTCGCATAGCTTGTGGCACTGCCCCTACTGTCCGGCAGTGAGTAAGAAGCTCCTATACGTGGGGAAGAAGCACAGGTTTCCCGCATCTGACCACTTCCGCAGGAATGTCATCTTTTCCAAGGGCCCTGCCGATGGCCAGATTATCTATGGCCTTATGTATGTCCTCAACACTTGCAATATCATTCAGCTCTTCAGACAAACAGACTCTCAATGAAATTAAGGGCTGTGTCAGTGACATAAGTTTGCATAATATTGCATTTATAAAGATACCTGATCTGAATTTAGCCCAGAAAGCCCCTTCCTTTAGAGACCCCTAAAACACTTTCTAAAGGTGAGTGAGTAGTAGAGTTGGTTGAAAATCTTTCATTTTCAATAAAATATTGAGTTTTTAACCAATACAACATTTTAATTAAAAGGGTCTGCTTTATTCAAAACGGGGTTTTTTTTTGTTGGAAAACAGTAAATGTTTGATTTTCGGCTGTAGTGTTTCTGGGGTTGTGGGTGATTTTAGGGTTTGGGCTTTTTGGAAGAAACATCAAATTTGGGGGACAGCAATTTCTACAAAATTTAAAGTGATGTTTATCTTCATCTAGATTTTCAGATCTGGAAAATATCAGTATCTCCAAATGACAGCTGAATAAACTGAAGCACAGCAAAGGGTAGAGATTCACGCAAGGTAACCACAGTGAGTCAGGAGCAGGATTTAAGGTATCTTGGGACTTTTATCATCTCCAAAGCATGTGAGGGGAGATGGAAAAAGGGAGCATAAGGACATGCATAGTGTTATTAAGGACTGGGAGACTGGTCCCTTAGCATCTGTAGCCTGACCAACTCCCAGGCAGTTTTCCCACCCAAGAAAACACCTGAGGTGTAACAGTTTTACCATTGGTCAAGTTACCCCATTTCCATGAAAATCTCTCTTGTGGCTGCAGAGATAAAGGTTAGGTACAGACATTCAAAAACCTGAGACTGAACTGATGTAAGTTATGTGGTTTTTTGGAAGTGGCGTAGTTTCGATCGGTAAGCAAGCAGAACACACATTTGCCCTTTGGTTGGGCGTTCTGCCATTTTTAAACCAGCCGATGCGTGCCGGACTTCTGTTATGGGTATAGACTGGTTTCTGATCACATACTAGTAAAAGAGTATAATGTCTGTACCTGGCCAAAATGTGCGGCCGGGGCTTTTTCAACTGGGTGGCTGTCCCAGTACATGGAGCTTAGCAGGCCAGGAAGGTTTGCTGCCTTGTCAACAGTTCTTTAGTAGTAATCTTGAGAACTGTGACAAGCTGAATTTCTCAGATGGAAAGGTTAGAGAAGAAACCACTTGTAAATAGTGTCTTGTGGTGTGTGGCCTGTAATGCTTCATTCCTCTGGGATGACTTTTTAAGAGAGGAGTGTCAGAATTGCTGAAAGATCTCTTATTGGGACATTTAACAATTCAGTTCTCGTTTTTCTTTGCCTCCCAAAGGTTATTTTGTTATCAGACTGGCACCTGGACAACCCTGATCCTGATGCAGGCCCTCCAACAAGCACGAGGTTATCTTGGAGAAGCTTGAGAGAGTCCAGAGAAGAGCCACGCGCATGATCAGAGGTCAGGGAAGCAGACCCTACGATGACAGGCTGAGAGCCCTGGGGCTCTTTAGCCTGAAAAAGCGCAGGCTCAGGGGTGATCTGATGGCCACCTACAAGTTTATCAGGGGTGACCACCAGCATCTGGGGGAACGTTTGTTCACCAGAGCGCCCCCAGGGATGACGAGGTCGAATGGTCACAAACTACTTCAAGATCGTTTCAGGCTGGACATAAGGAAGAACTTCTTTACTGTCCGAGCCCCCAAGGTCTGGAACAGCCTGCCACCGGAGGTGGTTCAAGTGCCTTCATTGAACACCTTCAAGATGAAACTGGATGCTTATCTTGCTGGGATCCTATGACCCCAGCTGACTTCCTGCCCTTTGGGCGGGGGGCTGGACTCGATGATCTTCCGAGGTCCCTTCCAGCCCTGATGTCTATGAAATCTATGAAATCTATTAAATTAAAAATCACAGCATTTAAAATACACACAGACATGTATTTTCATCTGAGGTTTTTTGCCTCCTGCCCTTTGAGCTCAGATGGGTCACAATTTCAAATTTTTTTCTTGCAATATCTGAAGCTAGAAATGTCCTCCTCATTATTTGAAAATAAAAGCTAAGAGTCCTATATGGTCACATAATTATAGGAGCTGGTATTAAGAACTATACCAAATACTGGGAGAATCATGAAAAAATCATGGGTTAAGTCTGTAACTAGATGATGGAGCTGCTTACTTTTGGAAGAAAAACATCTAAATCAATCAGGTAAATTATTCACACTGAATAATTCAGGCAGATCTCTCTCTTTTTAATGTAAATACAATCACATATTGCCTTCTCACCACAGGTTCTTTTTATTTTACCGCAGAGTTCTCTGCATGCCAGTACCTAAAGGGTTATTAATTCAGCTGGCTGAAAATTTTCCACTGAAACTGTTTTATGACTGATAATGAGGTTTTCAACGAGACATGTTTTTACATGGAAAATATTTATCTGCTTCCCATAGAAAATGTTGACTTTTTGTCAAAAAAAAAGAAGAAAAGAAAAGCCAACAGGTTTTTAGTTTTTCAATGAAAATTTAAAAACATCAATGGAAATATGGAAATGTTACTGTTTTTTTGTTCTGTGGGATAGGAATGCATTTTCCTACCAGCTCTTATGCTTAACATTTGATCTTTATCAAACTGCTAATAAAACCTACACGTTCCCCAGCTAGGCGCAGGTCATTAGACACAACCTGCCATGTATACAGCGTGCTTTCAGCCTCCCATCACCGCTCTATGACTCAGTTTCTCCTACCCATAAAAATGGGAAGAGCAACAAGTTGCCACCTTTGAGATCCTATAGTGCAGGGGTCTCAAACTCATCGCCACGTCATGCAGCCTGCAGGCCTCAAAGGAGCTGGGAATTTGGGGAAAGGGAAAGCAGGGGCAAAGCCCATTGCCAAAACCTGGGGCACAGAGTCCCATTGGTAATGTGCCAGTGATGAAAGGCAAGCAATGGTTGCATTAAGCCCCATAGACATGCTGCTTGCCCCACCACTGCTGCCCGGCCAGCCAAGGAGACG
>NW_005841989.1:730231-742643 GCF_000455745.1 Alligator sinensis
CAGGTGGACCCCAAGGGATGATTCATACTGTACTGAGGGACAGGTGGCCCTTATGATTAAAGGACAATGACATTCTTTTAACGGGAGATTAAAGTAAAATAGCCTCCTAGTAGGACCCTCTAATGGTAACGGTTACTGAGAGACGAGCAGTGGCACAGACTCAGGGAGGAGAGAGACTGTTTATACAAAGAGTGTGTGGATTAATTGCCGTGGGACTTCATTTTAAACCAATATTTAGTCTAAAACACTTCATTCTGTCAGTTCCCATGTCCACATGACTATTTCCACCAGTTAATAGCTCCATTTATATTGAGGCTGTTAGTATTATGGCTGGACTCTCTGTTTCACCGAGAATGACAGAGGCAGGGGGTGAGGAAAGGGAAAGCCGTTTACTACAGCACAGGATTCTCTCTATTTGCACTTATTTCTTCAACCTTTTACAGAGCCCCTGACAATCACCAGTTAAACTGAGTCAGCCGTCCAAGTGAAAGGGCCAGTCACTGAACCCTGCAGGAATCTGGGGGCAGACGTGGTGAAATTTGCCCCAGTCTGCACCAGTCCCTGCCCCACAAAGGCCCAAGTTGAACCCGATTTTGAGGATTCCTCACAGAAGCAAATTAAATTCCCAAGTGAAGCCATGCACTGGCTTTTCTCTGTGCATCGCTGGTGTAGCCCAGATCCAAACATCCTCCAAGTTTAGGCACACTTAGCTCCTGGGTCAGGACGCAAGTTGTTCTATAGATAAAGGCTGCCCACAAAATAAGGCTGAATAATCAGTGGGGAGGGAGGGAGGGAGGAAACCCCTGAGCATTAGCTCTGCTGCCTTGAGAAACAGCCACCCAAGGGAAATGGGGGATCCCCATTGGGAGGGACATGCACAGCTGGACTGGACACAGTGGTCATTGGTTTACATTAGGCAATGCTTCCTGATATGCAGAAGAGGGACAGCAGATGAGCAAACTAATTCTCATGGGTTTGACTCAGCAGTTCAGCTAAGCATTGCTCAGTGCTGGAATTGAAGAGGCTGCCGCAAAACTGGCTGTCAGACACCACTGCACCACGCCTATTGTGGGACAGCCCTAGTCCCTGGTGAAATTATTGCTCTAACCCAGCCATTTTTCGGGCTTACAGAGCTGTCCCAACAGACAGGAGTAGCCAGAGCACAACAACCTGCCATCCATGCCTGTTCTAGATCCCCAGGCAAACCTCGCTTTAACCAGGTCCTTTATACCGAGACCTGTGGTGCTGCCAAGAAAAAGTGGCAGTGAAGTCATTCTACCACTTCTGCCTCATGCTGGGGATGCTCTCCAGCAACAAGATATAAAAGGATGTATAGCGTGATTGTTCCAGTCCATGAACATGAACTATCAGATCCTACTGTTATAAGAAAAAGGAATTAGCACATCCACATTTCATGGTGTTCAAAGCCGAAAATTTGGTTCAATCCCTCAGGCTGTAGTTTAACAATGTGGTATTTTCCCAGCAGGTTAAAAAAGTAATACAGGGCAATTAATTGTTCCAGCATATTTGTTCAAGGCTAGAAGCCAGCTGTTCCCAACATATTCCAGAGGTTTAGGCTGTCTTCGATTTTTTTTGTATGTGTATCTTTTTCTTTTCAGTGACATAAATGTGATCCTTTTTCCTGACAAAGGACAATCCACCCCTCACCTAAAAAAACCAACAACTATGCAGTGAAATACAGTCATCTCAAAATATATTTTTTACACATCTTACTGATTCTTAATTGAAAGATTTTATACAGCCTTGACTTCACCTATGTTTTATTTAGCTGCTGAATGTTCTTATTTTCTGAAAACCAGTCACTGCATATTTGCAAAGATATTAAACAGATATGACTTCTAGCCTGCAAGCTCTCTAATGTGGGGCCTGTTGTAGTTCTTAATGGATATATACTGCCTAGGACAAGAATTCAAGTACTGTTAGCCTTTATGAGTTACAATTATATAAATGTTGCATATTAGTAACATCAACAAGTTTATATTAATGTGATATACCTATATATTACATTACACAAAATAATTGTATATAATGTTATATACATCATATGAATGACTTCTCGGGCCATATGTGGCAAACTCTGCCCTTTTTTACACTCTGCCCATGCAAACCTAGGAGAAGGCAATGAAGCCACCCTCTGATCCCCCCCCGGCATTGTCCTCAAGCTCTACAGTGTGCTCAAGAGCGGTGGGGTGGAGCATCCTCAGGTCAGCTCCATTCACTCCTTTCTGGGTTTGGTGCACATGCGATAGACCTATCCTATGTGCAAATATCATCCTTCCCAGTTAGATTTTCAGTTGTGCTGGAATCCAGCTTTTCAAGCCATTCTGAGGCACCCAAATCAATAGCCTACTTTTGGAAGTCCCAATGTGTCAATGAAGCTGAAGAGTGTTCATTACTTCAGGAAATCAGGCTCCCTCTCTGGTTGTCTAATTATGAATTTACAAGCCAGGCATTAGGCAGTGGCTTTTGTAAATCCTGGTCTGCAATTGCCATGGTCTACAATGGGAATTGTGAAGCTTAGCACCTCCAAAAAAAATCAACCAGGCGGTTTCACCCCTAATACCCTTGCCACTGTCTGCTTGCAGGAGAGACCAAGTGCTTTAACAATGCTGCTATGCTTGTCTGCTATCTGGCAGAGGTCTTCTGTTTCCAAACACTCCCTCTGACAGTCCAAATGGCTGAAATGTTCACAATCAGCCTATGATGATGACAAACACTGTGGCGAGCGATCTGTTCAGTGAATTGGGGCCTTTTTTTCCTATTTAGAAATGCCCTGCAAGGGAGCTTTTGATTTGATGTGTGTGTATACATGAGTCAGAACTGTTTGCACACACTTTCATCTGTGGGTTGCCGGCAAACCGTTTATCTGGCGTTGAATTTTCAAATTCTCGCTACGAGTTGGACACGTAACTGTTGTTTGCGTCTTGCAAATCTCCTGTTTGCCTGTGGGGAGATTGTTTTAAAAAGAGCCTCAGGGGTCTTAGGACCCCTTAACAGTCTTGCTGAGCTTCAAAGGAGCTTGTGTTCCTAAATCCTTCAGGTATGGACAGGGAGATGAGTTAATAAGGCACTTTTGACAATATCATCCTAAATTCTTAAATATATTCATTATTCATAATAGTGTACATTACACACACGTATATATATCACATGCCGTTGTTTCTCTTCCTTTAGTGAATGATTGTCACTTTGATTTACCTACTGCTTATAAAGTGGATATAAAGATGCCATCCCCAAGACAAAAACCTATAGATTCCTAAGTAGACTGTTTTTTGTATGACTATTTCTGAAATACTGGCTTCCTGGGAACAGTGTTATGAATGAAAACTGGATGTTTGCATTCATGTGTACAAAAAGGAAAGGAAAGGAAAGGACAGGCATAATAGTGAAGGAGAAGGTGAGGACAGAGAGAACCTGCAGTAAGCAAATAGTTGCCTACGTTTACATTTTTATCATTATTACTATTTTATTTGGAAAGCTGGTTCAAATGTTTGTTGGGTTTTTTTTAATGGCAAGTGCACTACTGTTGTAAATTTTCATTTCAAAGTTTCCTGTTTTGTAAAAATATTTGAAAATAAACGTTTTCATTCATTTTATAGAGCTTACACATAGTTTTGCCCTTGTTAGTTTTAGCCAGTATCATCTAACTACACACCCTGAACCAGCCAAGCAATCTCTCTCCCTATTTCCTTCTGCACTTGCCACTTAGGCCCTAGAATCAAACAAACCAGACCCGTTTTTGTGGCAGCCTATATGATCACTGGCTCAGAGACTCTGGGTGACCTCTCAGCAGCAGATTATTGAGTTACAGCTACTTTTATTTTTGTGGCTCCACTTTACTCAAGAAGTTTGCACCTGTTTTCAGAAACCGCCTACATTGCAGCACACAAACAGAGATACTAGGGCAGGCAGTTGCTATAGCGGCGAGATGGTATCACTGTTGCATCTTTAAGAAGAAAGGCAAAAAGAGGCAGTGACAGATGCCTACTTTTGTGTTTGAGCTGATGTTTGTTGGGTGATTGACAGCTCTATTTTAGCAGTTTTGATAATGAGTCACTAAAAGATATGCACGTCTCTGCTGGCCAGAACTGGTACCTGGCCAGAACCCAGTATTTGAAGAACTGATGGAACAAAACACGAAAAGAAACATAAAAAGCTCCACCCTGCACTGAATGGGAGCACCGGTGGGATAGAAAACATGCCCTAGCCCACTGCAGGCAACCAATGAGCAGGAGTCTGTGCAAGGAGATGTATGCAATGAAGATGTTATGTTTGTCAAGAGGGAGCAAAACTCACAATCCCTGCAACCACCTACACCAGCCAGAAGAGAACTCTTTGGCCCAGCCTAAACTGCTTCAAGTACCAGAACTGTCCACGAGAGGGAGACAAATCATGCGTCATAACTAGATTTTATATAAACATGCAAATAATGCTAAGTAGGGGATGAGATATTGCCATAAAGTCCTAAGTGGGCACGTTTGGCAAAAGAGAAGCCGTAACCCAGGGGTGGGCAATTATTTGGACTGGAGAGCCACTTAGTGAGTTTTGATGAGCTATCACAGGCCAGCTCAGCACCATGCCTTCTCTCCCCACCAACAGCTCACCAAAACTCCCTAAGAGGCTCTGCCCCAGGCTTGACTGGGCGGGTGGAACGGGGCCACAGGCAGGTGGAGGGCGGCGTCTGAGAGCAGGACAGGTGGCTGGGGTTGGGGACACGCGGGCCCAGGGCAGAACCGTGATCTGAGCCTTGCATGCCCCTGCCCATGGAACTAGCACACATCTCAAGGGTTTTTGGGCAACAGATTGTGACTCTGTCCTGGGCCTTGGCCATGGGCTGTCACCACCCTACAATCCCAATCCCAGCCCCTGCCTTGGCCCCAGCCCCCACCCCCAGATGTTGCTCCCTGCCTGCCTGCACCCCATCGCATCGCCCTGGCTGAGCGCACCCTGCCAGCACAGGTCCTAAGGCCAGTGTCTATGGAAGCCCCACCAACCAGCCTGCTCCGTCTGGCACCCTTTGGTGGTGGGCACGGGGCAGATGTGTTGGGGTGCCCCAGCAGTGGGGCTGGCTTCAGTGGCAGCTGAGACTGGTAGTGGCAGCTGGAAGGAGCTGCTGCTGCAGGGGTGCAGGGACGCGAGTCTGGCTGTTATGCCAGCACAGCGCTGCTGCGCACCTGGGGGTGGTGGGACTGGCTGCACACGCCATGGACCTGGCTGCCTTCTGCGCCTGGGCCAGGAGGGGCCGAGGGACCTGCTGCAGGCCAGATACAATCCCTCAACAGGCTGGATCCAGCTCGTGAACTGTATTTTGCCCATCCGTGCCATAGCCAGGCCTTGAATCAAGACAGCGCCATTCACAAACAGGCCAGTGAACAATGCTATTTAACCAAGCCAGAACACAGTGGCTCCAGCAGGGAAATATCCTCAACACTCACCCCAGCGCTGTTCTGCTATTCCCCACTGGCTCACTGGAGTTGCTTCTGCCTCATGCCAGACCCAGCTCCCTTTTCCCCACCAGCCCTGCTAGGTATCATCCCCATGGGCTCCCTGACTTGGTGTCCAGTTGTTTTGCAAGGGCTGTGGGGTTATTCAAGCATCTTTGCTTTCTCCTCCTAGTCTGTGAATATTTATGTAATGCTGTAATCCCAAACCACGAGAGTGCTAGAAACACTGGAGAAGACTGTGGGAAATCTGGACACAAGGCAGGAGAGTTTTAAGCTTCACTTAAGTGATTATTGCTTCTCCAGCCTTTTCCCACCCTACAATGCAAAACAAATCCACATAATAATAAGAAACATGCTCTGCAGCTTGTCCAGCAGATTGGAGGGGGAGGGGAATAAAGTAAGCACAGGCTACAGCACTTGTGTTATTTATTTTATGGTTCCCGCTCCACATTTTGCATTTTAATGACAGAACTACTTTCCCAATGTACCTTTAAGTTAACACTTTCCCTGCTGCAGGAAAAAAAAATGTGCATTTGATGTTCAGAGAGCTCTGTGTCAGGTTCCAGACATTTTTGGAAACCTGACCCTTATTTAGGCACCCAAATGTAAGGAACAGGGGCAATGCTATCAGGGGCACAGCATACTCCTGAGAATTTCACCTAGTCTCTCCTTTATTTGATCTGAATAACTTGCTATCAGGGCCCAAACTGGATCAGGGTGAGCAGAGGGATCACTGGGTCTACTAGCAGAGCAGGATGATACTCAGGAGGAGTCATTCCCAGTTACATGAAGGCCTGAGAGAGATGCAATGTAGAGAAGTACAAAGAGGCCTTAGGGCCAGGCTGACTGTCAAAGGTATTTAGACAACTGCATTTGCATGTAGGAGCCTCAGTCCACATCCAACTCTCCTTTTAGGCAGATAAGTAGCACTTACATTGCTAAAAGTGGGATTTATAACCTTGATCTCCCACTTACTGAGGGACTGCCCTAACCCTGAGGCTATTGGACTAAAAGGTGGAACCCCCGCCCTCCTCCTACCTTACTAGCTGGGCTGTTTGACAACTTGTGTTTCAGGGACTTACATAGGATCGCCCACCTTCCTGAGACGTATAGGATCACTATGCAGTGTAAGTGGCTGGACCAGATCTCTGCTGAGCAGAGGGGAGCAGGAGGACTGACTGGCCACGTGAGTGATCCTAAACGCCCCTAATGCAGGTAACTTCAGCCGCATACGTGCCACTCACCTGCACAGTGGTGCATCAGATTTTGGCTCTTGTGAGATTTTTTAAGAGTGTGCGCGCTCATTAGGCACTCCATTCCCACTGACATCGTTAGATGCCTATTTGCATCTTTAGGTGGCTAAATAACTTTGCAAGTTGGCCACAGTATTAATAAAGAATCAAACCCAGGGTGAATATAATCATCAGACTCCGGTCTGGTGTTTACTTCCACACCTGATTCTATTTTAAGGTATTTTGGCATTCTGTGGTCTCCAGGAGCCTATGGATAGCTATTGTGCTGTGTATAGAATATGATCTCCTTAAAAACAGTATTCATTTGGCTGAACTTTGACACCAAGCAACAAGACTAGCCAACACACAAATTAATCGGGGGGTGGGGGGGGGAAACAATTCCTGCTTATGCCTATTTTTAAAAAGGCTTCATCCATGAATGGTGGTTAATTATAGACTGTGCTCTAAACAGCTGCACGCAATCGCAGCCACCCAGAGAGGTGAAGTAGTGGCCATTGTTACAGTGGGTTCAAAGGAGCTTTGTGCATCGCTGCTGGGTTGTCTGGGACAAATATCCGGGAGACAGCCCATCAGTCAGTCAGTCAGCGTGTGCATAATCGCCGAGCCATGCGATAGCATCCTCAGTGGCCATGTGCAGTTCTTGTAGTCCACTGCTGAATTTAGTCAGCAGGCAGTCAGTATGCGACATGGTGTGCTTTTTGCTGCAGCTACAGTCTAGGTTGTTGCGAAGACCCCAATGGTGGAAGCTGGCCACGCACAGGCCTTGCCCTGTCCGCTTGCTTCAGTGCTAGTTATGAGTGAAACAAATCTATACATTAAGCAAGATCATTGATCTTCCCATGAATGGATTACAGCCCACACAGTACCACTGAACCTTCTGGTTTCACCTCCTGAATTTGTATTAGACTCCCAGAAACGAACCCAATCTTGCACTAGTCACCAGAAAATAGAGAATCCAGCACTTGTCTTGGGAATTTAGCCCAAGGAAAAGATCACCCTCACTCACTACCTGATTTCCCATTTGAATGGGCTGAGCTGTAACTCCAGCCATTGATTCGTGTTATACACTTCTTCTCGAGATCATACAGCCTGTTAATAAATTGCATTAAGGTGAAAAGGGTGGCCCAAGGTTTGTCTCTGCTATTACGCAACAACATCTAGAGTTGCTGCAAGGTCGAAGCACTACACTAAAATAGTGAATTTATCCTTACAGCACCCCTGGGAGGTGGGGGAACAGTGTTAACCCCTTTTTACTGATAGGGAAACCAAGAGCTGGAGAAGAGAGGCACATTGCCCTTGGTGATAGTGTTTCGGACTTAAGTTTGTGGATGAAGTCTAGCAGCCGCATAGGAAACTGGGATTGGCTCCACCAACACAGTGCAGCAGAGTTGAGCTCCTACCCATTCCTCAGTCTTACCTGAGTACCATAATTGGAGATTACCTTTAAAAAGAGAGTGGCATTCAGGTTCCCAGTTCATCACCCTTCCGATGGACCTGTCAGCCCTGGGTGGCGGGGCATCGTGCGCTGTGCTGACCCGAGTACTGCTTCACAAACTGGAGAAAACCACCCAAAAGGAATTTCCCTTCTGAGCTGTAAGGACTGGGGATCTGGGTCCAGCTGGAGACTGGCTAGGATCTGTGGGCCTCTGCACCTTCTCCATTTGTGCGCTTCAGACTAAACACATTTGTAGCTCCAGGCTCCTGTCATGAGAGTCACCTAATGATCACAAGGTTTCTGGGGTTTTTTTTTAAACATTCAGGGATCATCTCTTTGGGGATCTCATGGCATATTTAAATGAGCAAGTGCCAGGTGCTCAAGAGATGTCCATCCCATTGTATTGCATTCAGGTCATTGCCTCAGCTCTGATTTCTGAGGTTATATGTTCCAGGTTTTCTCCTCAGTCATGAGGGCCAGACTCTTCTTACTCTCTATTTAAGTGAAAGCAGAAATTCTTTGGTAAGTGGTTTTTTTTTTCCCCAGGAGTTGGGGCTTTTTGCACAATATCACATAGCATGCCCCTCACAAAAAAAGAGTTGTGCGAACTGGCAAGGCTCTAAGCAACACTGTGCAACTTGGCACCGTTCACTATGACTGGCTCCAGAGAGGTTCGGGGCCAGAATAGCAAGATGTTGCACACACCAGGACTGGGAAATATTAGCAGTGTTGGAAGAGGGGTGGGGACAGGTCTGGAATAGCAGAGGTGCTGCAGGGCAGAATGGAGGTCCAGCCGCAGAGCGGTGTCGGGGGCACCAGGGCTGGGCAGCACTAGGATGCACTGCCAGAGACACACCTGTGGCAAAGTTGGCCACTTTGACAGGCACCAAGTGCGTCCTACATCTCTGGGTATATCTGGGGGTGGGAGATGTAGCAATCCGGTATTGTCAGCATATAAATCTTGTTTGCCTCGCTTCAGTCAATGCAGAGAGGTCGTGCTAGAGATTGGGGTTCTGTTTATTGACAAGGTTGTGACCTCTCCGGTTTATGACCCCCACGAGACCTCTGCATGGAAACGGGATTTGTAATGTAACACTAACAATAACACACTAGAGACAGCCGTGACAGGGTCATTTTCTCCTACACGCTGCAGCTGGTTCCCAAGGATGGAAACATGCAGGGGAAAGGGCAGGGAAGAACGTGTTCATTCTCATATTGATCGGGGGGAGGTAGGGATGGTCTCAGGCACGGGGCAGGCAGAGGGCCAAGGAAGCTACTTCATCCAAGGCCTGGGGCACAAGAGTAACTGCACACAGCGCAAAGGACCCTGGGACACAGGTAGAACAAACCTGCTGCTGCAGATGACTGGGTGGAAAGGAGACTAAGCAAATAAAGGAAGAACCTGAATGCAATGCAATGGGATGGACATCTCTTAAGCACCCGGCACTTGCTCATTTAAACATGCCATGAGATCTGATGACTGATCCCAACCATCATGCCTCCTACTATGCCACACGTGCCCTGGGGTAACTCCTACTATGCCACCCTGGGGTAGCTCTGGACATGCCACCCATTCAATTTAGGCCCCATCCAAACTAGCCATAAAAACATCCTACATCTTTTTGCCACTTTATGACACCATGAACTGGGTGCACATAGAGCACCTTGGCCATTTATATTATGATTATGTTAACTGCAGCACAAAGGTAATGTGTAGAGGGTTAGTTTACATTTGAGCGGCAGCCTCTGCACTTTCCAGTAGGGAAAATATCCGACGATCAGGACATGAGTCTATAGTTCAGAAGAACCATATTCTTGCACTTTCCAGTAGGGAAAATATCCAATGATCAGAACATGAGTCTATAGTTCAGAAGAACCATATTCAATCCTCTGCTTTGTCACAGACCTTGGCCAAGGCACCTAGCCTCTCTGGACCGCAGTTTCCCACCTGTAAAATGGGGAGAATAGTAATGCCCTGCTTGACAGGGAAGCTATGAGGAAAGCATACATAGGTGTTAAGGGGCCCAGGCGTCAAGGGCATGGATAGATTCTAGTCCCATGCCTGGGACTAGAAGGATGGCGAAAGATCAGGGAGCTTGGTGACAAAGGGCTGGGGAAATCCTGCAGTCATTGCTTGTGTTGGGGGGCAGGACAGGAGGGAAGTGTATCAGCCCTGGAAAAATAGACTCTATCTGCTTATACATTAACTCCTGGCCTGTAGCTCACTGAAGACAATGAAAAGACTCAAAAGCCTTTGGTGCAGGGATCCCTAGGCTACCATCTTGAAGACTGTCTTTGGTATTACACGGGAGTCTTGAACTGGCCCCAATGCCATCCTGGGGCTATGACCAACACCGCACGGGAGTCCTGAACTTGAAGTATCTCCGTGGAATTGTCCAATGATAGCAGAACATGTGTTATTTAATATTGTCTGGAGATACTCCTTCCATGAAAAGTTGTAACTTTGCTATGAACGGGCTCACTTGGCTCATATTTTATTGCTTCAACATGTGGTCACTCATGTTTTAAGGGCAGTTAACATGTCCTAAAAATAATGTGTGACAAGAACTACAGTTTCCTAGCAGGGGTTGTCTCTCCATATAGGTATGCCCAGCCCCACTGTTAGGTTGAGTCTAGTAACAATAATAACCCCAGTTAGAAAGAGTTTGTTCTAAAAACTAAGTAAATTGAGTATCACCAAAGCACTTCCTGCCTTCTGCTGAATCAACCTCATTGCCCTGCCAATGGTTCATCATACCCATTTCACAGATGCGGAAACTGAGTCAGAGAGACAGAGGGGCAGTGCATAGCCTAAGTCCACCTAAGCAGAGTGCTGGGTCCTGGGGCTCCAATTCAGCCTAAGAGAGCACCAGCACAACCTTCTGACTATGCTCCAGGGGTAGGACCTTGGTCCCATATCTGTCTCAACTCTTGGCACTGAAGTCACTGCCCAGGCTCCTCCATTTGGGTTTATTTTCATTTGCCACTCAGGTGCTGAGAGAGCTAACCTTAGGAAGGGGCATTTTTGTTCCCCCTGGGGTCTGGGGATCCAGAAAAGGAATTATGTGACCGTGGAGTCTTTCTGAATGCCTGGGCCCTGCTAGCAGCATAAATCCCCATACGTTTAATCTCTCCTACTTACGTATCACAAGTGTCAAAAAGATAATCCTATCACCAGGATCAATGAAGCTTGTTTTGTACTAAAGTTGTTTCCTCTACACGTTATCAGCAACGTGGCCCTGGCATCCAGCTGCAACACTGGCTATTCGTACCACTGCAGGGACTTCCTTATTCTTTCAGATGCCTGAAATCTTGTTGGGGGTAGAGTTGCTATCTCCCTTCAACCCAACCCATCTCCCTTTGAAGTGGGGGGAAAACCTCCTGTTGACACCAACGCTGACTACACACCAAGCCTGCAAGTCTATACCAAGTCTGTAATGGTCTACATTACACCAATATAACCCAGGAAATGTAACTCTTGGGAAACTCAGCCAACTGGCACAGAGAAACCATGAACCTGATAGCAGCTCCCCCTCTCTGCACCTCCTGGAGCAGCCCCGGGGCATTACTGTTGGCTCTTTTAGTGCACATGGAGCATCCCAGCACGAGACTTTTCCAGGCTAGAGTCTCATCTGCGTCCCAACTATTGCCTCCATCTGTGCTGCTGAAGTCATCTGGATGCCTTGTTCTTATCTCTGTCTGAACGATGTGGCCTACGTTCCCCCTTAGGGAAAGTTAGGCAGCAGGAAGATGGTAGACATTTAAGATGGAAGTGAGGAAAAGGAGCTACCTTGAACTTCACCAGGGATGTGGGACATTCCTCATTGACTTAAAACTGCTCCCGTTTCTTTGGAGGACTGTTGAGGCAACCACACTAGGACCATAACCTGCAGAATCTGAAGGGCTTTGACTCCTCCCGAAGCAATTGCCTCTCTTCAAAACTAGGAGATTTCTCTGTAGCACATGGATTAATTCAGCAGGTGGGAGAATTACTAGCTCTAGTCCCGAGTGTCTTTTCCCTTTGCTGGCTCTGTCAGGCCCTGCTCTCTCCATCACCGATGGATGTTCTTACAATCCCGCTGGAGCTCAGACCAAAATCCCTTTTTCTGCTCTGTTTCTTGTTAACAACTCCAGACTAGAAGGGTGATTTTTTTTTAAACTTTTCAAACACGGTATTTTTAGAAATAGGAACCACAAGACACCAGATGCTGCTGGCTTTTTCTCCCTGCCCCTCCCCCCCCCCCCCCCCCCACGCCCCC
>NW_005841989.1:742653-766640 GCF_000455745.1 Alligator sinensis
CCCCCCCCCCCCGACACGAAAGTCACCAAGAATTTATTTAAAAGTAAAGGTAAAAAGCTTTACATTAGTCTATCTTGAAGTGCAATCCATTTTGATCATGGGTTTCATGAGGTCTGACTCCCTCTCGTGGTATGAAGCTAGAAAGCACAACTAGAAACAGCAAGAGAAACATGTGGAGACTCAGGGCTGGAGGCTGCAGAGCTGACCCCACTTACTGGTGCTGAGATTTTCAAACCTCCTCCTCCCCTGACTGAGCTGACCACCTCCGTTTAGGTATATAAGAAGTCTGTTCCCATGTAAACAGCAAAATCAAAAGAGGCAAATATCTGCTTCTGCCAAACAGCCTGTGAAGCTAGCGTGGTTCAGGCATGCCCGTTTCTGTAGTGCAAGGGAGTGGCGTGACTGGCACCGCCCGGGGGCACCGCAATAAGAGCTTGATTTTCAAAAGTACACAGCAACCAGCTACTCCCATTAATTTTCAAATCAATATACTGAAAGCTAAGCCTGGTGGTGTGTGCTGAGCCTTCTGGGAAATTCTGGCCCTGGAAACAAGTTCACGAAGTCATTGATAAGGAGGAAAGAAGCATTAGCATAGCAACTCTAAAATGTTGCAACTATGGTATACAGTGCCTCTGGGCCCTTCCCCGGCACACAGATAGAAAGCACACTCTGCCCACTCACTCTGGCTCCGTGCGCATTAAATGACAAAAAGTGTAACACAGGCACCATTAGAGCGGTATTGCACATGCGCCAATGAGCGTGTCTGAGACCCGCTGTGTGCACTGTGGGTGCACACCTCAGAGTTGCTTTATTATACTTGTTTTGAGATACAGCAGGGTGGGCCGTGGTTCACTGTGTCACATTTGAGCATGACACTTTGATGGTATGGGAATGCCGAAAGGATTAAAAATTGCCTCCAACTTACTCTGTTTAACTCAAATCCTGAGTTTTTCTCTGTTTTGTAAGATAGTAAATTTATAAATTGTTTTAGTTTCTTTTCTGAAGCTGTAGGATACACTTCGGATAAAATTAACACATTTCTCTATTATTCCCTGACAGGGTGAGAAACTTCCTATATTTTTTTTCTTTAATTTAAACCAGAGGATTCCAGGAACTGGGGCTTTAAAGAGAAACACAAGTCTAGTAATGGTGACAATAACATTGTGAGGGGTGGGACCAACAGAAGAGTCGAAGAGAATGACAAATACAGAGAAATTTCACTTTGGTTTTTATATATTTATGATTCTTTTGGTTCTCAGAGGCAAAGTGAAGCGAGAAGGATCTCTTTCAGTCTTGCAACTCGAAACAGATCAAACGTGTCACTGAAAATACTCTGAAAAATGACTTCTAGGCTCAAAACAGGCCCTTTAAGAAGATGAACTGAGCGAGAAAAAAATGAGGAAGTTTTGAAAAATCTTTGGGTCACTATCTTGAAAGCACATCACTAAAAAGTCAGCAATGTAGTCCCTCTGAGGTCCTCCTCTTTAACAGAAGCAAGAAACGTGCGCTGTAATAAGTAGGCTTTGACACTTCTAACCCACAGGCTATTCTCAGGTGCTCAGCTCAGATGTATCTGGGTAATGGTTAGCCAGAATAGCTGTAGATTCTGCCTTCTTACAATTCCCCCAGCAGCTACGCTTGCAAACCGCTCTGCTGTCTGACCTGAATTGCTGTGCAGTGCTGCTGATTGCTATTATATTAATGCATACTGTACCACCAGCTGGAGGCCTTCATCAGGTTGGAGCCCCATTATTCTAGATGTAAAATCATATAGTAAATGACAGTCCTTGCCTCACTGTTTCCAGTGCAAAAGGACAAGATTTCACAGATGCATGAAACAAAGAAGGCCAAGCAGGAGGATGAGTAACCAAAATAGTAGGATGGATTAGCATAGCCTAGCTGCTCCCCCAATCACTAACTGCTTTTCCCTGTTTAAAATTTGCCACTTATTGCTGAAATGCAGCCACATCTGGTGCAGCAAGTAGGGAACTACTGGAATCGAGGAGGCAGGCAGCCGATTTCATGGATCACCTGCCATTTTTGGAGGGTTATTGTAGTGGCCTCCCCCCCTCCATGCCTTTGATCAGCTAAGAGGGCTGTCCGTCATGTGGCCCCACTCAGAGAAGTCCTGGCAGAGGGGAGAAGGGACGAGGGGGCAGCTGCCGTTTTGTCTCCTGGCTGCCCTTTGTGCAGTCCCCCCCTTGGTGCTGATTGGCAGACAGGCCCCAGTGGGGAGAGGAGGGACGAGGGGGTGGCCGCCTTCTTGTCTGCTGCCCTTCATGCCACCTCACCAGCTGGCACCTTCCCTTTCCAGGCAGGTTGCAAGGTTGGGCTGCAGCAGCAGTGAGGACCCCTGGCTCCCACGTGGGAGCCAGCATCTTATTTTTATTAAGGTTTTTTAAGTTGGTTTTAGGGGAAAAAATGTTTGGGGGAAAACACACACAGACACATGAGCAAGGCCACAATCAATCATGAGATTGATGAAAATTATGAGGTTTTTGGAAGGGAATAGGTTCTATTTGTTTTCTAGGTTTGAGGCTTTGGGGTACATTTGGTCATATTTTCAAGATATTTTCTGCAACCATTATGGATAGATATTTGCTCTTTTTGGTAAAGAGTATCTATGACTCTAATGCATCACATGACTCCAGGAACTGGTGGTTTAAGCCAAGCCTTTGTTATCACCAGAGATGCTATAAAGTGATGAGAACTGGCAACACTGCAAATAATAATTTGCACTCAAAGTTGAGGTGTTGTCATTATGAAAAACTAGGGCATCTGATTTGCTGTAGATGATCTTAAAAGATTTTGAGGTGAGGTTTGAAAAGATAGGTAGACATACTGGAAGATGCAAGAACTGAAGGCTTTGGGAAGAAACCAATGTGATGGGAGACCCATGAGATCAATGCTTAGTTGCATACATAGTTTATCCCAGCTGTTTATTCCTCTCCTATATAAAGTGGGGAAAAATTTTGAGAGAGATCTCAGCTAGAAGCATTGCGTGACTGTGTTGCTTGCAATCATTTAGGATGCCAAAGTAAATTTAGTGCTGATGGAAACTGCTGGATTTACAGCCCCAGGAACAGGAATCTACAGACTTTGAGAGTGCAGCTGTCATGCAGACTGTCCAGTCAGCAGGAGGGACTGCCTCTGTATGTGAGAAGGCAGTTGAGTTCCCAAGGTTATCTCCATAACAGGAACTGAGCTCATGTAGTTAAGGTCCCGAGCGAGGGCTTGGGAGAACAGGTTCAAATCGCACCTTGGTCACAAATCATCTTCACAATGGTGGAGAAAACACTTCATCTCTCTATCACTTCCCCATCTGTAGAGTCCTGCCCTGCCTAGCCTGGAGCACGCTATGGGGATGCTGCCAAAGTGCTCCTAGTGGGGTCACAGTATTATCTGCAAAGCTGCACACTGTATCATCAAAATAAAGGCAATCCCCACAAAAAAAGCAGACTCGGCTGGTAAAGCACAGGTTTGCCAGCATAATTGCATCTATACAAGAGGCTTCCATTAGCACTGCCATGCTGATTGAATCCCACACCACTTTGTAGCCTCAACCAACAAAGCTGTAGTGACAGAAGTCTGTAGTGCAGAAATACCATCAGGATAAATACAGCATTATGTGCCTTCAGTGGCTACTTCCCACTGTGCGACTGCACCATACATTGCATAGCACAATGAGGCCCTGATCTTTGCCGGTGGTGATCAGCTCCTTCATCATGTTCTCTTCTGGCCTCCCCCAGGCTCCTTCCCTCAGCTCTAGCTAGTGGTCCCAAATATTGAATATTCCCACTGTTGGTCTACGCAATTAGCCATTGTCACCTGGGCAAGTTTCTCTTGAAATCGGGCCCCACGTTGCTTAAAATGTTCACACGTACTCAGTGAAACCTGACTCACATTTGTAACACAACCCCCAGAAGATTCCTCTCCGGGTTTCTGTAACCAACTCACATGACTGTGCTTTGGGATGAGCAACCTGAACCCATGAACCCCGATGTTACCCACCTTTGGCATCTTTTTTTCTGAGGTGTAACTGCTGGACCGTAAAAGCAGCAGCAAAGTGAAAGGTGAACAAGGCTGGGTGTGGGGTGAGAAGAGTGCTGGCTTCCTGTACGCAGTCACAACTATGCCTCACACTGCATTGTACTCTGTCTTTGCCACCTGTGGTTTGCACTGATGTGGTACTCTCATTACCTGGGATGGGTACGCACAACATTTAGCTAGTCTGGCTGTAGACCTGCAAAGGTCACATGTCCTCTCACTTTCCAGGCCAAATTCAGAAGTTTGATTTAACTATAAACAAGGCACAGACCTCAGGTAAACCTAATACTTCTGCTAAAACAAAGATGAGTCTGGAGCCTCGGGGCATTTTCAGCCCAAGTACATTCTGGTAGGCACTATCCCATAAAGCCGTGCTGGCAGAAGTCTTCAGTGCAGAAATACCAGCAGGATAAACATAGTGTACATGCCTTCGATGACTGCCTGTTTATGCAACTGCTCCTTGCATAGCACAATGGGGCCCTGATGTTTGCTGGTGCTCCTGTAATAGCAACAACCACTCCTCAACAGTGACTTACCTCCGAGGAGGGCTCCTACTACACCAGAGGCTGTGACTATACAGAGAAGTTGTTGCCTGGACTTATTTCTATTAGAGGTGGGGGCAGATAGGAGGATGCAGGTCTGGCAATGGGACTTTCTACCATAAAGCAAAGTTCAACTATACCGATGGCACAGATTTTGTGTAGCAGCCTGAGATTGTGGAACAAACTCCCACAGGGCTTAATAACCATCTCAAACCTTGCCACTTTCCACTATAAATGCACTGAGCGTTTCTCCCAGAAGCACAACAAAACACATACTAAACTCGTGCAACCCTCCAATTCCCACGCAGTTCTGGCTTTTTCTTAAAGCCTCCATGCTTGGAACCACGGGGTCTTATTAGCATCTCAGCTTTTATTTGCAAATTAAGTCAGCTTCTCTCTCATGGCTGCAGAGAGAAAAACAACTTGAAAATGTGAAACCTAATGGCTCAAAACCATAAACAAGTATAAAAAGCCCTGCACCATCCGTTGCTTTTAAGATCTTGTGATTTTTAAACTAATCTCATGGATTTCATTGGGGGGGGGAGGGCAGAAGCCTTGGTTTTTGAAAGGGGGAATTTTGCCTACTGGTTAATACTTCTAATGTTCGTTCTATATGGACCCTCTCCCTCTCTCTCCCAAACTCTAACAGCTTTTAAATAAGCTCTTTGTGCTAGTCTAAGCTCTTTACTGGAGAATCACTAGAAGTTATAATTTAACTCAGGAAAAGCTTCCTCACTCCTTTGTGAGCTTTGTTTTATCATCACAAGTGTTTGCTTATATTTCTATGCAATCCTCATTACCAGTGATGAACCTTATATGTTCTTGCCAGATCCACTGGCTATTGCTGATCAGTTGGTAGAGAAAGGAGAGTGGGAGCTTTTCAAGCCATTTTTTTTTACCAGAATAAATAAAAGTCAAGGCCAAAGTCAAACGATTCCTCTTAAGCATGGTGTGAGTGCTCTTAAGTGCTGCTGACACTTCTTGGAGACCATACTGCTGCTGTCTCTAATTTCCTTTTTTCCCTTCTTTTTTGCTCATGGCCAAGAAAAACTTCATGAGCCCATCATGGACATCAGCCATGGTGCTCCCTGTTCCTTCTGCCTCATTACCATGTTCAGACAGACTCCTAGATTGATTTGTATCGATGAAAATGAGAAGGCCACTAGTAAAGCATTGTGATTGAGGGCCTATCTAGTCTACACTGCAGAGCCTCTGCTGCTGTAGCTGAATTGACAGAGTCCTCTAGTGGAGACACAATGAATGTGGACAGGAGTCTTCTGCCAGTGTAGCTACACCACCTCCCTCAAGGACATCAGCTAAATGGCAAAGTCCTGTTCTATCAGCATAGCTGCATCCGCACCAGGCAGTGGGCTGGCACAGCTCAAGGGGAGTAAGATCTTTTTACACCCTGTAGCTGACATGCCAACATGTACTATAGACTAAGCCTAACAAAGAAGCAGGAAGGAGACAACCTAAAAACAAATAAGGAAAAGCAGAGATGGGCCCAGTAAACTAATCAGCAGTTGTTTTCTACAGGGCTAGAAGTAGGCCAGGATTTTGGATGAACTTGTGTGGCAATTCCAGGCAATAAGGGACCGTCTTAATGAAGACGGGAGCTAGAAACCTAGAGAGAACAACCAAGATTCTCTGCATTCAGCAACATCAATAAAGAAACACCTTGATATTCATTGCAATTGGGTCCCATCATTATCACAAAGAATGGTGATGAGTTTCGGCTAAGATTTAGGGTTGAAAATGCTCCCACAAGATTGCAGGGATGGATCTGGGTTCCCCGTGAGAGAGCAAGAACGCCGGATCTGGATCCAGGATCAGTCAGGCAGAGTTCTGTGTGGATGAGGAGTGCAATAGGTCCTGGGTCTCCTGGACAAAAGGAGATGGCATATTCTATAAAATATCAAGAAAAGCAGGATGTGAAAGAATAATTAGCACGCTGATGAAGATTAATTCTCTGATCATGAGCCATGGTGTTTTCCAAGCTCCGTAAAACACATAAGGTGATTCTCAGCACGGCCCCAGGCAGCAGGGATAGTTCACAAAGAACAAGTCTGGGGCTCATGGAACAGTTCACAAAGTTCACAGAGAGCAGAGACCCTCAGGGCCTCTTTTCAAGCGCAGAATAACTACAATCAGGGCCAGATTTTCATAGGAGTTCAGCATTCACGTGGGCCCCTTAGTATAACCCGCAGTTTCAAAAGCACCAAGTGCCTCTCCCAGGATGCAACTGAAGGACAAATTGTCCACACATGCTTGCTTCTTTTGTAGACCTGACCATGTATTTTTGTGTCTACATGGCAGCTTGTTAGAAAATGTGATCCTGCCATGTCCAGTGTTGTCTACCCAAGTCCTCCTTGTGTCAGGTCCTCTTTAACAAACTAGAAGAGCTTGAGGGATGAATTACACTCTCCAACCACCACATGATAATAGAGACCTGCCACAGCAGGGAGCTTATACATCTAATTAAGTGAAGATGGTTATGATCCTCAGCATTGTGAAATATTTTTATGGGGAATCAGATAGCTCAGGACTTTCGTAATGGGGTTTCAAAGAATTATTGCTGTCATGGGGGACCACCTACATTTCACAATACACACAGAACAAAGCTGATGCTTCAAGCACCGTGACCTCCCCTGCCCTGTATTGTGTTCAATACAAATAAGAGTCAAAGTGCACAATCCTGGAACAGGGCAGCAGTATTTGTATGAGCATCACACACGGTTTGCAGATGCTGGCCCTGCTGCACCCTACTTCAACCCATAAATAACAGCAGCTACAGCCTCAGGAGGGTTTAAATTAGAGGTGTCAAACTTACCCTGGGCCCGATCTGGCCTAAGGCCCTTAGAACAGCAGTAGGTCTTTGTTTGGACAGCAGCACAGGTTCACACTCAGGTGGCAATAATGGTTTGGGAGCTGGAGCCAGGACTGTAATTGGGTAGCCACACAGGGCTGGGGCAGGTAGGTAAGGGACTGCTGCCAATGGCCAAGACCATCAGGGTCTAGGGCTCCTGAATTCTGCAGCAGACCATAGCCAACTTCTGGTAGCCTGCCGGAGTACGGTGGGGCGGGTGGAGTGGTACAACCCCCTGGCACATGCCATAAACAGACATTATTTAATACTCATAATACTACATGTACTAATGGTAATGGTGGATGTCCTAACTCAGGGTTCTTCAAGCTCTTCAAAACAACATTTAAAAGTGCTGCATGAAAACATTTATTAAAATTTTTAGGTCAGCTGGAAAATTCCATTTTGATAAAAACGAAACATTCTGTTCCAATTTTGAATGTCTAAAACATTTATGCAATATTACAGTACAGGCAGACATTTCTCCCCCCCCCCCCCCCACCGCCACTTTTACTTAAAATTTCATTGTAGTTGATCCATTTCCTTGGAGAGGTTTGATTTCAACAAATAGGCATTTTCTAAATGGAAAGCATTCAGTTGGAATTTCTTGACTAGTTTTAATAATAAACCATCATCCCTATCTCAAATAGCTTATAATTAGATCTGATTCTTTTTTCCCTGGAAACACTGACATATTATTTTTCTCATCTTCAAAAATCTTGTATTTTGTCACTGAAAGGGGGAATTTCTTTTTATTTCTGAAAAAATAAAAGACATTTAAAATGCTAACAAACAAGAAGATTTTCAGTTTTTAAGATTATCCTTTTTTTTTTTTAAATGACAACTTTCCAGAAAAAAAAAACCAAACAGGTTTTGTCAGCAGGCCATTTTCTGTTGAGTAATGTTTTGACGGAATTTTTTTACCAGCCTTATTCAGGTCTGAGAGAGAAAATGTTACGCAGGAAAGGACCGTAGATTGGGGGCTGGTAAAGTGAGGAAGATCGGAACAAATATGTATAATAAAATGTGCAAAATTCTTACCCCAGTCACAAGGGAGACAAAACACAGTGTGAATAAAGAGACCGATTTTGCCATATATTAGGACTTTGTCACTGAAACAGTAAAAGGGAAACCTCTAACACAAGAGATCCTACTTCAAGGCATGAAAGTGCTAGGATAGGTCCAAAAAAATACTGCAATCAAGGCATGAATGTAGAAAAAACAAGTGTTTTTCATTAATCTCTTTCATGTATCATTGAAGCATTTATTGCTGAAGCTTCCCTAACCTGATTTAGCCTGAGGCAGACTTCCAAGAGGGAAAATTTCATTCCAAACAGCTAAGGTTCAACAAAGTTATGAGCAAACTGAAACCAGGCTCTCAGAATGGGATGTGAAGGCAATCTAAACAACCGGCATCGCTAACTGTGCAGTCTGCAATATGTCTTTCATTGCTGGCTGCTTAAAGGACCAGACTGTGATGTTTATACTTGTTTTTCATAACACTATTCACCCCCAGCACCTGTGGCGTGACTGCTTCACTACCTGGGTGCACAGAACTGCCAGTCAAGGACGTGACTGCCTGCTGAATAGGACACAATACAGATGATCTCTAAGCACTGATGCTTGTGGTGCGCTCTAGCAGCAGCCTGGTATAATACAACAGGCTGTATGAAGGCTCTGCAGCATTTCCCAGTAGATGAAAGCACAATTTAATATATGCTATGTCCTAGAGCAGGGGCTGGCAGCCTACGGCATGCAGAACCTCTGGATCCAGCCTGCCAATATGGGGATTTGGCAGTGATGGAGCGCCTTCTGTAGGCATTCTCCTCATGCCACTGAAGGGTGAAGGCACTTTCCTTATGTGGTCACGGAGACAATTGGTGACAGGTTTCTAGCATCTGCCTGTCTGCCTCTGACCGGAGATGGGTTGATTTGGCCCACAGCCGGAAAAGGCTGCCTACCCCTGGTCTAGAGCCTTGGGTGTGGGAGCTGCATGGAGGTTTCCCAAGGCACCCGGTTCCTGGTACCCAGCTATTGGGGCATATCTGCCACCAGATCTCTCCTTCTCTGCCCTCAGATAACAACTGGCACAAACCCTGGTCACACACACTCCTGTGTTTTTAATAGCAGCTTCATTTCCTGCCTTGAGCCAACCCCAAACCCACTGCAGAGCACTCTGGAAAGAACCATCTAAGCCAACAAGAAGGTGATGCCTTTACCTGCCTTTAAAGCAGGAAGTGGGGAGACTGGCAAAAATGGGCTCTCCCTTCAGAGTCATGTGCTGGGCCTGGCTGCTTCAGCTGCAACCTGGGTAGGCAACCAACAGAGAGAATCTATTTCTAATGAGCCAGCATTGCTAAATGGCCTTTTATGAGACCAAATGGGGGCCTGGGTCACCTTTCCCCCGCAGACATATCCTCCCTTATTAAAGCGTGTAACAGGGAGCCTCTTTTACTCAAAGAGGAAAAGCAGCCCAGGCAGGGAGTGCTGCAGGCGGGCAGGGGGCAGCACCTGCCGTCTGCTGGGGCAATGGGGCTAATGGGATAATTAGCCAGCACCTGCAGGCAGTCAGATGACTGGATGCAGGCAGGACCAGGTGAGCATATAACCTCAGAGCAGGGGTTAGCAGGTTACTCTCTCCCTGGCTGCCACAGGGGAAGGAGTCCCCTGCTTTAGGGAGCTGCCTAGAGGCATTTGGTTGTCCGCCTTGTTGCTTACAAAGATAGTAAGGCTCCAGGAGCCTACAAGGTACCCAGGGCTAGGAGACGCGCTGTCCTAGGGGGAAGTTTGCTTCTTAAAGGGGCAGAGTGCGACCTCTGTGGTTGTTTGTTATAGCCCAGGGGCTTATGATTTTTGTTATTGTTTAACCAGTGGCCTCATTAGTGTCGGGGGGGGGGGGCACTTGACTGCTTTGAGCCCTGCCAGGGGCAAGCTCAGGGCCTGAACGCTTATTGAGTGCAGAGCAGTGTCTGAGAGGGACGCAGCTGCATGGGGGCCAGGGGCCTGGCACCAGAGGACACAGACGCGTGGTGGCCACGAGCCTGGCATGCAGGAGCCAGGGACTGGCTGGCTTGAAGGGACAAGTGAAGCTAGAGCCTCAAAGCCAGGTCCTGTTCAGTGGTCTAGGCTAGAAGGCCTAGCTACATTAAAGGGGCAGAGGCCGAAGAGACCAAGGCCCCAACAGTGCGACAACACACCAGTAACACCCACAAGGCATGGGGCATGGTAAAGGGGTGGTTTGGAGCCACACAATTGGTCCATAAGGCTTTGGGTGCCCAGCCGAGCACAGTGGACTGCAGAGACTCAGCCAGGGGCCTGGGACCAGTGTGACTGGACCCTAGGAAAGGTCCGTGGCCAGTCTCCCTTTATTTATTTAACAATACATCAAGGCATGGCAGGCGAGACAGGAAGGCGCCCTAGGGGCAGAGCAGGAAACTGTCATGGAGCTACCAGGGGGTGTCACAGCCACCCCATGGACCCTGACATATTAGAAAGTGATATATGGGATTAATATAATCACACCTGGTAAAAGAGTTTGCTGTGGCCTAATCCTGAAAGTGCCCAGCCATATTAAATCCGGGAGTTGACACTGAGCAGGATTGGACCTTTAACTCACTACACAAGATGCTGACTGCACGGTTGTTACTGCATAGTCATTTAGTACTTACTAAATGACTGCGCAGCAATTGAAGTTACTGCACAGTTGCGCCAACAGACAGCTTTTTCGTGACACAGACTGTGCAGTAGCTTGTGACTACTGCACAATAGCATCGTATTATGCTTTCTGCCACACAGTGCTATTGTGCAGCAGTCATGAGCAGTCAGTGTCTTGTACAGATGCGACCAGTCACAATGGATGTATCTAGTCCCAAAGCTTTTTGCCACTGTGTTTGGTAATAACTTGGTGGGCCAGGTATAAAGCCTGAACTGAGGAATGTTTTAACAATAAAGGTACCTTGTGGGATTTAGGGGATATACCAGTATATCTTTCTGGACTAAAACAGAGGGAAAGCCTAAATTTTTTTAATTTATCCTTAAAAATATAATGCCTGTGAATGATGCCAGATTAGCAATCTAAGGGACTAAGATTTGTATTTTAAAATCTAGTTAAAAGAGGGAACTGCCACCAAGCCTTATCAGGCTGGTGGGAAAACCTCAGCTATTTTTCACATGGAACTTTATTTAAAAAAAAAAAAATCTGTCTACAAAATAAAAACTAACAAAAATGTATTTTAGTTTTCAAAACAACACCAAGTGGCCCATGGTCCTTTTAATAAATAAAATGAAGTGAAACTGGAATTTTTGCTTTGGGAAAAGAGAGAAACTTTTGGTAAAAAAAAAAAAAAAAAAAGAAAAGAAACAAGGTTTGAATGAAATGTTTCAGTTGGGTTGGCATCCAGGCCCCTAAAGTCATTTGAAAATGTTAGCTCACAGTCCTACAGTGTGAAAATTTGCAATGCTTTTCCCTTCTGCTGCTCTAGCAGTGGATTTCAGCTCTGACTGGAATACATATCAGACAGCCTTTGGGGCTCAAGGAAATCTGGGTTCCTTTGCTTTTTCATTCACTGACATGATTGCTCACAAAGGAGCCAACAGTGTTTAATATGGGTGGTTGCCCAATAGCAAGTAGACATACTCTGTGCATTTCCAAACACCATACCCATCTTTCCCATCTTTCAGGATTTCCATGCATGACACCAATTCCCCAAACCCAGTGAGCAGGGGTGACTGGTGCCTCCCAAGTCTGGGGGGTCACCCGCAGGTGTTGCCATTGGTGGTGGGGCAGAACTGGCGAGATCCTGCAGGCGTCGGTGGCAGGAGAGGAGCTGGTGACCTGTCAGGATCTGACAGCAGAGCGGAGCTGTCAGGGGGGGCACGTGCACCCCGTGCCTCCCCTATGCATCGCCTATGCCAGTAAGTAACTCGTCCTCAGGAATCAGTGCAAACTCTCACTCTGCACAAAACTTCTCACACAGAATTGTGTATGACTGAGAGTTTCCTTCCAAAACTGAAAATTCAGTCATACTTGAAGAAAATATCATTTTGGAGAATGTTTTCTGAAGGTCCTGTGGCAGGCCAGTAAACGGCGCTCCTGCGGTAAGCCACCCACCTCACTGCCTACCCAACCGAAACCAAGCTAAGAGCGTCTCCCCTGGGGCGCTTCTGTCTGGCCCACCCCCTTTCTGGAGCACACCCGCAAGCCTGGGGTACCACTGCCAGCACCTGGACTCAGGTCTTTGTCTGGGCCATGCCATCCGGAAGACACAGACCCTGTAGACCTCTGGGTTGCTTAACCCCAACAGGATATATCTGGATGCTTCTTACAGTCTGAAACATAGAAAGTAGTCTCCCTTAGTCACCCAAGTAAAGGGAGCAAGCAGGTCTGCCCCAATCCCTCTCAAGCATGTACAACAAGGCTGGCTATAATGGATAGCTTTATTGGGTAGACAGGGTCGGCATGGGGAGGGATACAAATCAGAGAAGTAGCAAAAGAATGACCCTGAGCAAACAGAAACATCTTGGTAGACTTTTGAAAGGCGACTAGAGTACATTAAACTAAGTTCCTAGTTAAGTTTCTGGTAAGTTACTCACTTCCGCATCCAGAGAATGAGAGAGAGCCATGGAGGTCCATGCTTCTGTGTCTGTGTTTTAAAATATCCGCGTCCCCTTCCCGCAAGATAGAGAGACCCTATTTATAACCTTTGTGACCTCACCACCTGGACCCACCCACAATCAGGTATCTTCAGACCACGTCTGATGCTGGTTGGTCAGTTTAAAAAACGTCAGCACCCCCAGGTGAGAGTTTAGGGTTACACAGGGCAGAGGTCGAGCAAGCTCTCCGCCCCCGCCTCAGGAATTTCTCCACGCAGTCATGTAGGCTGGTAGTAAATGAGACGGGGGCTGTCTGTTTGCAGCAGTGAGGCAGGCTGGGGGGCGATTTCTCCACAGGCCCTACTTGGTGACAACTTCCCTTGCAACCCCTATGCTTCTGCTTTTATACAGCCTGTCTTTAAAGCAAGGGATCAACTCAAGCTGACATTGCTGTTTTTACAGATGGGGAAGGTGAGGCACAAAGAGAGGAAGAGACTTGCCCAAGGTCAGCCAGCAAGCCTTAGCAGAAATAGATATGCAGCTCAGTACTCTACTGTCTAGACACATCACCGTCTCTTTAACCCTACCCATTTAAATAAACAGGCCCCATGAACTGAGCTTAATTTTTAAGGAGGTGGCATATCATTATGCTAGTGAACATCTCCTATTTCATTCATACTTCCAGGATATTGAATTGTTGTATTCTGTTGTTACGCTTCATTTGTATAACAGCCGTGCCTAAGAGCTCCACTCACGGATCAGGCCCTCATGGTGCCCGGTTCTGCACAAATCTAGAACAAAAAGATGGCTCTTGCACAAAAACTGCTTAGCAAGTAGACCACAGGAAAAGGCAGGTTTCATGGTGCCTTGTAAGGAGAAAGAAGAATTTAGCTCAGAGCCTGCAACCTATCCAAACAACTATACAGGCAGAAAAGAGTACGCCAGCCACAGGCCTGTATACACAGCAGATCAACGGTGATATATGGGTATTCCTCAGGGGTGTCTGTTTGCAATCTTTGAAAGCCATAGAGTGATGTCTCATAGCCCAACAAGAGGCTCCATTTTTTTCTCTAAAAAGAAAGACACACACCTAACCAGAGGCAGGCAAGAAGCAGACAGGATGAGAAGGCTACAGCTGTGGTTAAGGCCCTAGACCAGGATTTCAATGATCCCAGCTCAAGAACAGAGCAGGAAATGCTTTTTAAGCCTGGGAAAGTTTAGGAGATTTGAAGCATTTTCTCATCCTAAAGTTGAGATGAAAAATCAAAATCTTGAAAATTATCCCAAATTTTATTCGGATCCTTTTTTGTTGGTTCCTTTTTAGTTTTGGCAGTAAAAAAAAATATCAGAAATGTTGAATGAAAATCATTTGAGTCTCAAAGTGAGGCATTTTCATACTGAACATGTTGAAGCAGCATGTTTCAATATTTTCAAAATGTTTTTTGAATCAGAAAATTTGTCAAAACTGGTCCTTTCCCACCAAAACCAAAAGTTTCTTTCAATGAGCCGATATTTAAAACAAATATTTAGTCAAAAAATACCCATCTAGCTCCTCCCAGCAAAATTCTTGCTTGTACTACAGGCTTCATTTGTGTCACTGGCAACTCATTTAATCTTTGTGGTTCAATTCTCTACCCATGAAAAAGGGAGTAGCAACCTTTCATTTCTCCTTTTCTTTGTCTGCCTTGTCTATTTAGACACCAAAACCAGATCCTATTTACCAGGAGCTTAAGTGTAATCATATTTCATCTTGCTCAAGGCCCTGAAAAACCGTTAATGTGAACGGTGGATGGGTTCTTCTCCAGCTCATTGCCTTTCATGACTTAGTTTTAAGATGAGAGTATGTTGCAAAAACAGATGTGTCAATGGATGTACAGGCATATAGGCACCTACTAGGTGGAGTAGGACCATGTCCTTAGATTTTAATGATACAGACTGTGTTTTTCTAAGGTGTTCGTAGCGCACTTAGCACAACACAGCTTCAATCTTATAGCCTCAATTTAACATCAAAATAGTCATTGCAGACTCCAGATCTGAGATTTAGTGGTAAATTTATATCACAGACCTCCCCTCAGCCTCCTGCCTCAATCTCCTGTGACTTAGCTAGACATACCCAGGGACCAGCCATGTTCCACACTCCAGGATTTCTATGTACAAGCGTAGGATATCGTAGGCTTTTATTCAGGCATAGATAATTTTCACTTTCTGACTTAAGACCTACAAAATACATACAACCTAGTTTAATGGTATGATTAGTTCACAGCTCCTGTTCTAGTCTTCTGCATAAAAATGCATGTTACCCAAGCCTGAGGTGTTAGGACCAGAACCACATCTCATTAAAGTCCATGGCAATACTCCTGGATGGCCTGAACCAACTTGTGAGCCATCACTAACTGTTTTGAGAAGGGAGAATCAGGCCCTGCGTCTCTGTATCAACTTCCATAATTGACACCATATACTGATCAGTGCCTTGCATGTGGCACAGCCAATTGGTATGGGGGACAAGGTTTAAATGGAAGACCAGCAGATGAAAAATATGTGGTCTAGGAGGCAGAGCAGCACGTTAGAAGCCACAATACCTAGCTTCTAATCTCACCCCTGTCCCTTCACTAAAGAAGGGCTTCTGTTTTCCTTCCCAGCCTTTATTGAATTAGAGTGTAAACTCTTTGGAGGATTTTCTCTTACTCTATGGACATACAGTGCCTTGTACAACAGGACCCTAATCTCAGCCGGTGCCTATCAGCACTATTGTAATACAAATAATAGCCATATATAGAATAAAATATTAGACCACATTGGTGCTTCAAAAAAAGAACATCTGTGACCTTGATCTTTATTTTCTATGGGGAAAAGGAGAATTAATGATACAACACTTTTTATTTTTTGGATTGGGCATAACATGCTTTATTCAGTGGACAGAATGTGCAGAAAATGCAATCCAGTCATTTACTAGGATCCTAAAATAAGAAACAAATGTGGACTTGCCCAGACAAAAGTTCAGAGCAGGGGAAAAATCTACAAATCTCTCTGCAGTCTGGGATTTTTTGGTTATCAGTGCAGTTAATCCTCCTCCTGGGTCTCCAGCCTCCCCAGCCTCGAAAGAAAGATAAATGAGGTGCATCAGGATCTCACCTGATTATCTTGGCTTAGCCATTGATTTCTCGCTTTTCAGAGACCAGTTTGGAAGAAGTCTCATGGAATTTATGAATGCGAATAGTGGAGTCCTAAACTCATCAAGGATAAATGGGCATCAGGAGGGGAGCTTAAGAGAGAGAACTGTGCACATGTGCAAAAAAAAGCACAGCCAGGAGTGTGTCAGCATACATTGGTGGGTGCAACAAGGTGCAGGTCTCACTGTGGGAGCCAGACTGCAGTGTCCCGTAAATCAGTGCCAAACCAGTGCAGATAGCAAAGGGGAGGAATGGCCCAGAGATCAGGATCCTACCAGGGCCCAGGACTCGCACATTCACTGACACCCTCCAAAAATGCTTTGCTGATTCCACTCCTGTTCTCCCACCTTAAATCTGCATGGAGGCATGTACACACCAGGGCGTTAGACTGAATCATGTAGCAGCAGGTGATTTATGACTTTTTGAAGAAAGTGACTGGCATCTTGTGACTTCATGTAATAGCTTTCTGCTGTACTGCGATGAACTTTATAGTGTAAAAGTGGATTCAGATGTTAACATGATTTGGGGAGAGCATCTCCTATTGCCTTTGTCATGCTGTCAGAGGTGGTGACCCCTTCAAAGTTTACAATTGTTTATATTGACTATAAAAGTAAGAATAAAAGTGATAAGCCTACAGCATGTGCGTGTGTGTGTATACTTGTACATGTCTCGTGTGTGTGAGATTTTCTTTGCTATAGATTTATATCATCATCATCATCAACTTCAAGGATTCACAATGCCCCCTTAAAACTGTTCAGGATGCCCCTTGGCACTGTGGGCCACTGATTGAGAAATTCTGGGTTAGAGATTTCCTTTCCTGGCTATGACTCGCTTGCTTGTTACTTGGGATAAGATAGTTAGCTTTTGTGCCTCAGTTTCCCCATCTGGAGACTAGTTCTAATAACTCATAATTAGTGAGTTAAACTTGGCTGATTAATTTGCTTCTCTGTTCAACACTCCTCTGATGTTTACAGACTGCTTTCATGCTCTCCTTTGCTGTTTTTAAACCAATCTTAAAATATATTTTAATCTTAGTTTTTCCTCTTAATTCCCTTTGGTCTCTAATCATTTTTACTTCTATGCTCCAAATTTGTTTCAGTTTGTTAATACCTTTCCAGTAAAGAGATACTCATATTAACAATGGCATTATTCCTTGGTAGTGGAATAATTTCTAGTATAAATCTGCATGCAGAGGCAGCATTGTGTGCCAGGTTTGGCACTGAATTGTAACTCTGGGTACCCGGGTTCTTCTCTCAGCATTCCTGTCATCCAGCTGTAGGATCTTGATGCAATTTCTCTGAGCATCTGTTTTAACTCTGTTTTTGTCTATCTTAGTCTTGGGGGCAGATGTTATAGTATGTGTTTGGTCAGCAGCAAGAACAGAGCCTCAGTCTCAGTAGCTGCTATTGCAATACAAACAACAGTAATCCCTTTTTTAAATTTGCATAGCTAAGATAATGGAATGTGTCTGAACAGCTCAAATTGGTTACAATCCAGTACTGTCATACTACAAATAACTCTACCAAAACGCCCAAACAAGGATAAGACAGTGCAGTCAAACCCTTACTACAGAGCCCTTAGGTAGCCACATCAGCCTGCAGGCAGCATTTCACTGAACACACGTACTGCCACTGTTGCTGCCTAAATTCCTTTTTCCCATGACTTTCTGGTGACAATTATGGGAGGGTTTAACAATCAGAAAGGCCTCAAAGCCTCCTCTTGTATACATTTGTCAGCTGAAGCAGTAGCACCACTAAGGATCTCAGCACACAGCTCTATTCACCCTTGGCTCCAGGAACAACATTCCAGCTTGATCCCAGCCCAGCAGTTTGTTTCCGCTGTAACTTAGTGTTTCTCTAAAATAAGATTGAGGCTTTATTCCTTGAGAAGGGTCAGAGCAAACTATGCCACCTCCCGTCTGTGACCATGACATCAGACAGAGATCTTAGGGCTCGAGTACTGGATGGATTACTGCCCCAGAGCTCCTACTCCAGGGCTGGCTACTAACCCTAAACCTAATCCAGTACTATGCATGCTACCTTTGGTTTCACTGATGGTGTCAAGAGCCAGAGCATACACACTGGTGACAATGGCATATTGGCTCCCTGCCAGTTGATGGAAAATCATGAGGCACTCATTAATTCCAATTGGGAACTCACAGAGTTGGTTTATGAGTTCATTCTTAATGGCAAAACCAACTCTGAAGTTGGAGTTCTCCTTCCTCTTTACCCTTCCAGAAGTAGGTGTAGCTGCCTCCATGTTCTTTGAGCTGCCCATCTCCCATTCACTGAATCTTGCTCAGAGCAACTACACAATGTTGTGTCGCTCAAGTTCTCAGGTCATGATTGCAATAAAGAGGAATTCTACACCAACCGTGACCAAGTCCTCTCCGACATTCTGGAGGGAGACAGATTTATTCTTCTTGGTATTTTCAATGCCAAAGTCAGAAGGGACTCTAACCTCTGGAACGGAACCACTGGCAAGGAAGGAGTAGGAAAAGCCAAATCTAACGGCATCCTCCTCTTGACCAAATGCATGCAACATGGACTCACCATCACCAACACCCTGTTCTACCAGAAAAAACAGGCACAAGACCCATGATCTAAACACTGGCACCTGATTGACTATGTCATTGTCTGTGCCCAGAATTGCAAAGATGTCTGCATTACCTGAGCTATGCTAGGAGCTGACTCATTCGCTCAGTCATGCCACTCAAACTGGCTTCCAAACAACAGCTGCAGCAGAAGCAATGCTGATGAAAGATCAATGTTGAAGGACTCAAGGACCCAAGCAAGTGAGATATCTTCTACTAGAGCCTCAATGAAACACTGGTGAATTCCAATAACCAATGGGCAAATGTCAGCAGCATGTGGGGTGCCCTCAAGGCCACCATCATCAGTGCCTGTGAAGAGACAGTTAGATTCTCTTCCAGGAAACATCAAGACTGGCTTGGATCTTCCAGTTGTTCTCATCAACAATTGGCTGATTGTAAGCACAATGCCTTTTGCATTTGGCAAAATGGCACCAACTCCAAACAAAAGAAACAGAATCTCCAATAAGACAAGGCAAAGGTCCAAAGTAGAACCTGCAGTATGAAGAACAAATGGTGGGAAGACAAGGCTAAGGAGATTCAACATCTCACTGACATCCACAATATGCATGGTTTCTCCAGTGCCACCAAAACCATCTACAGTCTGAGCACTCGGGGGCCAATTCCCTCGAGACCTAAGGATGGAGGAGACCTGATTGAGGAAAGGGTAGCCATCAATGCCCATTGGAAGGAGCATTTTGAAGACCTTTTCAATCAAGACTCTTGTTGACAAGAGTGTTCTCAACTCCATCCCGCAACAGCTAGTCAGAGATGATCTCATAATCCCTTCAACCCTTGACAAGGTGAGAGAAGCCATCAAGCAGATGAAGACAAGGCATCTGGAATGGATGGAATCCCCATGGAAATGTTCAAGCAAGGAGAGGGAGAGAGGAGCTCATAGCACAACTTCACGCCCTCATCTTAAGGATTTGGAACGATGAGGAAATTTCAGATGACCCCAGGGATGCCATGATCATGACAATCCTCAAGAAAGGTGACAAATCTGACTGTGGAAACTACAGAGGGATTGCCTTACTGTCTACCACAGGAAAGATCATTGTGACAACCCTCCTGAACTGTCTGCTTCCACTTGCTGAAGAGCTCCTTGCAGAATCTCAGTGTGTGTTTAGGGCATCAAGAGGCACAGTTGACATGATCTTCACAGCTCACCAACTGCAGGAGAAATGCCAGGAACAACATACGCCTCTCTTCAGGGCCTTCTCTGACCTTATGAAAGCTTTCAACTCTGTCAGCTGAGAAGCGTTCTGGAAGATCCTTCTAAAGTATAGATGTTGATAGTATAGATGCCCACCGAAATTTGTCACCATTCTCTGTCTGCTCCATGGCAGTATGAGAGTGGTGGTTCTCAGTAATGGATCTATCACAGATCCCTTTGAGGCTAAAATGGGAGTTATACAAGGCTGCGTCATTGCTCCAACACTCTTCTCAATATTTCTTGCTGCTTTGCTATATCTGACCACCAGCAAGCTTCCAGACAGAATGGAGCTAAACAACCAAATGGATGGTAAGCTGTTTAACCCCAGCCAATTCCAAGCCAAAACCAAGACCACCCCAACCTCAATCATTGAGCTCCAATATGTTGATGATACTGTAGCATGTGCTCACTTGGAAGCAGGCCTTCAGGCAATTGTTCATTAGGCCTGCGTGAAGAGGCTAGTATTCAGGTAATGCAGAATTGGCCGATTCAGGGGGTAGTGATTAGATTTGGGGATTCAAATCACTGTCCTGAATCAATTCGGCTGAATCTCCAAATCACAGAGACCAGACCCTGCCCCGCAATGGCTGGTCCACCCACCCCAGCTCCCAGAACTTGTTTAAAAAAAAAAAACCCCAACTCAGCAGGTGCTGCTGGGTGGGGGACAATCCCCACTGCCTCCCACTGCCCCATGCTTCACAGGGGGCTCTGCACGAGCCCCACAATATCCAATGCCCTCCCACCCCCCAGGGCTGACCCTTTAAGAAAAATTAATGAAAAAACCCCGCGCTCACTGCTCCTGCCAGTGGGGGGCGATCCCTGAAGTGCCGAGGCCGCTGCACGAGTGGTGAGTCCCGGGGCTTTTCTCCATTTTTTTTCTTAAAGGGCCAGAGCTGCATCGGCAGGGCAGCTGTGGAAGGGATGGGGGAGTGAAGGGGGGGGTCGGGGGGCTAGTGCAGAGCCCCCCATGCAGCATGGGGCAATGGAGAGCAGTGGGACTCGTCCCTCTGCCCGGCAACACCCAGTGAGCACTGGGGCTTTCTTTTTAAATGCTGGGAGCTGGGGCAGGAGGGGCAGCCATGGGGGGGTGGGGGGCAGAGGGACAGGGGGAGCAGGCAGGGGTTCCCCCGTGGTCCTCTTCCCCCTTCCTCAGCCCACCCTCCACTGCCCCAAGTATTTACCAGCTCGGAGTCGGCTGCAGCTCTCTGTTGCAGCCATCAGGGACTGCCTGAATCATCAAAGCTCTCCGAATCTTTTCCAAATATTTGGAGAGCTTTGAATTGATTCAGACCTTTAAATTGGTCCCCCGGTTCGATTCAGATTCAGAATTTCAGCCACTGAATTGGGCCGAATCTCCGAGTTGAATCACAACCCGAAGCTTCGCACAGCTCCATTATTGATGTCTTTACTGAAAGAAAATGGGACTCACACTTAACATTCAGAAGACTAAGGTCCTCCACCAACAAGCTCCTAATGAACAGTCCCCAGCTCCAGTAATCCAGATCCACAGAGAGACTCCGGAGAACTTTGAGTTTTTCCCACATCTCAGGAGCCATCTCTTACAGAAGGCTGACTTAGACGAAAAAAATACACCATCACCTCAAATATGCAAGTGAAGCCTTTGGACATCTGAAGAAATGGGTGTTCAAAGATGGAGACATCAGATCCAAAACCAAGCTCATGGTTTACCAAGCAGTCATGATCCCCACCTTGCTGTATGGAGCTGAGACACGGAAAATGTACAGGAGACACATAAAGTCCTTGGAGAAGTACCATCAATGTTGCCTGCAGAAGATTGTCCACATCCCGTGGGAAGATGGATGCACCAATGTTAGCATCCTCCTGCAGGCAAACACCATGAGTATTGAGGCAATGATCATCCAAATCCAACATCAACTTTGTTGGGCTGGCCATGTCATCCAGATGTCTGAATCCAGACTCCCGAAGCAAATTTTATTCTCCCAGCTCAGCCAAGGCCTATGCTCAAGCAGAGGGCAGAGAAAGTGCTTCAGGGACATCCTCAAGGCCAACTTTAAAAAATGCAACATCGATGTCAACTTGTAGGAGACTATTGCCCAGGACCACCCCAAAGGGAGGAAGTGTGCTGCAGGAGTATGCCCCAGTGAAAGGCAGAAATAATATTATCCCACTACCTCAACAACAAAGTAGCTATGGTCTAGGAAAAAAAAAATCATCAGTCACAATGGATATGACAATACTAAATATGAACTGATATGTCCAGGTCTATGAATGCAAGATAAAATGAGGAATAAGCCATAAAGTTACTATACAAAAAATGTGTAATAACTGTGGCTGGTTCCTATCATGACATTAATTAAACGTGTGTTCAGGCTGGGGGTCCTAGCCATGGGATGTGCCCCTGTGGCTGGGAGCCCCATCAGCTGATGGGGCTCCCAACCACAGTGCACCATGCACTCCAGCAGCTGCATGCAAGGTGTGCCCCCACAGCTGGGAGCCCAGATCAGCAGGGCTCCCAGCTGCAAGAGCTTGCTACTTGCCGATTCAGGGGAGCCTGGGTTCATGATCCTGGGTTCCCCCTGCACTGGCAATGAAGCATGACTTGATCTGATACTGGATCTCACATGCACATGTGGCATGGCAGGAAGCATAATTGTAGGGATCCTGTATCAGATCTCATTGCACCTTCACTTGCATGCCTGTCAGGGGCCTAAAAATCCATATTGGTAGAACCATTCAGTAGACACAAGAGGTCTGGTTAATTCCGATAGTTAGGTTCAACCGTGGGGCTGGGGCCTCAGCTCAGATTTTCCAAAAAGTTCATAATCCTCCAACCTGACCAATCTGGTTTTGTTTTATGACAGGGTCACAAAATGCTTAGATGCAGGAGTAGAGGTGGATGTCATTTTCTTGGACTTTAGCAAGGCCTTCGATACAGTATCTTATCCTATTCTCATAAATAAATTAAGAGGCTCTGACATAGATGTTTACACGGTCCGGTAGGTGGCAAATTGGCTTAGTGGTCGCACCCAGAGAGTGGTAGTAGATGGATCGGTATCAACTTGGAAGGATGTGGGTATTGGGGTCCTGCACGGTTCGGTTCTTGGACCTGTGCTCTTCAATATCTTTATCAGTGACTTGGATGTGGGTGTGAAGTGTACTCTGTCCAAATTTGAAGATGATACTAAATTGTGGGGTGAAGTGCACACTCTGGAGCATAGGGAATGATTGCAGGCAGACCTGGACAGGTTAGAAAAGTGGGCAGTACGTAATAGGATGCAGTACAACAAGAACACATGCAGAGTGCTGCACCTAGGGTGCAAAAATATCCAGCACATCTACTGGCTGGGGAGTGACCCTCTCAGCAGCACAGAAGCGGAAAGGGATCTCGGAGTCATAGTGGTCTCCAAGATGAACTTGAGTCGTCAGTGTGACGAAATCATCAGCAAAGCTAACCGCACTTTATCAGGCATCAGCAGATGCATGACAAATAGATCCAAGGAGGTGATACTTCCAATACTTCCCCTCTATGCGGCATTGGTCAGACTACAGTTTTTGTATTGCATCCAGTTTTGGGTGCCATACTTCAAGAAGGATGTGGATAGACTCAAGAGGGTCCAGAGGAGGCCACTCATATGGTTAGGGGCTTACAGGACAAGCCCTGTGAGGAGAGACTGAGGGACCTGGACTTCTTCAGCCTCTGCAAGAAAAGGCTGAGAGGTGATCTTGTGGCCTCCTACCAATTCATTAGGGGGATGCAGCAAGGGACTGGAGATGCTCTGTTCATCAGGGCGCCTCTTGGGGTAACAAGGAACAATGATCACAAACTGACAGAGAGTAGATTTAGGCTAGATATCAGGAAAAACTTCTTCACGGTGAGGGTGGCCAAAATTTGGAATGGGCTTCCAAGGGCGGTGGTGCTCTCCCCTATAACGGGGGGTATTTAAGAGAAGGCTGGATAGGCAGCTGGCTGGGGTCATCTGACCCA
>NW_005841989.1:766653-783014 GCF_000455745.1 Alligator sinensis
AGGCAGGGGTTGGACTCGATGATCTGTTGAGATCCCTTCTGACCCTAACATCTATGAATCTATGAACCTTTCTTTACTTTGGCTGCATCTACATGAGACGCTGAGCATGCATCCAGCACGTTACTGCAAAGCATGTATTACTTGTACAGGCAACCCCTGCTTAGCGCTCTTAATTGGTTCCAGAAAAGTAGAGCTAGAAAGGACCTCACAAAGTCATCTAGTCCAACCCCCTGCTTAAGACAGGATCATTCCTGACTAAACCACCCTGGCTAAATGTCTGGCTAACCTGCTCGACAGAATTCAGTGTGCAAGATGGAGATGGCATTTTATTGTAATTACCAAAAAAGTGCCAAAGCATTGTTTCCATGTGAGAGACCCCAATGTGTGTCACCACCATACTGCACTGGCTTGCTTCAGTGAAGCAACTGGCTCTGCAGACAGCAATGTACAGGTGCAGCTCATTTCAGGAAAAGTCACTGCAGTACATAGCTATGTACATGACATTTCCATGTGTCTTTTTTTTTCATCATTGTTTTCCTTTGAGATTATCTTGTTGATTTTTTTTTTTTCATTAAAAGTATTCTTTATATATGGCAGTTTATCTGGGGCTGACAAAAAATAGCTAAAATGTTGATGCATTTTTGACTGAACTGAGTCTTCCATTTATATTTCGTTGATTAGGTTTTATTTAAAAAAATGGTTTTTTGAAGAAGATCACATGTCACTCTTGGGAAAGAAAAGTGGGGTTGTTTTGCCAAGAGCCAGCATCCCAGCCAAATTCCACTGTGGCTTGTCAAATTCTGCAGACCTAAAAATTTTCCCTGTGGTTTCCAAAATAGAGGCAGGATACATTTTTACCTCTTGCCCTAAAATGTTGCTGCCTTGTCATCAGACCCCTGCTATGCTCTCACCCCAGAGAGGGCTGCCTTTCACTCACGGGTGAGGTTTCATCCATGCATGTATATTGCGGCAGGAGGCTTCCATTGATGATGTCATAACTGAGACGGCCAAGTGAGCAAAACAGCTTATCATGGTCCGGGGAATATTCAGAGGTCAAATTAAGAGACCTGGCAATCAGTCAAGCATAAAATGAAGTGGGATTCCTCCTGCTTGCTAGTGCTGGATAGGGATCCACAGCCTGGAATACCTGACATCTGTAATCCCCTATGCTGATCAGCTTCCATCTACGGTCTGTCTTTGGCTAGAAGAGCAATCATCCATCTTATAAATTTTGCCTTCCCCTGTCTGAGTGTAATTTATCCACCCATGGAAAGCTCAGAGCTGCATCTGTTTTGCCAGTGATGTGCCTGTTTTTTAACCTAGCTTTGCAGCTTGGTTTGTCTGACACTCAACGGGAATGACTGAGCTTGAGAATGAGCCACTGCTCAAGCCTGATTGGAGGAGACAATGACTGCTCCTGGCTGCCGACTGCTATCTGGGACGATCACCATTAAATGATCTTTCAGAACGATGTCACAGGGAGCAAGGGATGTGCCCCGTGTATTGGACAGGGTGCTATTGCAAGTCATCCTGTACAAAGGGCTGGTAGGAAGCTGATGCACTGCTTTCATCAGTTCTCTCTGCACAGGAGTGCATTACCTACCAGCCTGACAAGGGAGAGATTTTCCAAAGCTGTCTCTCGTTTTGGAGGTCCAGTCTCAGGGGCCTTATTCCACTCTTCATGTCGGGCTTGAAGTTACACTGGGGTAACACTGATTTACTCCAAATCAAAAAAGAGCACAATCTGTCTGTTTAGATTCTCACTTTCAGTCAGGCTGAGCCCCCATCATTTTAGCTGAGGTCAATGGGAGCAGCTGCCTGCAACCCAAAAGAGCAGAGGTAATTTTATTTTCAAATTATGCCTCCTCTGTTTAGATAATTATGCTGTAGATAAGGCCATGGCTTTCTATTGTACATCGCTCTTCCTATCCACATTGGTTTGTCTCCTTTTCTATTACCTCTATCCTTTGTTCATCTTAGATTGCAGGATCATCAAGGCAGGGACCTGTTGTAGTTTGTCTGTAAAGCAGCATGCCCAACCCCTGCTCATCACAGGAAGCACTGAACTGCAATATTTATACATGTAGAGTAAGAAGATACCATAAAATTTCCATTAGCCATCAAATCTTTTTAAAATACCTAAACAGAAGTGCTCAGGCACACAATGCATCCCTATTATTTAAATTACATTTGCTTTCATACTGGAGACGCAGGTTCATGAACCTGACATTTTTCCATGCCCACTTTTTTTACTGATCCATAAACCCAGGTTAGAAAGTGTCCAAATAACTGGGTGTGGAAAGCTGCCAGCACCATTTTAGAGGCTGCCTCTGGAAATGTGCTCCCAGATCTGTTTTTATCAACCTCTTGGCCTACAAACTAGACTTATGAATACTGACCTTCCTATGTGTAGGAGAAATAATTCATTAAGTCCTGAGCTATCTCCCATCAAAGTCAATAGCAAAACTCTTGTTGATGTCAGTAGGAACAGATTTTCTCTGTAGGTTTCAAGGGTGAAATTAACTCCTGTGCGAAGGCTAGTACAATTTCCACCCCCCTCCTGTAGACTGGTGAATTCACACCAGAGTCCCTGGCAATATCAGCAAATGCATTTACTGAATAATAAGCAATCAGCGTGGAGTGACGAGCTCCAATAGCTAAAATCTCCAAAGATTAATTTAGATTGATACTGAAATCTGGCACTAGAAATAATTAACAATACAGGCAGATTGTTAATCTGGGGTCCTACTGATGCCAAAGGAATGAATTGAAGTTTAGGGCTTGTCACTCCCATGGCTGCAGATTGTCACAGGAAAGAGCTAGCCTTGCTGCTAGAAACAGAGGAGGAAAAACAAATAGTAAGGCAGATCTGGGGATTGTTAAGCCTCTGATAAATTGGACCTAAGAGAAGTGGATTAACTCTGGTTCCCAAGGTAGAAAAGCCCCAGGAGTTATTACTGTCCAGACTATTAACTGTACCACCCCCTCCGCTACAGAAGAGTCCACTTGGCATGTCTCAGCTCAGACAAAAACCCTTATGAAAAGGAGCAGGAGGGTTGTGCTGATTCCAGGCACTTTGGTGCACGTGAACTGCTGGCATCCTGAAAGTCAATCACCCTCTGCTGCTGGAAGACCTGATCCGGCATGGGGCAGGCACGTCTTACCCCCTAAAGAGTAAAGATACCAGAAATTTGCCTCTGAGGAGTGGTGCAGGTAGAAAGGAGTGTTTCAGCCCACGGTGGGCTGGCTGCACGCATGGAGGATGCAGGTGCTGCTCTGCACCCAGGCAGGAAAGTGCTTCTCTCTACAGCTCCATACATTTGGACCAATTGCCGGAAGGGGAGTCATCATCATCTCTGTCCTTAGAGCAGTGCAACCAATGGGCCAGTGCAGAGTGACCGGGGGTGGGCCAGTATGCAGCATCCTCGCTCCTGGGGGAGAAGTCACCCAGCTCCATACGTCTCTTCCCATGCTTTACTTCCTTCCCCAGGCATCTCTCCTCTCTTTTGCAGATAATATATTTGAAAAGACTGAGCTCTCAGGTTCTTTATTCTCATTTGCTCCCTCCCCAGGGCTCTTCCCCTCACAGTAGATGCCCCCTCCCCCATCTGGTTTTGGTTAGGAGTTCATTTTCGGAGTTCAGACCCCCTTGAGTGAGGAGAGCACCAGGCTGCTGACGCTGGGCTCTGAGCAGCCCCTGCCTCTCACCCTTCCCCATGCCCGCTCGCCCCCTTGCACATCTGCTTTCAATTGCCTGTTCATTTGACCAGAGCTGGGAATGGGGAAGCTTCCACTGCAGCTCAGGGTCTTAAAGGCACAGCACGTGGAAAAACCCAACCACTTTATTTCCACCCCCTAAGAAGCCCAATAAGTAGCCTAGACTAAGAAGTATCCTATGTCCTGCAGACTCTCTTCTGATCGCTGGAAGGATTTTCAAGGCTGTGTCTCACGCAGTGCACTGTTTTGTTCTCTCCCAGATTTCACTGGCCTGAAAGGGTGCCCGCCCCCTCCCTTCACTTTATTGGTCCACTGTCAAATCAGAAGCCTTTTTAATTAAAAAAAGAGGAATCTGTAAAAATGACTCTCTTGACCTTTGACTTTTTATAGCCTGAAAAGAAGGAGCAGAAGATCTGTCAAATAGAAATACTTGCTTCTGGGTTCCCATCACTTCTGAGTTTCAACCAACCAAGGAAGAACACAGCAGGGCCCATTTCACTGATCTCAAATGCAATGATTACTTAATGGGAACCAATGGGTTGGCAGAGGAACTGAAGTTGTAGTGCAAGCTCTTTCATAAACTGGCTCATTACTACTGATACTGCAACACCACCTAGGAAGCCATGCATGCCTCAGAACCACGTTGTGCTAGGTGCTGTATAAATTCCAGGCAGGACAGTCCCAGCCCCAAAGACTTTATGATCTAGGTTTAAGACAGGGAATGATGGAGGCAAGGGCAGACCTGGAAACAATCATTTAGCAGAGTGGGAGCCAATCTTTTTGCCACAGATTAGCCCAAACCTTCCTGCATGCCTGTCCCATCTGCTTTCCCTGTCCAATCAGTTGCTCCGCTTTCTATTCCCTGCCCTCTGCTCCCTGCCCTTTTTCTGCTCTGTTTTTGGCTTTCTGCGTTATTTGCCTGTGTCACCTGTCTCCTTACTGATCTATCATAGACACAGGTTGTTTGTGCCACATGTGGATAAGGGTGGACACCCTTAGTTTAGCAAACTAGACAGCAGGCAAGGTTTCATGGCCAGCCCTATATTCCCTTGTGGGTCTATTTACACGTGGAATTAAGGCAAAGCAATAAACTCCAGAGCTGTTTCAGTCAGAGTAAACTGCTCCCAGGTGCAGCGTCTACACATGTGTCTGGGACAGCAGCAATTTGAGCCAAGGCAGAGCAGGCCTGAGCTGGCAGGGGGCACCAGGGGTCAGCCCCCAGTGCCAGCTGGTCGGGGCACAAAGGTGCAGAACCTGCAGAGCCATATGGCCCCCTCCCAGTCACAGTTTACACATGCATTTCAGTGCAGTTAATTACTCCACCATAAGATAGTACTGTCCCCGGGGACAGTACTATCCTATGGCAGAATTAATTATTTCATTGCACCCTAATACTGGCACACATGTAGACAGTTATACTTTACTGCAGAGCTAATTAGTCTATTGTGCAGTAAAGCTCATGTGTAGCTGCACCCAGTGAAACTACACAAGCCCTTTTGCCTTGAATTTGCAAGGCAATCTAATAGAGTTAGGTGCTAAATACCATTGACTGTCAATGGCTTCACTGAGGGGAAAAAGAGAGAGAGAAATGTGCTCTTAACTCGTGTCCTGTGGAAAAATCTCATAGCAGGTATATGCACTGCAGTCAGTTTTACTCTGCATGAAAAACAAATGGAACTAGATTTTTTTAAAATAATGAAATATGGTCAGAAAGTGATGGGGAAGGGAGGTTGTTGTTGGTGGTGTTCGGTTTGTCTCAATTTCCATAGTGAGAAAAATCCATGTTTGCCATTTTTTTTTAAATTGGAGGTGATTTTTAAAATGATATAAAAGATAAATGGCTCCTCATTCTTTCTGTTTTGTAAGTACTATGAAGTGCATTTAAAGCATTATTGCAAAAAAAACTATTCAAATTTCTCATAAGCACTCAAGTAGGGACAATAAGGAAAAAACCCTCACTAGGTGACCCTGTCAATGGAAGGCTGCATCACGATACACAGGCATAAGAGCCAAGCTAATGCGTCACCTCCTGACTGTACCACTTTATAACAATTACTTTCTTTTCATGTAGTTATTTGAATGCAGGGGGGTTAAAGAGAAAGCAGAAGTCTCCGTTGTGTGCTACTCCCTACTAGCCAGCAGCAAAATGCTCGCTTATCTGGTCATAGTTTGCAAGTACTTTCCACAGCACTAAAACCAGCCAAATTTGAACTCAGACTGCACTGAAAACACCACCCCAGTCTGCTTTAGCCAGAAGACCAGGTTGCATGACTTGTGTAGACAAGATAGCAGAAGGAGACAAAGATCTAATATACACTAGAGTACATGATGTTGAAACATCATTTCAAAACAAATGATAAAAACACTTCCTTTTTCTGAAGGAAAACAGTTTTACCTTTTCACTTGTTTGTTTTTGGCCTGTGTATTTGCTCAGAACAATCTGAGTTTGAGTAGTTTAATTCACCAAAATATTCAGATTGGGGCAATGAAAATTATTTGCCTAAAAAAAAAAAAAATCCCCCCTCCTTTGTAAGCATGATTATATCATGTTCTAAAGGGGATCTCTCTCAAGGCCGAAGACAGATCCCCAAATTTGTTTTAGGGAGTACTTTTGACCATGGGTAGGTGCCCAGCTACAACAGGCACTGTAAAAATACCTAGGTTAAGCTGAAAGATGAATTGATAGAGCCTTCCATGATCTGAACTGGGAAGACTGGAGAAAAACCCAGTTCTCAAAGAACTAAACAAGGACAAGAGTTTCCTGGCATGCGGAGCACCTCCATGGAGGTCATTTTATATGAGGCACTACACATCTGGTTTGTCCTTCTCTTGACTTGACCTTCTTCAGTAATCACTGATGTTAAACAGCATCTGCTGCCATCCAATACTACTACAAGCTCTGTCAACTTTTTTATCTTAAGGTCACCAGCGCTCAAAGTCTGTCAGATTAGCAGCGTGTGCAGGCACAACATAAAATATGGGCCAACAGACCTCATTATCAATTGCTTACCTTGAATCTCGAGACAGATAACCTTTATGTAATGGGCATCTTGGGTCACACAGAGACCCTTTCACACACATCCCTGTAAGAATATCCCTCCTGGTATTGCTTAGCTTTGTTTGCAGGAGGAGCAAATTTCAAGTGAGATGCCTAGTAGAGAAGGCCTGGTACGTACTCTTATGAGTGAAGGTCTTTGACGTGAAAGTTTCTTGGAAGAGTCCCATTCCATGGGGAGAGTTGGTGTAGGCCACGTTGCCCAAGCTGACACTGTAGATTCACAGACATCAGGGCTGGAAGGGACCTCGAGGATCGTCAAGTCCAGCCCCCTGCCCCAGGGGCAGGAAGTCAGCTGGGGTCAAAGGATGCCAGCAAGATAAGCGTCCAAACTTTTCTTGAAAGAGTCCAGAGTAGGTGCTTGCACCACCTCTGGCGGCAGTCTGTTCCAGGTCTTGGGGGCTCGGACAGTAAATAAATTTTTTCTTATGTCCACCCTGAAACCGTCTTGGAGGAGTTTATGACCGTTGGTCCCTGTTTTACCTTGGAACAGCACAGAATTAACAAGTCAGAAATGACCCTAAGATGGGTACATCTGAGACAACCATGAAACAAGCACGGTAGGGAAGTGTGTGACCCATCTGCTCGGAGCAGCAAACTGGCCTTCAGAAGGCCAACTGCCTTGAAAGAGAAGCCTGCAGCTACAGTTGTATATTAAGAACTGGAGAGAGTCTAAAAGAATAGTCTTTAAAACACTAAAGATGTAGTCAAAACGCAGCTGAAATGAGCTGTGAAATCTAAGAACAGTGCCAGGATTAGGAAAGAGCAAGAGAAAAATCTGCTCCAGAGGTTTAGACAGCCTAAGATTTGAACTTCAGTGGACAAGAAGCCCTTTAGACTCAGTGTCAGGAAAATCAGGCTTCTGGGGAGGTTAGCAGGCTGGGGAAGTGTTTCTTAGAGTGACTAGTGAAACCCATACTGCTTGAGACTTAAAATTAGAGTGAAGAAAGCCCAGAGACAATATAACACACTGCAGCTTCTAAATGGGCAGAAACCGGGAAAAACTAGATAACCTAAGAGGTTGGAAAATGAGTGACCCCTCACAGAATATGGAAACCTTAGGTTTGCAGTGGCCCAGACAACTTTAAATTAATCCTCTTGCGTATGCATTATGATGAAATCCTTAGCTACGTGATTGCAGTGTTGTTTTTTTCCCCACACTCCTCCTTCCTCTTTCGGTGCATTGACTGGTTGCAGTGGGTAGTGGGAAATAAGGTTTCAATGCCGTGCATTATAGCAGAGTGCTGTATAAACCTGTAGTTGTAGACAGTCCTTGCTCCAGACAGATTACAGTTAAACAGAAAAAAGTGATTGGTACAAGGTCACTGGCAGAACTGGAAGTAAAACCCACATCTTCCAAGCCCTGTTGTACTAGCCACGAGAACACACTCTTGTCGTGGTGGCAACTTGATGGTTCAGTGCACAGAGTGTGCACAGCACGTGTGATGACAGGTTCTTGTTCCAGGACCTTGCTGGCATGGCAGGGGAAGCTTAGGAATGAATTAGTACCGGCTAGGATATTCCACAATTCCTGAAGGACGCTGGGAGTGATTCATCAACTCTAATTATTTGTCATCCCTCATTTCCTTTGAATTTAAAAATGCCTATGGCCAGTACATCAAATATTGCACCTGCCATCTGCCTGTATGCTGAGCCATGATGGAAATTGCCTCTAATATTCTTCCCTGGCATTATTTTCCTTGCTGACACCATGAAGATGGTTTTAATTAAAACCCATTAGCAGTTCCCTATTACCAAAGAGAACCATCGCTAATCCAATCACATAGCTGGTGTCATGATAACAGTCCTTCCCAGAAGCACTCCCCCCCACCCCATCCCCCATATATGAATACATACACCCTTTCATAGCTGAGCTGCTCTATTTCACAAGCATGCAATTCCTCAGGAGTGGGCGAGAAAAGCTTTATAGACATCTAATGTACTGGATAGGCCAGGCTGGCTGGTCAGCCCCTCCAGCTATGGGGCTTCAGCCATGATGGACAGGACAATACCAAGTATGAACTGATATGTCTAGGTCTCTCCCTGGCTATTTCCTCCCATGCATGGGTACATGGATATGAATATGGCAGCTGCTATGAAGGATTGATAAGGAGACTCACTGTAGTCCCACAGAATGGGTGTCTCCTTGTGGGGCAGAGATGGAGGCACATTAACACACAGGGTGCTTGTACACATTACACTTAAGATGTGATTAACCAGTTAATCACGTCTCAAGGTGGTACCCAACCACATGTCAATGCAATCCATGGATGACAAAACAAGGAATAAGCCATCATGTTATTATACAAAAACTGTGTAATAACTGGTTGGTTCCTATCATGCCATTAATTAAATGTGTGGCCAGGCTGGGGCACCTAGCCATGGGATGTGCCCTATCAGCTGATGACACTCCTAACCATGGCGCACTATGCACTTGTGTAGCTGGGAGCACTATGCACTCAGGCTGTAGCTGGGAGCCCAGATCAGCTGAGGGCTCCCAGCTGCAAGAGCTTGCTTCTTGCTGGTTCAGGAAGAACCTGGGGTCATGATCCTGGGATCCCTCTGCACTGGCAATAAGGCATGACTTGATCTGATGCTGAATTGCTCACATGCATGTATGTCATGGTAGGAAGCACAATTGTGTGGATCCTGTATCAGATCCCATCACGCCTCCACTTGCATGCCTCTCAGGGGCCTAAAAATCCACACTGGTAGAGCCATTCAGTAGACACAAGAGGTCTGGCTAATTTCCAATAGGTGGATTCAAGTGTGGGGCTAGTGCCTCAGCTCAGATTTTCCAAAAAGGTCATAATCTTTCAACCTTTGTTTACTCTGTCTAGTTCCAGGGACTGTCATTACCCCGCAGAGGCAGTGTTTGCACTGGAAAGGTGACACACGTTCCCCTGGGTTTGTTGCACATGGGTTTAATTTCACTGGGGATTCTAGGGATGTCAGCCAAGAGAGGTTGTTCACCAGGACATCTGCAGTGGTACTAAAGCCTAGTGTTGGCAGGTGAAGCCACCAGCTCCTGGATTTGCAGTACTGCAGTTCATGCCTGTTGGAAACTGGGGTAAGCTGCATTGATCTGGGCTTTGCATGCCTCTGTTTAGGTTATGCAGTGGGCTCCACTGACTTTCACTAGAGCAAATCCCCCAGTGTAGTTAGTTCCATGGACTCAGAGCAGCACTGCACTTCCCTGGATTTGCAGGCTGTATCACCACTTTTATTTCCTCTCCCTGCTTTCTGCATGGTGTCTCATTCTTTTGGCCACCAACATCAGAGCAACTCTCTACTCCCTTGCAACAAATGCTGCTTCCTTACCGCCCAAATCATTACCTATCACCACTCACTATGCTAAGTACACCACTTCCACCTTCTCACAGTGAGCTATCATATCATATTTACTGGGTTGGGTTGTCAGATGGACCTGAACAGCAAAGATTCAGATGCACATGAGGCTATTACTACATGAGCACCAGTTATGAATCAGGACCCCCCCCTTGTACAAGAAGGTACTTGATAAATGCACATGCAGTGGGCTAGCAAGCTGCCCCTCTGCCTACAGGAGTACACTGCTGCTCACTACTGTTTGACATCAAGGCTGCTAAACTGCATGCCCTATCCTGCTCCCAGTTATGGGAGATTCAGTCCTGGAGGCGAGGGCCCAGAGGAGGTCCTATCCCTGCTGCCACCTTCCAAGCTGGGTCCTGGCCTGCAGAACAGACCCAAACAGGAAGCCTCAGGTGCCAGCAGACATGGTAAATACCCAGCAGAGGGAGACAACTGCCAAAACAGCATAACGCACAGGAAAACCAGTGATTTGCCCAGTTAAGGAGAGATCTGCCATTGAGGTAACAACAGCCAAACTCCTGGGCAGCTCTACAAACTCAGCTTCTGAATGCCTGAGTATTTTCATTGTGGTCCCTTTAAAGTGCCCTTCCTCCCCTCCAATACATGCTCAGCCTAGTGCAAGGAGCAAAAATTATGAATGATTCCTTTCCCCCAACCCTCCAGCCCCTTTCACTTGTGTTTTGCACTCCCCCGCGAGCAGCTGCTTCCTATTACCATAAAGGCTGACAAGGTGCAGGTCTGGAGCAGAGCCTCCTTTGGCAGGTAATTTTGACAAGACCCAGAGGGCCTGGGCTGGGTGTCTCTGATGGGTTTCCGGTCCTGTTATCAGCACTGCTCGGCACCCCCACCCTTCTCCAGACAGCTGTGCCGTCTGCACATCAAACCCATTACTGCTGCTGGCGTGGGGGTGGTGGTTATGTCTGCTGAGGAGCATCATTCATTTCCTTGGGGATGGGGGTGGATGTTACATTTTCCGCTTACACTGCAGTTTAGAGGGAGAGGGGAATGTCTCCTCAGGGGCCTGGGGCGAGTCTGAAAACTACAGCATAGAACAAGGGACCCAAGAAGAAGACTCCATCTTTGCTTTGCAAGGGCAGGGACAGCAAACAAGCTAATTCTCTGGGATGCAGCCGCTAGTCCGAGGTGCACAGAGCATGCTCTTCTTCACAGCGACCCATGCGATGGGCCTGTGCAAGCTGAACACTGCAGAGAGAGAAGGGAAGGCTGGGACACACTACTCTGTTAGCCCTTTATCCTAGAGACAGCGTCTGGGGCCAGGTCAAGGGAATCTAGGGAAGGACATGCAACTGCACATAGTATGCAAGGAACTCCTGGAGCAAGACCTACTGAGCAATGAAGCTGGCACCCTCCCTCAGACCATTCAGCATGAAACCTGCTGTTCAATGTATGTAACACATTCCTTCATGTGCTTGGTCTATGCCAGAGCTAGGCAAAATTTTTGGCCAGAGTGCTGAAAAAAACGCAATCTTTGGAAGCTGCTGGAGTGCTGACATGCTGGAGCCCGGCTGTTTGCAGCCTCCCGGCCACACCTGGCCCACAGAGCCCGGTCTGCTTGCAGCCTCCCAGCTGCCTGCTGGGAGCAGCCTGGGCTCTGTGGCTGGCAGCAGCTGCTTAGAGCCCAGGCTGGCAGTGGTGTACCAAGCAAAATGGCCTTGCGTGCCATGCTTAGCACGCGTGCCAGGGGTTGCTGACCCCTGGCCTATGCTATTAACCAAAGGCAACAAGAAGAAAACCTGGTCTTTAGCTCAGGCTGCAGACATGGATCCCTGGGCTCTAGAGAGCTAAGGTTCATTGGCGACGTGTAGGGGGTGCACACAGGTGCACATGCACCCCCTGAGATTGGCGGTGTGCCCCCTGTGAAAAGCACCGCTGTCACTACCGGCGGTGGCTGAAGGCAGTCGCCACGTGCCACCCTGTCCCCTCCCTCCCCACTGCCAAGACCCTGGTAGTGTCTGTGGGTAGGTCCCCAGCCACCGGTCGGCACTTACCACCACCCCTGCTCCCCCCACCCCTATGCTGCCAACACTGCTGTGGCTGCCTATGGGAGCTCCCTGCTCAATGCCGCTATGCCCCCACCACTGCCACCAGGCGGTCGCCGTGCCCGTCCAGCCTCCAGGGCACACGTCGCTCATGCTAAGAATCAATTCCTACCCATGACCATAGCCCTCTCTCTAAGATCTCTGACAGACTTGGCCTCAATGCATTTGCTGCCTCTTATCTGTTTGCAATAGAAATAGAACAGCTACAGAAAGAGCAACCTTGTTATTTGTTCATGTGTTCAACGCTTTTTTTTTTTAATGTTTTTATATTTTATGGAAAGTGCACTTCTTGCTGTTTTCCCTCTGCCCATCCTCTTTGCATACTAATTATAGCCTTAGTCAGGGCAAGTGATACACAACCTTCCACAGTGTGAGGGAATATTCTCATAGCATCCAAAATTTAGAGAGGGAAGGAGTTCTTCAGAACTCAGTTGCCTTGCAAAATTGGGCTGGGTGACTTCTGGTCTCTCCTCTGTCAATTAAGCCAAGAATAGTGAAAGATCAACCTCTTTCATTATATTTTAGACCTTCTGAATCTGCCTTCTGCCTCCATCATTCTGAAATCTGGCACAAGGACACTGAATAGGTACAGGAATTCAAAGAACAGAGAGGACTTTTAACAGATGGCTGAAATTTCAGGCTGGGTCTTCATGCCTCCCAAGGGTTTGCCCATCATAAGATGCCTCTAATTGGCCAGGAGGGGAAGGAAGGGGGGTGAGTAAAATGTTAAGTGGAAACCCCCAAGGCATTAGCAAGATCTTTTGCTCGGAGGGCAGAGTATAGGGAAAGTGTCTCCCACTAAGAGCTTTTTCTCCATGCAAATATTTGATGGAGGTCTAGGTAGGGTTCTCATCAACCAAAAAGTGGATACAATTCCTTGATTCATTAAGCAGGGCCCTGGCTTTTGATCCTTTTTAGAACAAAGAGTCTATTCATTAGAAGTCTACTTTAGGACTTGCACAAAGATGAAGGTGACGAAAGGACCAGCATTAGAAGGGTTAATGGGCAACATTCCTTTTCCTGAGCTTCCTTCAACTGGTATCACTCTAAAGTATTTTTCTTCTTCAAACACCAATTAATCTAACCCCTTGGCTGCAATCACTTCTCCCGTTTCTTAAGGACAATACTCCTAGCCCGGTCCTGGTTAACATCACTGCTATTCTATTCAGAGCACTTTTGAACGTGTGCCTTTTGATTCGGAGTCCCTGTACACTCCCAGTGGGAACAGCTGATGTCTAAGCATATATTAGGAAGCAGAAAATTGCTTTTGGGGCTCTTCCTATTTTTGGGAGGGGGAGAAAAGCACCAGTTGCCTGTTTCACACCACTGAGGAGAGCCTTCTTGGGATGCAGACATGGGTGGGGTTCTTGGCAGTAGGCAAAGATAGTGGCTACCAAAGCCAATAATCCCTCCAAGGTCGATGTTGGGGCTGCAAGCAAGTTTATTCTGGATGAAGGGGTGCTATATTTGGAAGAGTTTTTCACTTGCTCTTGTTGGCCAAAGTATGCAAGGCATGATAAGACAGCAAGCTTTGTTATGGCAAGCCATGGTGTGGAGGAGAAAGAACAGGAGTAAGCTATAGTATAAAAGTGTGGCAACCTCCTTAATACACTACCTCTAGTATTACATTCACTTTAGTAGATTATCTTCAGTGGTAACTTTAACAAAGTTCTCAAATACTTCAGTGCAACTAGCCCCTACTCTGTATCAGCATTATAGGGCTGAAACTAACTCAGCCAACCCTTTTGACCACCTGCCCCACCTCCTACAAAAGTCTTTCCCACCTCCTCAAACTCATAATTTAACTGCAAGGGGGAATGCTAAGCTACATGCAGTCCTGTACAGAAAGGGTTAACAATTTTGGGCTCAGGGTTCTTTGTGGAGATTATAAAAAAAACACGAGATTAACATCTCCTTGAGCTCAAAGGATTGAGTTCCAAGTGAAACATCTGAAATTGGGCTTTTGCACTGAACACTCTTTGTGTGGTTTCTGTGACCTGCCGGTGATCTGGAGGATTTTCATAGTCAAGCAATACAGGAGTTTGTTGAGTGTCAGATTTAATTATGAGGGCAAGGGTATTTTTTATCACCCATATCTAAGGTGTTATCTGGTTCTCGATAAACAGTTTAGCAGAAAGAGCTAAAGTTTTCAAAAATGGCATGTGAGTGGGTGAGAGATTAGCTGCACCTTTGTGTGGGATAGTCTGCAGACCTGCATGTCTCTCTGCCCAGGCAACGCACTGGGCTGTTGCCCAGGATGGACACAATCTTGCCTTTCAACTCCAGTGACCTGGCCATTAGTTCCCAGATGGCCAAAAATGAACAGAAAGAGAAAGAGTAGTTTCTGAATTTACTGTAATCCAGCACATAGATCAAAACTTGTTTTACACCCAGCTGCAGTGCTCAGCCAAAAGCTATGCAGCACAGGTCAAGGAGGCACGCATTTGTTTCATGGTTCGTTGAAAGCTATCTCCCATGTCATCATTTATACCCGTGTACAATGGGTGAAAATGCTCCCAGTGGCCCCAGGTCACACCAATGCCTGGAGAGCAAGATAATCTCAGCTGCTGATACAAAACACCTTTGACTGGAATTGCTCACCCCAAGGCCACAGCAACTAGTTTTAAGGCAATTTTTTAGGTCCAGTTATAAACCTTTAGTAAGTTTTCTCTATGCTGCATCTCTCTCTCGATCACCAGCAGGGCTGATGCAAAGGAAAGCTGAATTAGACAGTTGTTATCGCAGTGTCTGCAATTCCTTCTATTTGCAAACATTTAGGTAAGCAAATGCTTATGAGAGAAACTATTTGCAGGAAACAAACTTCCCAAATTGGAGCCCATTGGCATGTTTGTGAAAGTATCAGGACAGAAATGCTTCCCAGTGAACAGGGCAAAAAACTCTTGTCATTTTCTTGAGCATTAAAGTGGTAGGCTTTATAAATGCTGGCAAATATTTGCAAGTTGCTGTGAACTGAAAGATCTGCTCTATGAAAGAGATGTTATAATAAGGGACCAAACACATCATGTCATTTGGGTGAGTGATCTGGGGATCAAGAGTCAAGTCACAGCAGCAAACAAACTAGAAGCCTAAATGTTTCTGCAAACCAAATAACTGCAAACCATCCCCAAGGAAAACCGGGTCTAGTAGGAAGTTGTTCAAATGTAGTCTTCTGGTCAATCATCTCCCTTGCACACCTGGGTTATAACCCTGGGTCGTAAAAAGGCATTTATGAATTTAACATTCTCTTTACTGTAAAGGAGCTTATCCATTCTCTCTTGCTTTAAAGAACTGCATTTATAGCTCTAGAAGTGCCAGGTTCAACAGCAGAAGATGAAACTGTTACACTACCAATTTCATAGGGGTTGCTATTTTGCTTAAAATAGCATCCTCAGGTGTGGTGCAAAGCCAGGGGGCTTCAGAGAATTGGGTCACTCATCTTCCATGAAATCCCATGGAAGCATTTTCATCATTTTGTTCCCATCCTCTCCTCCCGTATACAATTTGCTCTATTCACTCTTGAGAAAAAATAGCAACGTTGGAAAAAAAAAAAGTTGACTTAATGCAGACTTCGGCATGTTTCTATATAAAGGCTGCCACCTTCAGTCAGAAAAGCAAGTATATGTTCATGAATTCCTGGTTTTGCTTGCAAACCAAGTTTGAAGCAGCAGCACAAGTTGAGTGCTGTTTAGATTTGTCTGTTCAAAAAGCAGTGAGTTTTGCACAAGGCCTATCTGCAAGCCTTGTTGGATGTAGCTATTGAGCACCCCATCTTGACCATTAACCACTAGCTTCAGCACTATGGAGAATCAGACTCGAAAAAGGTCACAGTGGTTAACAAATGTTTCGCCAGCTAATTCTAATCAGGGTATCTACATTCCATCTGTTTTCTTGCTTCCTGTCTTCAGCTTGTCTTTAGTACCCTCTGTGCACGTCTACTTGTGCAATTAAATGCACCTGAATTTTCTCCGCAGAAAATTCATGGTTATTAAAACCTTCCCAGGCTTTAATATGTGCACCCATGTTGGGAATGAATTGTGCCTCACAGGAGCAGCCCGGTTGAGGGCTGCTCCTGCCCTGCTCTGTCCTCCTGCAGCAGTCTGGGTGCCAGCCCCTAGCTGTCTCGGCTCTGGGGGACAGCCCTGATGATGGGGAGAGAGGAAGGGGAGAAGCTGTCCTAG
>NW_005841989.1:783045-785415 GCF_000455745.1 Alligator sinensis
GTCATGGGGAGATCAGGGCAGGTCCTGTGCCCCAGTAGGGCAGGGGGAGCTGTCCTGGCTCAGCAGGCAGCTGCCTGCCAGCCCTGCAATGATTGGGATGGGCCCTTATCTCCATGTAGCTGGGAGGCAGCTGCCTGGCAGCCAGGACAGCTTTCCCAGCCCTGTGGAGATGGGTCATGTCCTGACCTCCAGGAGGGTGGGAGGCAGTATCCCACCAAGCCAAGACAGCTCTCCCTTCCCCCTGTGGCCCCTTGCTGCCTAGGCTGACCGGGAACAATTTGCTCCCATTCAGTATCTACATGTGCACTTCAGTGCATTAGTTTAATGTGTCGATTTCTAGTACTTGTATCTACAGGTACTAGAAAATGGCACGTTAGACTAATCTGCTGCACACTACTTGCTGTGCACATGCAGATGGTGACACTTTTTTGCTTTTAAAGCTGTTTCAAAACAGATCATGGCAGTAAGAGGAAGGTAACTGTGTACATATGGAATATGATAATCTCACTCGTCTAAGTGCAAGTCTAGAGCAGCCGCTACCATACCGGTGTAAAGACTGTTGCACATGAAAGCAGTTCCAGGACCAAGATGTTTTGTTTGGAGGTGCCTCTATCAAATTATTCAGTGGCTCCCCACAGCCCACACATTTCCTTCCTTTCCTCTACATTTCACGTAGGACTCTATTGCTTTGGTTCTCTACTCAGAAAGGTAATTCAGGGGAAAGGTGATCAAAATGAGACCTGAATGGAAACTGCTTTGCAGAAGATTTAGATATTTAAAAAAAAAAAAAAAAAAGCTTTTGTCCTACTTTGGGTGAAGCCCCAAAATACTAAGTCTCCACTAAAGAAAATGTTGAAGAAAGTATTACAAGTTGAAAATACTGTGTTTTAATGTCGAGTTCATATAAACAATACCAAAGTTTTCTCCAAAGGGATGGGTGGGTGTGAATCAGTGTTTCAAAAACAGGATGTTTTTACTCATTTGAACTTTACCTTCATCTCAAAAATTGAAATCAACACAATTCTGCCAGTCACTTTGCTTTTGTGATCATTTTGATGGAAGTTTCTTATGAGCTCTAAGTACAAAATGAGAAACCATGGGTTAATACTCTCATCTCATAAAGTTAATGACCTATAGCTATGAGCTCTGACTACAAGGAAGCCCAAAGGTTTAAGACTGTCATGAGACAAATGAAGGAGAGTCTCGGGAGTTTGAATCCCTACATGCTCCTGATCCTATGGGAAAGAAACCTGAGCAAATGTCAGGGGAGTGGGGGAGGACTAGGTCCAAACTAGATGCTTCTTACTTGTTTTGGGCTCAGAAGTCACAGCAGATACCTTGGGAGTCAAGTCACACTCTGCCGAGGCTCTGACACCTCTCGCCAAGGTAGATGAATAAAAGGTGACAGCAATTTTCAAGACCATGCTGATCTCTCAGCAGCACCTAGCCCATCCTCTCTTCACTCCTTCCCAAACACTTTCCCCACCTAACATTAATTCTCCTAGAGAGAAGTTGAGGACTTCCCCCTTTATTCTCCCATCCTGGGCTATTTGGACCTGGACCCTGGCGTTCTGCTCACATCCCCATACATCATTTCCATAAGGAAGGGGAACACATTTCTCACTTTTGTATGGCAAAGGTTGGAGCCACTGCTCTGAGACTCCCTCCATCATGCATGCTCCAAGCAGGGTCTTTGTCTGCTCTCTCTCTCTCTCTCTCTCTTACTGAATAATGAGATGCAGGGCCATCATGCCCTTCCCCTGACAGGTGTTCATGATGCCCACATTGAGAGCACACACCTACATTCACTTGGTCAATGCTTCTACCAGTGCATTTTCCATCTCTTACTTGTGGGCAAATTTAGTCATTCGATGCCCTGATTTCTGATCATATCAGATCTATAACCTCAGTGCATACAATTGACCCCAGCTCCCGAGTAGTGGGTGTACTTACATGTTTAAGATTGCATGCTTGTTTAATACTTGGGTTTGGCAAAGCACTGGTTTGTCCTAAGTGGTGGTAACAGTACACCCTGGCTAGAAACTCAAATTGCTGCAAAACCAGATGCTCAGTTTGGAAACTCAATAAACTCCCCCATAAAGAGTCTAGAACTCGTGTAGAACAAAGCCACCCACTCAGCTTGCCAGACTCCTGTGCAAAACAAGCCCTCTTTGCAGGTTCAGGACCTAGCAAGCCTTACTCAGGCCCCAAGCCAAGATGTTTGGGGATGTTCCAGCATTATGGGTGGCCCTAGAGATGCAGCACTCCCCCCCAACCCTCCTCCTCCTGCCTCCTTCCCCCAAGATGTTTTGGACTAACTCATCTCTTGACAGTTAGTCGGAGAAGAAGGAAGATGATCTGCACTGGAGG
>NW_005841989.1:785446-810852 GCF_000455745.1 Alligator sinensis
GGCCGAGTGAGAAACCAGAATAAAGAACTATGACAAGGGCATGCTTCCCAAACTCCCTACCACAATTTATAGATCGTATCAACTGCCATAAAAAGCTATGGTGGCACATGTCATGCCATAAATTGTGGAGAACAGGAAATGAGCTAAGTTAATCAAATTAGGTGGAAGAGAAAAACAACATGGTATTGGGTTTTTATTAGTACTTTGCACTTCTGTACAGCATTTTCATGGGAGGATCTCAGATCACTCAGCAAGTCAACACATCTAAAAACCCCTTGCTTCCCACAAAAGAGTAAGAGTACCATCCCAGCAATAACCAACATGCAGCTATTTCTGGAAGGGAAGAGCACACAGTAACGCTAGACAGCACAGGTCGGGATAAAAAAAAATCCACATTTGGTTTGGACAGGGCAGGCAGAAGTGTCAGAGCTGGAGTCTGTGACAATATGGTGGGCAAACCATTTCCATAAGCATCATGGAAATAGTTAGCGGCCAGTGTATTTCAAGACCTCTATGTGCGTCTCATTTGCAAGCCAGCTCCTGTAGTTGCAAAGCAACAGTAAAGCATCACCAAACTGGATAATACTAGCACAGTCAAGTGAGCAGCTGACATGGTTATGGGTGTTGTCACATTGAAGTATTATGGAGAAGAGAGTCAAAAGTCCTCCACTTTCATACTAAGGCCAGATGTATACCAGAAACTTTTCCTGGTATAGTTTTGTCACTTAGTGGTGGCCACCACTACGGTTGGGAGTTTTTGACTGAGGTGGCCTGATGCTACTGCTGGTACTAGAAACCCGAAGATCTTGTACCTCAAAATCACAGCACTCACCAAATTTGGGTTCAGGAAGGAAATTTTTCTGCAGAACAAATTGGCAAGGACTGCAGTTTGCCTTCATCTGTAACAAAGGACATGACTAATATATTCAGGAGATCCTAGGAAAAGGACCAACTACTTTCATGTAATTTGTGGCAGGACACTGGCAGCTCCCTCATCTATGCCATGCTTATAGGGTGGTTTTGGTATTGTTCCTGGGAGTTGCATATGAGGGTTCAAAGTGATGAGTTTAGGATTCATTGGCTAACAAGAGCTTGTGAATACTAAGAGCTGGATGCAATAGGAGTAGAAGAGGCCTTGCAGGAAACGTCTTATGTTTTTCCTAATCATAAGGGGTGTCTATAGATGTGCGAGGATTACAGCGCGTTGGAGAAGACTTGATTAATCAAGTCTACTAGAGAACGCTAATTTAGCATGTCTCAGCAGCCTCTATGTCTCATGTATCAGCATCCACAGACTTCAAAATGGTGGAGGGGGTACTTTAACTAAGGCTCATTCAACAAGCTTTAGTTAAAGTGCCCCCGCTGCCATTTTGAACCATGGAGATGCTGATACATAAGGTGCTGCAGGCACTTTAATTAGAGTGGCTCTGAGAGCCCCCCCACCACACACATACCCCCAGAGTGCATGCAAAAATACCCAATAATACTACAAAATACTGTAAAAGCTCCAAGAATATGGTTACAAATACACCTTGTTCCGTTGGAGGAGTTTGTTTAAGCTGTACTAACAGGGAAACATTTTGTCAGCATATGCTACCCTCTGCAAGAGGAGGGTTTGCTGGCATAACGATGCCAGAAGACGTGAATGTAGATGTGATTCAGAAGAAAAGTTGCCACTTTGCCCGGCATGTGGGAGACTGAGGCAAGCTAAGACTATGAGGTGCTATGGTTTGAGCCCTAGAGCCAGGCTGCACAAATGAAGCCTGGAGCAGACCTAATTGTTGGATCTAATAGAGGAGCCCCCATACTCAGTGTGGTTCACCGACAGCCCTGGGTCCCCACCCCTAAGAGCTGCCATTTCTGAAGTGTTAAAGGGTTTTCTCCTTTTAAAAACATATCCTTTTTAATTAAAAATGTTGGAGCCAATAAGAACCAGCTAAGTCTAAGACAAGGACACTCCACTCAGGGTTTTGCCTGCAACTTGATTCCCAAAGAGCTTATTGACCCCAGATGAAATCCAAGCAGTTGAAATGTTCCCCAGAATATCAGTTCCTCAGATTTCAAACTAAGATGATGGAAAGATTTAAGAGGACTGCTACTCATCACCAGGGATCCTGGTTTTCCCCGATAAAAAAAAAAATTGCCAATTCTCTGATAAAACCCCCAAATCCGTGATTAAAATGAAAGGGTATCCATTGACACAGAAGACAGGCATAGTGGGAACAAGCAGTTAGCATCATGAACAGAAATGGACTCCCAGACCCCCAAGGAAATCTACCTTAACAACCAGTACAGCAGCTGATCCCCAAGAGCAGAAAGCTGGTTAGGAAAGAGATTTGATCCAGGCTTCTGGTTCAGAGCTGTACGACTCTTCTCTGTTCAACCTCACTTGGGGAAAAAGGACAATGATAAATTGACTGAGAAGCTTGCATATAAATTCACTGAGTCATCTGACTGTGCTCAGTCTCCTCCCCAAGAGTCATCTCAGACAAGGGGATAACAGCAAGGTGCAGCTCTCTGAACACAGGCCACGTGGGTTTTCTCTGATGCTGCAGGGGTGACGATTCGGTTCAACAATACCTACAGTTTTCCTGGCTCGCTGTTCACCTCAACCTTGGTTTGTGTGTTCAGAAAGAATGTGGCCACTAGAAATAGGCCCCAGAGGCCTGGATCCTGTCAGCCTTGGATTTGCTTTTCCCCAAAAGGCTGCATCAGAACCACAATACAGTCGGGCCCCGAGTTACATGGGGGATACCTTCCTGAAAAAACACTGCATAAGTTGAAACGGTGTCACTCGAGGCATTAAGTCAATGGAAAACGGGGGGATAGGGACCCGGGACCAGCGACACTCTCAAACTCACAGGGGTTGTCGTTTTCACACAGTCTCTAATTTTTTGCTCACTTTTTTTAATGCTACGCACGGTCGATTCACTTAAACTGTATTGGCAAGCAATCAATGTAGCACTATTGCCTTCTCTTAATTTATCAAAGATTTCTATTTTCTGGGCCGGGGCGATAGACTTACGTGCTCTTTTGAGCACAACAGCAAAGGCTTTCTTTGATATCATTGTCACAAATATTTACAGGTTAACATAACCAAAAACGATGGACAATCTTGGAGGAGATGACAAGTGATGCTAACGCTATGTAAGCCGACTCCAAACTAACAACAGCTCTACCACAAACAGCAGAAACGTGAAGCAGGGTATCGCGCAAGTTGAAACATGGTCACGTTATATAAAACATTTATATGTGAATCAGTGTAACTTGAAACGGTGTAACTGGGGGTCCGACTGTATAGGATCAGAACACCCTCAAACGTGGGGAGGGATAGAGAGAGAGAGAGAGACCAACTTTTGGAGCCAAGGGTGCATTTTTCTAGGTACGATCTCTGGTTACTTCTGCTCTTTAGCTAGGACAACCAACCTCTTCATGACTCCTCAAGGTGACATGGACCACAGGGTCAGAGGTGGAAGGGTGGTTCTGTGGAGGGGGAAATCACCTACAAGTGACTGCATGTTTCTGGTTTTTTTCATCTTACAGCAAGATTCATTTTGGGGCACTGTGGCAGTTTAGTTTCATCTGCATATTTTCTATGAGGGCATCTGGTGCCTGGGATCTGTACATCCTGTTTTGTGATGGCATGTAGGATGCTGATGGTTTTACTGTGGGGTGCACTTATCATAGGGTAGAGATGTGTTGGCAGGCTTTGTATCCATTGCTTACACAGGGTCTAGTTCTATTTAGTGCTTGATCAGCAGAGAGTTAGTGACCAAGAGCTTGGCAAGGCTGGCAGGCTGTTTGAAAGCCAGGGCTTGGTATGTTGAGAATTTATCTTTCCAGGTGTGATGCTATTCAAGTAATAGGATTTATTTGGTTTAAATGATCCTTTCCTTGCAGACTGCAGTGTGGCATGGCAGGCAACAAGCAGGGGCGGGAGATCAGCAGGAGAGGTTCTTGTTGGATCACGGTAGGCTTCTGCATTTCACAGGACTCTTTCAAAGATGTGGTCTGTTTCGCTGCTGAAGTGTCCTGGTTGGGTAAAGGCAATTCTTGGATTGGTGACAAATTTACAATTCTTAGATTATATCCAATGACAAGGATGGCCTTTTGAGGGAGATGAGTTATGGTGAAGTAGTAGGATGTCTCGCAGAAAACTTGTTCATCGAGTAATGAGGAGTTCCAAGATGGTTTCTGTGAACCCTGAGTTCTTCAGGATGGGTACCACAATTGGTTTTGATGGGTCTTCCCAGGCCTCAAAGTCTGTCAACCTTGCCACTGTGGAAGTTGCTGTCTTATGCAGTACTATTCCATGCCATGAAGGCATTGCAGCCTTCCAGAAATACCTATAAGACTATGAACACCAATTTCCAGACACAACATACTGTACAGTTCATTCATTTGTATCGTCAGCCGTAAGTACTTCCAAGTCATGGGCACAGGCATTGCACCAATATTTCAACCTCTTTATGAACCACCTTGAAGAACAGTTTAGGGGGAAAAATGCACAAGTCAAATCCATTCTATTCCTATGGTACAAATAGGACATCTGGACTGAACACCAAATTTACTTACCAATTTCCACCACAACTTTAGCAATCACCACCCTTACACCAATTTCAATATTCTTTATATTCTTTATACCGTACAGAATTGCATCCTATGAACAGCCATAAGCTTTCTAAAGAGGGAGAATACTTGCTATCAACCACTAAGTCCGGTGAGATCTATTTGCTGGCCTGCAGTAACTTAAGCATTGAACATCCAGTTCCATTAGATACTTATTGCTGCCATTAGGTAGCTAATTGCCTGGATATCTGCCCTAGAAGCACTCATGGATAGAAGTCTCCCACCTACTGATGGCCCACACACACAAACCCCTTGTTCTGACCCTCTGTACAGCAATGCATTACAACCCATTGGGACAGAGACTCCACAAGAGGCCATCCCATCATCATGAGCCCTTAAACTCCACAGGCTGCCCCTGTTTAGTGCCTAAACACTGGTGTGCACCAAGCAGGTAAAGCCAGAGGGGTTCTTAAAGCCTTGCCTCGCTTCTCATAATGACCTTGAAAAAGAAAGGGGGAGAAAGATGGCTTAAAAGGGCTCCTTTGGCGACTCTGCTAATGAATTCCAAATGCCTGGCCAGCTAAGAGCTGTTATCAATCACAAGGTAGGGGGTGTAATAGATACTAGACAAACACAGCATTTTTCTGGGTCACTAGGATGCAAATGCTTCTATGCATATCAGGTTTGGATATATCCCACCCCAGCTCCACTGGCACAAGGCACTTTGGTCTACATCCCGCTGTGGTGGAAATCATGGCACAACAACGCTTCTGAGAAATAGAAGCTGGCACTTGTAAAAAACAAGTACCACCCAAAATGAAGACTCCTGATGGATCAGTTGCAACCGACAGCTCATGAAGATCCTGATTCAAGTCTATTTTGGCACCCCGCTAGCATACTCACAAGGGCCAGGAGGGTTGGGAGATGCTGCAGTCAGCATTAGCATTTGGCCACCAGTTGGCAAGAGTAGCTGGCAGTCCTGTCTGCCAAGCATTTACCTTGGAAGCAGGATTTCACTAACTAGCTCACCCATGATAAGGACTCCTAGGAGGCTCTGGCCTGCGCTGCATGTCCTTGATTCCAGTGGGATGCAAGAATACTCAGCATCTTACAGGTTTGGGCCTTCGAACCATGCTCAGAAAAAGAACTGAGCAAAGTTTTAAAGCTTAGGTCAGGAAAGGATTTGGCTACAGCTCCTGTGCTGAGCTGCTAAGATGGTCTCTTGGGGAATGTTGCAGCCAGAAAAAAAACTTAGAGCAGCCTCAAAAGCTGCTCTGTTTTACATGGGGCTCTATCACTGCTCCATGGCAGGAGGTGTCAAGGCAGCAAAGGCATCTTTTCCTACTCAGCTGTGCCAAGATCACTTCAGTTGATATCTAGAATAGGGAGTTTACTGGTTTTGGTCATAAACCAGGGGTAAATGAACTAAGAAGGGGAGCTCCTCCAGGCAAAAAGGCTCCACAAAATATGGAACAAAAATTTTGCCTACTTAATCATGCATAAAAAAGTCTTAGCAGCAAGAGAAGGGAGTTTGGGACCAGTTCAGCTGGACCTCAACATCTTGTCGAGTGTCTGCACCTGGCCTGAACTATTTAAGGCAGGAACAGACCCACTGGTTCTCAAACTCAGGTGACAGACTGGATGCCATGTTAAGCTCCTGCATTTTGCCGCTAGTAGGGAAAATTTGGAGAATCCAATATTATTCCACCTCACCTCCTCAAACTGTTTTGATGTACCCTATCCAATTGGAAAACGCTTGAGTCCCCTTGGAGAGATCCTGCAGTGATGATGGCTTGCCAATAAGGGGAAGGAAAGGGAACGTTGGAGGGAAGAGGTCTTTGACATTTTCTTGGTCAGAGCGAAGTGAACCAACTTTCCTACAGCAGCAAGGGTTGAAATACACCAAATGCAGCCTATTTCGTTATGTAGCTGCAACCACTGAGGGGAACTCAGTCGCACCAAAATCATGCCAGGAACCTTGTTGGTAGAATCCAGGTCTAGAATACCACGAGTGCCTGGTGCCTCCTGAATCTGGGGGGGCACCCACAAAAGCTGCCCTATCAGGGGGGCACCAGCCCTACCAACAGCATCAGTGTTGGCTGTCAGGAAGGGCACCAGCCTCAGGGAGGGGGCACGTGCACCCCCTACCAGTCACCTATGTGGAATACCATGCAATATCTGGCTTCAAATCTGTCAGACCTCAATCTCTGGATGTGCACGTGCCCCTCTTGCCTCAATAGATAAAAGCTTCCTTTTTTCCAGTTTTACACCACAATTCTCTCTTGCTATCACTGGGAAAGTCGATGACTTCTCTATTATACCATAGCTAGGGACCTACTAAATTTGTGATTTTGCAGATTCTGTGAAATCCGGTCTTGGCCATAGCCGATCTGGGCCATGTTCTTTATAGTCATGCTCAGCATTGGTTGCATTTAATCAACTTCATAGTTGGTTTCTATTACTAAGTACATGCTGCATTTAGCAACAATACAAAGATGCACTACGTGTTTAGTGAGGTTTCTTGTGAATGTAGAACAGGTAGCTTTTTCCCTGATGCTGATTGGGGGGGAAAAACCTCATCTTGTATTCAAGTAAATATGGTAATACACTACACTGCCATTCTCCTCTCATTCTAACCAGAGGAACACAAGATCAGCTGTTGCATTTAGATACATCATTTGAACACAGCACCCTATTGCAGTAGGAGAGGCACTGGCAGGAGCTGAAATATTTTAGACTGCACAAGTTTGTTCACTGCCAATTTCAGGAAACAAGAAATTGATCCAGGTGAATCAAATCATTTTGTCTAAACAATTTAAATCCTCATTTTTTATACCAGTGATTTTTATTAATAAATTCAAACTTTTAAAATCAAACAGTTGTAAACAAGTCAACATTGCATTTTTAAATGAGTTGGTATTTGAAATGAATGCCAAGACTGACAAGTTCAAGCAGTGTCTTTGTGTGCCCGTACATAAGCAGGGAAGCTGCTCGGACACTGTAATTCCAGCCTGTTGGAGCAGACTTGATTAAATAGAGGAAAGTGGTAATTACTGTGCTCCAGCAGCCTCCTGCATCTCATGTATCAGCATCCCTGAGCTTTAGTTCAAATGCCTCCGCTGCCATTTTTAAGCATGGGGACGCTGATACACGAGACACTGTGGTGCTTTAATTAGAACAGCTCCCAGAGCCACTTTAATTAAAGTACTACCCCCCGCCTCCCACCCCCAGAGCACGTGTAAAAGTGCCCAAAGTGTCAAGCCTTCATTTTTGCAGGCTCTGTTTGTATTGGAATGCACTTACTTTCTACCCCAACTTGGAAATTAAGTGCATTCCAATACAAATCCTTAGTGTGGGTACAGCATAGCAGAATGATATTATCTTAATGTAGATTTATACAGTCCCTGCTTTTGTCATTCTCCCCCAATATACCAGCTGAGGGGCACTGAACTGTAGGACAAAGAGGGAAGACACTCTTCGTTTGAATGTCTCTCCACGCAAGTTGATCTTGGAAGGTCATTAGACACTGTTTTTCTGCTTAATTGGAAGCAGTATTCCATGCCAAAAATTATGGGCTATAAAACAAAAGGGCGGGGAGGGGAGCAGATTTTGAGTTATTCGATGCTGTATGCAGAACATCAAAAAGCCAATGCAGCCTACCCCATCAGAAGCAGCATTCCTTTTTGAGGTACATGTTAGTGAGTTTCCCACTGAGCAAACTAGCTAGTCTTACAGTTTTCTGCTAAAGCTTCTAAAAATATTGAGACACCCAAAAAGTGAAATTCAAAGGTGGGGAGCAGTGACTTGCTTTGCTTTGTGGAGTCCAGCTCTTGTCCGGCAATGTTGCAAATTCTCATGTGCATATGTCGCCTCAGCAATGGTACAATCACATTTTAACGAGTAGAAAAAGATACCACCAGCTTTGAGAGGGACATAAAAACCATTACAGTGCATGGGGAATGGTACAGTGCTGACACTGTAAACTCTATTTAAAGAGATTTATGAGTTTTCTTTGCTCAAATTAGGAGCAAATTGCACTGTTCTTCATGAAAGAAAGTTAACAAGAAATCATTTTGGAATTATATTTTCTTAGGGGGAAAAAACTTGATTCTTTTGGTATACATTGGAAAGCTTTTGTAAAGACTGAAAGTGGCTAAATGAAACGCAACAAACCATTTTGTTCCAAAACACATGCATTAAGACAGTGATTCGCAACTTTTGCACCTTACGTCCCACCAACCATATTGTCAAAAAACGCTGGTCCCACCATGATAAAAACAAAACCCCACTGTTTGAGATATCTGTTGATTCATCTATTTGCAGTGCAAACAACTTTGACTTTTTCCAATCGGGCAGTGAGTTGAAGTCCCACTTACATGACCTTCGAGTCACACCAGTGGGGCGCGTCCCACTGGTTGGGAAATACTGCACTAAGAGATATCAACACTGTAGAAACTTTCCATATACCCTCCACAAGTAAATGGACATGATTTTTCATAGTGTTTTGTCTTGGACAAACTCTGTTCACCACCATCAGGAAGCGGTTGTTCTCGTGTCCCCAAACCCAGCCAGGGTAATACAGCATGAATCCATTCTATGGAGACATGGCAGGCCTAAAAGCTAGTTCTAGCCAGCAATTTCCAAAGTAGGATTGCATAGAAGGGTGATTTTTTTTTCTTCTGGAAAAAGTCTGAGGCAGCCCATACAAGACATGTGAGCAGGCATAGATTTATGGGACAACAGGCCAGGGTGCCTTACAGATACAGCCAGGCACCACCTCCTGCTGTTTCCACATAATTTGATCCCCAGATGCATTCAAAACCTAGTCACTGCCTTTCACATGGGCACATAGCTTAAATATGCATTGGGCCATCCAAAGAAAAGAAAACAATATTGTCCTTCCTCCAGATCTCTGCTGTGGGAATCTCCTATAACCCCCAAGTTGTTTTTATTTTGAGTCATATCTACAGAAATCTTAGCCTGTCATACCTCAGAGCCTGCTCTTTATTGCATTTGAGGAGTACCAGAGCTTCATGGTGCAACCCAAGAAATGTTACAGAATTAACTGCAAATCACTAAAGACATCAGATTATCAAGCAGTTTCCCTGACTTGCAAGCACATGTTGTGCTTCTGTACAGCTCAGCAAATTATCTTTTTTTGCCCAATTTCCACCTAGTCTTGCCTCCTAATATTGATTCCCATCTCTTATAGCTATCGTTAGTTGACATGTCACTCCCCACTTCCTGACTTCCAAATTCACTTGTGCCAATGTAAACCACTCATCTGACCTACATCACCCACTTGTAGTTGTCTTCATGCAGCTGTATGGGACTAGTGAGCTACATAGACCACATTCAGGCGCTAGTGTAGATCCAATAAGGAATTTCCCAAAGGGCTCATAGTACTAGTTCTTCAGACCCTAAACTTTCACCAGAAAGGGCTGTTTGAAATGGGGAAATTGATAGATCATACAAAAGGATTGAAATATTTAATTTGGCTCACCTTATTTTTTTAATTTTCCATTTACAAAAATGGAGGTGGGCTTTGCTCTACTTGAAGATGGAAAAAAGGATGCTCAAGACTTTCTCTCTCCATGGGATAGGAAATTATTTCCCATTAAGCCCCACTCAAATACACCAACATTTGCATTTGTCAGGATTTGATTCCACGCCTCCAGAGAGAAGTTCAGTAGATGGCATTAGCTTCCTGCAGGACATTAATTTAGTGTGTCTTTGTTTAAAACACCAAAATCATGTTGAGACATTGCAGAATGAAGGGTGGAAAGGTCACCACTCAGGTGCACAGAGTGCAATGTTTTGTCTTCATCTGTCTGCACCATGATACATATTCACTACCATTTTTGGCCCTTTGGCCCTTCTGGGATATCACCAGCAAGAAGGGCTTTGAGGGTTTGCTCTACAGCCTGCTGAGGTATAAAGGCATCTCTCCACTGAATTTCACAGGAATCTTCAGTGATTTTTACAGCTGGGCAAATCATTGGGTTTTTTTGGTTTTGGGGGCTAAAATAGAAAAGTGATTTGATTTGTCCTGAACAAAGCTAGAAGTGTTTTGTTTCTGGCAACACAAAGTCAATCAACCTGAAACAAAATGCTGCTTAATTAATCCAAAAGAAATGCACTGTTAAATCAGGTTCATTTTTAATCTTAAACAGTATCAAAAGAGTATCAAAGCAAAGTGTTTTGCTTTTTTTAAATATTCTGAATGTATCAGAATGAAGTGCTCAATAGCTGTCAAGTTTTCCCTTTCCAAAAGCAATTCGGCCAATTTAAAAAGTTTCCATGCTCCCAAACAAGTGTCAAAAAAGTTGTGCTGCTCTACTCCAAAGCAAGAGGTGGAGTAACTGGGACTGAATCAGTGTGCTAGGCATTAGATGTCTTAAGATCTTGGAGTTTAACAGATGAAAGACGTTGTCAGAATGATTACTTAACCTTGCATATATAATAACTATATTTCACGCTATTAATCAATGAAATATTTATCAGTTTGGAAACGAACAGCAAATATGTTACTAATGAACTGAAATGTGTTATTAACAGAAACACTCAGATGGTAGAAATATGTTCATACAAAAACACGAAGCAGAGCTATGAAAGGTAGATGTCTGCACATCACAAAATGAAGACTAATAAGCCTACTTGCTCTGGATAGTGTTGGACAAAGCTCTGGAGAGAAATTGGATAAAATAAATGTTTTTATTTTTCTAATGTGTTTTGAGTGAGAGCCAGGAAAACTGTCAGTCCCTAAGAGTTACATTCTGTTACTTGAAGAAAAATAGCTCCTTCTTCCAAGGTCTTTGGAGCTGGTAAAATACCTCCCAGCTGTGGCTGTTAAATTCAGATGTTGCTTGGTTCTGTCACCATCCCAGATCAGATGTACACAAATGATTTGCAAACACACTACTTTAACATTTATATTGCAGCAGTGCGTAAAGGGCAAGCAATCAGGATCCCATAATGCCAAGCAGAGTAAAAAAGTAAATAAATAGAGGGAAGCCCCTTTTCCAAGGATCTTCTGTCTGAGCCATTTACTGCAAAGCCTAAGCAACTCTGATGTTTTATTTCAATCCTCAAAATATGCCTTGGAACAGGTTCTGTCCTGCATGTACTGTACATTACGTAGCCATACCAGTGACTATTAGGCCTGTTCGAAGCGGCTAGTATTTGCTTTGGATTTGGATTCAGCCGATTCGGGGGACAGTGATTCGATTCGGTGATTCAAATCACTGTCCCAAATCGATTTGGCCAAATCTGATTCGGAGATTCGGCAGCAGCCAGGCCAGGCCCATTCCCTGCCTGCTCACCCAGCCCGGCAATGGCTGCCCTGCCCACCCCAGCTCCCAGCTCTTTTGGGGAAAAAAGACCTGACTCACCGGATGCTGCTGGGCGGGGGGTGATCCCCACTGCCCGGTGCTCCATGGGGAGCTGTGCATGAGCCTCCTGACCCCCCCCTCACTCCACCAGCCCCCCCTGCCTCCCCAATGGGTGCCCCACCCCGGCCAGGCCCCACCCAGGCCAGCTCTGGCTCTTTAAGGAAAAAAAAAAAATGAAAAAAACCCCAGACTCACCACTCCTGCTGATGGAGGGCGATTCCCACTGCCCTGCATTGCCCCATGCCGCATGTGGGGGCTCTGCACAAGCCCCCAAAGCCCTGAGGCCACCGCAGGAGCGATGAGTCCCGGGGCTTTTCTAGGTTTTGTTTTTTTTCTTAAAGGGCTGGAGCTGGCCTGAGCGGGTCACCTGTGGGGGGGCTGGGGAGCAGTGGGTGGGTCGGGGGCTCATGGCAGAGCTCCCCATGCAGCATGGGGTAGTGGGGGACAGCAGGGATCACCCCCCCACACACACACCCAGCAGCACCTGGTGAGCACCAGGGCTTTTTTTTTCAAAGTACTGAGCTGGGGTGGGCAGGCTGGCAGGGGTTCCTCCATAGTCCCATCCCCTGCCCCTAGTACTTACCAGCTCAGAGTCAGCTGCAGCTCCCTGCTGCGGCTACCAGCGACTGCCCGAATCCTCAAAAAGATTAATCTTTTCTGAAGATTCAGAGAGCTTTGAATCAATTCGGACCTTTAAATTGGCCCCGTAATTCAATTTGGATTCAGAGATTCAGCCACCAAATCAGGCTGAATCAAATCACCACCCGAAAGCTTTGCACAGTCCTGGTGACTATGAGGACTACGGATGCTCACTATGAGCAGTATTTACTATATGTATAGACTGCCTTGGAGTTTAATCACTTTTGGATGTTACAATGTGTCGCGTCTAAAGAATATTTTCTCCATTAATAGCAATGCGTTATCAGCCCTTACATGTGACCCTTCTCAGCAGAAGACTTCTGTCTCCATGGCTTATTTTCATTTTGACCTTTCTTTCTACTGAGCTAAGCCGACAATCGCTGGTTCAGAGGGTTCAGGGAATGTGGACACATGCCTTAGAAGTTAGATGGAGGCGAACTAGCTTGTGCCCCCTGGCAACTGAAGAGTTAGAAAGTCTAGTCAGGTCAGAAAGGATCTGGGCCAAGCTTAGCTGTGAAGAGCTCTGTATCCTAAATCCACCCTGTAAGCCGAGCCATCCAGGACTGCCAGTGCCTTCAGTTGAGTTGTATGTCTAGAAAGGACCTCTAAGGTCATCTAGTTTAATACATGTGAAGAGGGAGATTTTACTAAATTATAACATCCCTGGCAGATTCCTATCCAGCTCTTCCTAATAGGGCTGTGTGAAGCTTCAGTCCCTGATTTGGTTTGGCAGAGATTCAGCCCAGTTCGGTGGTCAAATCTCTGAATCGAATCAGAGGACCCTTTAATCTCTCCGAACTGAATTGGAACCCTGCAAATCTATTCAGAAAGATTCAGAGATTTGGACATAGACACAGCTTTAAATGTTTTTTCTACATACCTCGAGGCAGAAGGCGGCTTGTAAGTGCTGCAATGCTGGGGCTCATGGCGCGTCCTACAGGAGCGCGGCGGGGCTCCCCAGTGCACTCGGCAACAGACCCAGAAGTGGACCAGAAGCACTTCAGTTCCACATCCGGGTCTGCCGGGGAGCACGCCAGGGAGCCCCCCCACATCCCACTGGATTGGCAACTGGTGCCTCCTGAGTCGGGGGGGGGGGGGGGGGGGGCATGTGCCCCCCCTGACACCAGTCAGCCCCGCCAGCCGATCACCAAGCTCGGGAGGTGCAGGGGGACCTCCAGTGTGTTACCTGGCAGACCCAGAAGTGGACCAGAAGTACTTCCAATCCACTTCCAGGTTCACCACCGAGCACATGGAGGGCCCCCCCCACCGCACTCCTGTGGGACGCTCCATGTGCCCCAGCATCTTAGCGATCACGAGCCGTGCCTGCTACCTCGAGGTCTGTAGAAAAAATATTTAAAGCTGTGCCTATGTCCAAATCACTGATTGTCCGAATCAGCATTGAATCTTTAGATGCAGATTCGGCCAAATCGAATCAGGGACAGTGATCCGAATCAAGTAATCAAATTACTGTCCCCAACGTGAGCCAAATCAGAATTGAATAGGGCCCGCTTCGCACACCCCTACTTCCTAGCCCTCCAGGGAAGGAGATTCTAGTATTCCCTTAGGCAGTTTTTGCCAATATAGCAATCTGAGATTTAGTGACTTTGTCCTGAAGTTTAGTTTAAACCTGCCTACCCATTGCTTCTAGTGCTGCCCTCAGTAGCTAGGGAAAAGTGTTTGCCATTCTCTTTACAGAAGCCTTTAAACTAGTAAAGACGACACTGGTTTCCTTTATACATCCTTCTAAAAAGCTACAGCGTTTTGTCTTCATCCCTCCTACACCTCTGCATCTTTTGCTCTGGCCAAACTCATCTGGCAGTGTATTTCTTGATTACAGGCAAGAGCAAAGTAAGAAAAGGAGGGCTAAAATTTGGACTCTCTGCTTCCCCCACACAAGGCCCAGAAGCATCCATGTGGGAGAGAGCAAGCAGCTCATCCAAATAATGCCTCCTGTTTTTGATGTGTGCTGAGCAATGTCCCATCTGGGAGACAGCAGAATCCAAAACTCACCCACTCAAATATTTTCCAGATACAAGTTACTGCACACATCCTTGGAGCACAGGAGGAACCTGTTAAAGAGATAACCTTGTCACACCAGAATTCCTTCTCAAAGGTCTATTTAGTTTGACAAGACTTATGCTGTTTAGATATCTAGCACAATCCTATTTAGGCCTAGGTCTCAAGAGATACTCTAAACCTTTCAAAACAGAGAAGGGCTTGCTAGCATTCAGTGGGTCAGTGTCTGGTCTGAATTAACACTAGTTCAAAACCATGGAGCAGCTCCTGGCAGTCATGTAGTATTTGCCCAGTGGCAAAACTCACTGATTTCAGTGGGATAGGTTCAGTTCTCTAAATCCAGAGCAAGTAACAGAGGCAAATGTAGCAGCTTCCAGGTGTGTAGACACATTATGATCAACATTTCTAGGGGATTCTCAAAAACCTGAACCCCATTCTGGCTTTGGTTTTCTCCCACTAAAGCCAAGGATTCAATGCAAGTAATTAGACCAATTCTGGGCACTCATGGAAATCCTTCCCTCCAGCTGATAGTGAACATTGTTTCTTTTAAAGACCTCTAAATGCAAGTGCTCTTCTTTCCATTACTAGAATAACTTAGGGGTGCAGAGAGCAGAATTTAACTCAGCACTGATGACCATTTAGTCAATGGACATCTATTTTAACATGTTCAAGCACACTGCATTTGGGGAAGTCGGGCTGTAATGCTTGGGAAGTTTTTACAGAGTTGAGCAAGTGGTACACTGGGTAAATCCTACCTCTAAAAAGATTGCTGGAATCTTTCCAGCTATTAGTCCACTCGGGACGAAGGGGAAGCTTATCACTAAAGTGCTCAGATCAAAATGCCACCCACATTTCACATGTGGGGAAATAGCAACACAAGATGTGAAGTGACTTGCCCAAAATCACCCCATAAGAGTCGCTACTGAATTCAGAACACAGCAGTCTGGGCTGCCTGTTACCTGATTTTGCTAGAGCACAGAAGACTACAAGCCACGGACTAATGCCCTACTGTGCTAGGTACTGTACCAAATCTGTCCCCAAACTTTCTGATGAATCCCTTTATTTCCCCTGGGTCCACCAGTTTTGGAAATTTTAGACATTTCAGCTTCTGCAAAAAATGCAAAGATCCTTTTCCCCTTAAAGAGCAACTGGACACTTCTTATGCGAGACATCTGCATTAGCCTACTGAATAACCTCTCTGTTCTGTGCTCCTGTTCGAAGCCTGGCCAGCAAAAGCTAGATGCAGCTTGGCTGATCAGGGACATGACAACAACCTACAAATATTTGAGGGATGTAAACAATGAGCAAAGAGAATGCTCTTGGGAGATGTAATTAAGAGTTCCTGCTAAAGGTGGGGTGGCATGGGGGAAATCAGTGATCATCTCAACAGATTTTTTTACACCAAGGGGGAAGGCAGAAGCATAAGGAATTAGCAAGGGGTGGGCTCAATGGGCCGTTGAAGAATTGATAAAGGTTTACAGAACAATGCTTCCTCCCACACCTGTTTCATATCTTTACTTGTACCACATCTTTAAGGCACCCTCTGAGACCGATGCATGTAGCACCATTGCAGAGAGGAGAATTAAAAGGAGACCTCACTTTCCACCATTGAGTGAGTTGGGCTGATGAGAGGGTAAGACTTTGTTCTGTAACCTGTGCTTGAATCATAGGAGATGTGTCCAGCCTTGGCCCCTTAAGATGTCAGTCCCCATAGGCCTTCTTCACTAAGCAAACAGGCTGCTTCTTATAGGGGTCACCACCTGATTTTGACTAAGATTGGGAGAGGGTAAAGAGAGAATCTAGGCCTCCAATCTCAGCCAAATCCAGGCAGACCATCACTTAGCTGGACATCTCAGCTGAACTTCTTAATCTTGGGACATGACCTCTCTCAGTCCAGGTCGGTGTTAAGGCCCAGGTCTGAGTTCACATTCCACTGCGCCCTTTACACCACCCCTAGGAGTACGATCCTGGGAGCTGCAGATCGGTGACGTTTCTGTCAACTTCACTAAGAGCCGAATGCTCTGCATCTAGTGGGATTGAGCTTTCCCCATCTCCCTCCCTTCTCACCATTTTTTTTTTAAATGAGTTCCCAGGCAAAAGTGAGCGGCATCAGTCATGCGTAACCTTTCATGGCTCATTAGCAACTCAGTCTTAAACAAAATCAGTACTAGTGTTGCTGAGAAGTTGACAAGTGGGAATCACCACAAGCCATCACAAAACCTGTTTTGGAGATGGTCTGACAGGAGTTGCAGAGGGTGATGGACAAGAGTCTGCCGCTTGATAGTCCATACAGACCTGGAAATGATGGGCTTGGCAAACAATTTTATCACCTCCACTCATCTTAGGGGCCAGCTGCCAGATTGCTGAGATGTCAGGGAACTGGAGAGGGAGCTGGATGCCAAGAGAATAGTTTGCCTTTCTTATTTTGGAAAAAAATGCTTTTGTTCATCCATTTTATTTTACACCAGGGTCTATCATGGCTAGGCTGCAATTGGCAGCAACTACTTCTTCAAGTGCCAAGACTTTTACACACATACAATAAAATAAATCATTTGAGCTTTTGGATGTGTGGAGTGCAGCTTATGGCTTCCTTCTTTCCTCTCAGTGCAAGACTCAACAGCTAGAGCCAAAATCCATTAAAAACTGGGTGCCGAAACTGATTTAATCTCTCCCCATCACACTCCCTCTTCTTCCCTCCCCTCTCACCAACAAAATTCATCTGTCAGAGTTATGCAGTGACTTTTGCATTAGTGGCTCCAAGAGTATCTCTGGTCTTTGTGTCTGCAAAGATTGCTTTCTTAAATGTAACTGGAGTGAAAACCAGGGCAGCACTGTCTGAGTCTGATAAGAGCCTGAAACAATGCTTCACAGAAGCAAGAATCCTCTCAGCCCAAACTGACCTCATCAGGTTAACTATTTGAGCAGTTAACATGGAAAAGTGATAATAGAAGATCCAGTAAAAGGGAGGGTGAGAAGTAAAGAGAAGAACAGGACTGGCCACAGTTTTTCCATGAGAAAGCTGCTTTCAAAAGAGAATATTTTGATTAAATAGCTTTTTATGCCAAAATGTTCCATTTGCAATTGATCCGTGCCATTTCTAAGGCATGGATCATGGGCATGGATCAAAAATAAATATCTCCAAAACAGAAGAGTTTGATTTGACCTAAAGCCATTTTTTAAATATGGTGCCACAATGCTTTATGGGAGATGTAGTTTGGGTATCATCTCTCTGTTCTGCTCTATGAATCAGTCTACCCTAATGATTTAAAGCTGCATACTCAGAACCTCCTCACCTAGGGAGGAAACTCTTCTTGGCAAGCTCAGCAAGGGACCCTGAAGCAGCTTGTAAGAATAGGTTAGACTTTACCAATAGCTATTTAATTAATAATTGTATTAGCTATTTGGGGTGGGGGGAAGATGAACTGGGAGAAAACTCTATCAGTCAACTGCTTGGAGCTCTTGCTTCTAACACACTGCCCATAAGCAATTCTGTCCAGCCAACATAGTTAGACTCTTAAAGGAGCATTATAGTTACAAAAACAACTACAATATATTGTGGGTTTAAGATAAATGAGGAGTCGCGGTTATAGGAGAGACTGGAGACAGCCTGGGGTACCATGGGAGCACTCAGTACAGACAGCTTGTTTTGCCAAACCATTTCCTGGAAGGGGTCAGAAACCTACAGCCCATAGGCCAGGTCTGGCCCACAGACAGGGGTTTTGGTAGTGGGAGACTTGAGCTGTGGACATTCTCCCAGTGACACCAGGGGGAGAAGTGCTATTTCCTCTGGGCTGCAGGTGGGTCCTAGTGCCTGCCCACTCCTGACGGGAGCTGGCTCATTCTGGTCTATGGCTGGAAAAGGTTGCCTGCTGCTCAACTAAAATATAGTTATTGTTTAAAGGATGGATTTTCCCCTTGATCTCAGCCCAGCCTCATTTGAAGCTAATGATGGTTGAGGAGACTAAAGGGTCTTGTTACACATTAATTTTTGGGTGCTCCTGGAGCTTTTAACCCCATTATGTACACATTAACACCTGAAACTAGTTTTAAGCACTCTAGGTGGCTTAAAGTTACAACAATCCAGCCTAGGTTTCTCTCTGATCCGCATTACCCAGCTCATGTTACACTAATGTGTAGCCATGCTAGGCCCCACCTGCTCCCCCTCCCCAGCACCCTGTTCATTGTCCCCCCACCCTTCCCTTACCTGTGGCTGTCTGCACTGCCTGTCCAGGGGGAGCAGGCAGGGAAAGGTTAACCTGCTTTCTTAGCAGTCTCCACTGCCTGGCAGGGGACAGGTAAAAAGGTTAACCCTGCCCTGCCTCCTCCGCATTGGGACAGACATTGTGGGCAGCCACAAGTAAACAGGGTGGGAGGGGGATGGGGGGCACAGGAAACTAAGATGTGTCTGCTCCTTTAAGGACAGGAGCAGCCTAGCCAGGGGGCTCTGCAGGCTAGGCAGTGCATCGCAGCTCTGGGTTACCTGAGCAACAGGCTAACAATGTACTTCCCCGGTACCTGCAGAGGGTCAGCTGACCAGAAGGCGGCAAAGGCCTGACCACATGTAAGCCCAAGTCTGGGGCTGGCAGGGGTTAGTTTTATGGCAACAACCAGAGGAAGGAGCTCCTGCACAGGGAACTTACTCAGAGATGTTTTGTTGCCTGCAAGATGACTATGGCTCCAGGAGCTGATACGGTACCCAGGGCTAGCAGGCTTGCTAGGCAAGGGGAGAAGTTTGCCTTCTTAAAGAGGCAGAGTGCGGCCTCTTTTGGTTATTGTTATGTTATAGCCCTGGTGCTTTTTTGCATTATTATTTGCATCAGGAGTTTTTGTTGAGACTGTAAGGGGAGATTTGGAGCCACGTGATTAGCCTGTAAGGCTTGAGATGCTCTGTGTGGCATAATACTGGAGTGAGGTCTGGAAAAGGGCCCAAGAACCAGTGAGTACCTGTGAGGGTCAGCAGACTGGGACCATGCAAAGGCCCATGGGCAGCTTCCTGATTTATTACTTTACCATCAAGACATGGTAGGTGAGACAAGAGGGCACCCTCGGGGCAGAGTTGGCATAGTCACAGAGCCACCAGGAGCATCCCTGGGGACCTGAACCCATGATGGGGGGCAAAGGGAAACCTGGGAAGCCCCAGGGGATTGGGGGGGGCGGGGGAAGGGAGGGAAAGACAATTTTTACCTTTCAGTCCTCCAGGCCCTTGCTGGCATGAACATGTAACTGCTCCAAACTCAAGCTATCGCTAACACCGATCACCATTTGAGCAGCTCAGTGTAACATGTAACAAGGCCCTAGGTATGAATGTTTCTAATCAAGGGGTCAAATCATAGCTGAAGACAAATATACAACATATCTGAAGAAAGCCATGGATGGATATGTGATGGAATCATTAAAAGAATTGAGCTATGCTGCTACTTTCTTGACAAGTCAAGCTGCTTTATAGACTACGGGTCCTGTTAAAGAAATTTGGTAGTGCTTTTGCTTACAAGTTTGGTTGATAAAGTGCATCAATTTATCGTTCTACAGCATTCTGATTTGGAGAAGTCACACAACATGCCCAAAACCCAATGCAACCCACATTAAATGGATCAAGATTAGCTAATTAACAGCTTTGAAAGTAATTAAGTTTGGAAATGATTGAATGAGAGTGTTGCCACCAGAGACATAGGGAACTCTCTTTTGCCAGTGCTATTAGTCTCTAACAACCCACTGGAAGGGGAGAGGGGGGGAGAAGCCACAGCTGGCAAGTTTTTTGCAAACAAAGATTGGAGTAACAGTAAATAAAGATTGAGTTACAAACCCTCTGACAGCAAGCATTTTCATACAGGAATGTATATCTAGCAACAGAAATTAGAGGCTGCTTACAGATGTGGGAAATATATCATGGAAAGCACTGACTTTGTAAAGGACCATGGTGGCTAAGTTACAGCCAACTAAACATATGAGCTCCTTGTACAATGAAGTTGTTGGTAGGTTAATACAATCCATTGCTATATGTGAACAAGGAGCTGAATCTAGGACCTCTGGATTCAAAGGGATGAGTCTGTTCAACTATCTGGCTAAAGAACTACAGCCAGCTTCTTTGTAAGCAGCAGCAGAGAAACAGTGGATCTGTGTGACGCTATTACTGGAGAGGGTCAAAGACGCACTTAGTTTGTGCTTCACTATCGCTCCCTGTTTTCAGAAACAGTTTCTGGAAGAATTAAGTGCTGGGACTTAATGACATCAGGCCCATTGCCAGGATTGGGTCTGAGGTTTTACACAGCTTGTGGAGTGAACACACTTCTCTAGTTAGTGAAAGGACAAAGAAAGATCAGGGCTAAAGGGTCTGATGCACAACCAGGACTGCTGGGGTTTCAGACTTATTCTGGATCTGGAGCATGCATCCGCCTGTTTGTTTATTATGAGCCACACTGGAAGCAGCAGCATAAACAGTAGTCATTGCTATTTGCAGTTAATTTTCTTAATTTCTGTCCTGTCAAAGCTGCCATTTCACTGCCTGCTAAAGGACACTTTACAACAACACACGAGCCCACTCAGCTTTGAAAGAGAGAAAAAACCACTCTCACTCAGTAAGCTTCAACCCCCATGCTTGACACAGTAGACCAGAAGCCAACAATAGCTGAGGTTGGTAGTCAAACTCCACCACATGTGAAATTCTCTCTCTTGATTAAATACCAGCCCCAGATGGTTGTCATTAATGCATTAAATCAGCAGACAGCACCATGGAGTGGAAACTTCACCAGGGTTGGGAAAAGAAGTGGAAAGGCAAAAGCGTATTAGACTTCTATTCCAAGGATGCATTAAACTGCACCCCAGACATCACCAGCCATTCATCCAACTTGCCATTTCAAGAAGTTCAGCTGCACGTCAGACTGAGAACCAACTGCCAGACTGAAGATTTAGAAAAAGAAGCCAAGTCAACAGGGAATTTGAGCACGTTTATCGTGCATTTGAGTAGTTCCACTGACTTGAGTAGGGCTATTCGCATGCTTACTTTACAGAAGTCCTTGGTAGTGAAAGTAAATGTAACATTTGCCATCAACTACTGGGATCAGAGCTCTAGAGGTTGCCACACACCTTCAGCCAGTTCTACAGCTAAAGTGTATCAGTACCCTGCTGTTCAAGCTCTGGATACAGTTGATGATAGCCAGGTGCTGTCATTCAGCCTGAAACCCTTAAGTACCAAAGTAGGTGTAACTGAGAAGACAGACCTGGCCCAGCCCCTCTAACAAAAATACTCATCATTTTTATAATAGTTTAACGTAGACAACACAGCAGCAGGTTGGCCTCAATGCTTTGAACCATTGCTGCCCCTTCTCCTTCACAGAGGCTTTACAACTCCTCTGGAGCAGTTCCTCATCCTCTATATGATATAGCATCCCTGAAAGCAATGTTTTTATCCTTTGCAACTTCTAGCCTCAGAATAAATGTGCTTTGAGAATTCACTTGCACCATTGGTAGCTTTGCCATTAAGCTTCAGTGGGCACAAGAGTCAAGCCCTAATATTCTCTTCTGCATAACACTTGATTGACATCTTGTTTTCCTTCCCCATCAGGAAACTAGGCTTATGACCTACTGCCCACCCTCACATCACTACATTAATGCCTTTTCATTAGCCACTAGTCTGTTCTTCTCTGTCAAATCATTGTGACAGACATCCCAATTCGGCATTCTTGGGTGGCATTTTATAGCCACTTCTGCTACAGCAATTGAACATTGATTTTATGAGCTCTCCTGCTAGGCTGTGACATGGATTCCTGAAAGCATTTACAGTTTTACTGAAGCAAAGCCAGCTATCCTGTCTTGATAGTAACTGAAAGATCAAGCAAGCTATTTTGGCTCTCTGGAGTAAGCTTCGGGGCCCAGTACATTCTTCTGTTGGTGCTAAAGCCAGCATAGAAAGCAAGCAGCTGACTCACACCTCCTCAGCTGGAAACCATTGAGGGGTCAATGCTGGATGGCTCTAGCTTGGAGAAGCCAGGTTTTAAAGTGGCCCTTTGCAGAAGTCAGGAACTTATCAAAGCAAGTAAGTGTTCAACAGCACAGAACCCTTGCAAAATCAGGGTCAGACTTATACAGCTCACATCTCCTCCCTAGAGGATTCTTGTTTGGCCATTAAGAAGTAGAAAGCAATGCTGCTAACGCCCCCATTGCTGTTGCAGCTGAACATGGCGATGAGTGATGCTGACAGAATCTGCTTTCACATAAGAAGGCACAGCATCATGTGCTTGATTTACCTACACCTCCGCAGCTATGAGCTAGTCGGCCAGAAAGACCTGCTCTCTTCAGATAAACAAGGAAAAAACCAAGAAACAATAGTAGGTCTGAAATCAGCGTTCACTTATCTTCTGCACTCAAAGCTTTCAGATCCCTTCCTATCATAAATTCTCTTACCTCTGAGAAAAATCCATGGTGCCCTAGGAAAGGAAGAGACCGTCTGTGTCCAAGTCATGGAGAGTGTTGCATTAGCTCCTCTCCAGAGCAGCAAGCATTCCCACCACCACCTGTCAGCAACTATCTTGGAGTAGGCTGGATCTGGTAGGGGCCTCTGATTGATTAATTGAAGTTAGCTGCTCCAATTAAAGTTTTCTTCTCTCTCCATGCCTGTAGAAATGTAGGCCCAGAAATAAAACAGATTAGGCCTAGAAATAAAACAGATATGGGTTGCACCCTAGTTAATGTCAAATGCTGAAGTCATACAGGGGCAGAGCAAGACATCACTCTGCTACGTAGGATTAGGGTCTTTCGTGTCCTGCGGCCAGAAGACCTTTTGACAGATTTCAAGCACGAGGGAACACGGGACTAGGAAGTACTTCCTGAGTTACTAGGTCCAATGTCCTGCTCTGCCAGGACATCCCACTATACATTTGGGTTTTGGTAGATAAGGTTCTTTGGATAAATCTGATATCTTTTATTAGACCAACTAAAATAATTAGAAAAAATTATTCTTTGCAAGCTTTCAGGTACAAACACCCTTCTTCAGGTAGAGGAAGTGTCTCTTTCGAAAGCTTGCAAAGAAGAATTTTTCCAGTATTTTAGTTGGTCTAATACAAGATATCAGATTTATCCAAAGAACCTTGTTTCTCTATATCCTTAGAGCGACATGGCTACAACCAACAGCCCTGAAACATTTGGGTTTATACACTTACGCTCTGTGTTTGTACCTCTGTCATAGCTAGTATCTAGGGCTTCCCTTGTCTACTTTAAAGCCATACATTCCTTCTGTATGCTAGCATATTTAGTTTCTCATTGAAATAAATGCCCACTCACATATGTAAGTGGGGTTCTTTACCTCTGCTTTTTTATGCAAAAAAATTACTACCAGGCTGATTCCAGAGGCATTGACTACTACTCTTCGGTCAGCAGAAAAATACAGACTTTGATGTGCTGGGTGTTCCCAGCTGTCTTTCTGCAGTGTCTGGAACATCACCTTATTTTGTTTGATTTTTTGGGGGGGGGTTAATCTTCAAGATGTGCATTAACCATTGAACAATAAGGAATAAACCCTAGAAAGCATCCTTGGAAGAATCTTCCTTGCTTTTGGTTCTTGAAGTTGATTTTTGGAGAATGTGTTGAATTTCCTCTGAGCTTTTGCAAAGCTGTCCCAGCATACTGAGGACGTACAAGAGTCCATGATGCCTAGAAGCACTCCACCCAAGAGGCTTTACATTCCACCCAGTCATAACTTGTAAAAGAATACAGGCCTTTTTACCTGCCATTTCACTAGAGGTTCATCATCATTTACCTCTGTGTCCCTTTGGCCATCTATCCATAGTTACCCATCCAGGTTCCCATTATTCCCTAATGGGCCAAAGTACCAAAAGTGCTGCCACCTTTGTTAAAGACAAATATGGAAATGCTGCAGCCTGTTGCTCTTATGATAGCTGTTGCAAACTTTCACCTTGGATATGAAAATCACCATGTCTAGCATTCTGTATGAGCAGTGGCAAGAGTAACAGTGAATATCATTATTCCAATGTTGGAAACAGTGTGAAATATTAGTAACAAATCTCTGCATCCCAAGTTGCATAAAGTATTTGTTTATAGTTGCTCCACTTATCCCTTGATCTGAGAATGCTCTTAGGTTTTGATATGCTTGCTGCATGCATTCAGGTTGCAGGTACATGATGTAGAAGCGCAGATTTCCTCATACAAATGTGTGCTAACACGTGTAGTTCTGCCTTGAAAACATAGGCCACTCCTTTCATGTGTATCAGGTGGGTACAAAATTATATATGAAGACTTGAACATTGAGAACACAATGCTTTATGTCTCTAATTGTCAGAAACTTCTATTCTGAGCTAAAGACTTAGGATAGATCATTGCAGAATGGTATTTGAATGAAGTAACCTATCTAAAGACTTTGTGCAATCTCTGAGAGACTAAAGCTTATGCTGGAAAGGACAGCACATTATTAATTGGACATTAAGTAGTGGGCCATGTCTGAGGCTATTGCACATTTTCTTAATTACTGAGTGGTTAATAACAACCTTCTGCTCCTGGTATTTATAGAACAATAAAAATAGAAAAAATAGATCCACAACACTGGCTTCACATCTGTTGAAACTGGCAAACACATTTTCATTTACCTTCCTTCCTCCAGCTTGCTAATAGTTTTCAGATTCCCAGAAGGCCAACTGGAGATCTCAGGATATATATGGAGACGATGCTAATGGCTCTGTAGTGAGAGGCACATTGATTTGAATTGCATACGGTACCCAAATTCCTCTGTTTGGCTCATTGCTGTTAGACTCTCCTCTCTGTATTTGACACAATTGCTCTTCC
>NW_005841989.1:810883-882317 GCF_000455745.1 Alligator sinensis
TCTGTGCAATTGGTTTAATAAAATATTTACTGCTCTTGCGGGGGAAACGTTTCAAAATGTTCCATCTTGGAAATTCTGCCCTTGTTTTGTTTTTCTCATGTGCTAGTTGAAAACCACAATCCTCATAAACACCAGTTCTCTTTCTTTTTCTCTGTTTCTCACACACACAGAGAAGGAGAAAAAAAGCACACTCCCGATAACATCTCAGCTGTAGACCATTTCTGAAGTGCTCAAGTGATGTGCACAAAATCTTATTTTCCTCGGTTCCCAGGAATTGAATGACACCAAGGTTAGCTACTGGAACTGCAGAGCACCCTCCACTTCTTCAGGGGATGTCTACACCGCCGTCCAAAGGGTTGACTGCAGGTTACATAAAGACAACTAAAGTAGCCGGCTTGGGTACTTGGAGCAGTGTAGGTTCAGAAGCCCAAGACTGAATGAGCTAAACATGACTGCTCAGGAACCTGAGTAACTACTTAAGGGTCTGGTTCTATTAAACTTCATGCAACTATATTGCACAACAGTATTATCATTATACATTTCTGTCCAAGAATGAAATTGGTATGCACTGACAAAGGAAGATTAATTTTAAAAAATCCAAGAAAGGGATCCAAGTCCTGGAGACGCCATTCTCCTGAACCAGCCAACACAATGCTCCTTTCCAACTTGGCTGCCAGCAGTCTAAAGCTAACATGATAAGCATGGTATGCTTGAGCTTTGTATCCACTGAGAAGTACTGAGAAGACCAAACTGTATGTTTAAAACCACGGTCCCAGAGATCGCAATGGCTGTGGAGTGAACAAATGGCATTCTCTAGCTCTAGCACAGTCCATTGAAAGAGCTGTCTGATTGCATGGCAGCACCCAGCTATCTGCATTTAGGAGCTCCCGTTGTTTGTATGGAAAATTTGCATGTGGATACATAAGTCAGGCTGTAGTTGCCTGGGCAAGTGTATGCTTTTTGTAGGAGGGGTGATCAGTAACCATGACTTTTGAAGGTGCAGAGCTGGTGGCTACAGGTGAATGTCTGACTCTAGAGTCCAATTGTAAATATAAAACTTGCAGAAAACAAGAACAGTGTGAAAGGCAAACAGCATAAATAGCACTGCAGGTAAAATGGAGTGACCTGTCTTAGGAGGTGCTAGAACCAAGTCTGGAAGTTTTCTCCTGATGATAAAATGACAGAGATCACACACTCTGGGGCAGGGGAGGGGACAGGACTAAGCACCTGGCTCTAATTAACCAGTGCTCTCAGGGGTTAATGGAAATGGGACGGTCCTGGGGTTTATATAGGCCAGAGTCAAAATAGGTACAATGAGGATGATACTCTATGTGGAGTAGATGAGGGTTTCTGTAATGTGTGAAAGGGATGTTGGGTACAGGGGATCACTGAATTTTTGGGAGCCAGATCAAAGCTGTTGGGGCTTGTTGTTCTGGAAGGCTTGGAACTTGCCTGGGAGGTAAGAAAACTTATGGGACAACACAGCTGAAGCATGTGATACCAAATGAAGTGGTGTTCTCCAGTGCTGTAGCAAGGGGGAGTGAGCAGGGCAACAGCCTTGGGCACTGAAGCGAAAGGGTGCCAACAGGTGCTGCCCAGCTGGGGTGGGGCATGGTGTGGAGCCACGAGTGGCTCATTTGGGGGGCAGCTCCCACCACTGCGTACACTCCCAGGCAAGCATGGGGCGGGGGGCATGTGCCACCCAGATTTGTACACGGGGTGAGGGCAGGCTGCCACTGCGGGCTTTGCCCCCAGGTGCCAAACTTCCTTGCCACGGTACTGGTGCTCTCAACTTTTTAATAAGCTACTTTATTCTCTCTAGCTTCCTTCTCCTTTTCTGTTGGGGTCAAAGCATCTTGGCCTAAAAGCAATAATTTAAGGATAGTAACTTCCCAAGGGAGATGGAGGATCGTGAGGAATTCTTGTGATATCAGGAAAATAAGGATGGAGCAATGTCTGTTTAGGGAGCTGAGGCAGTCTTTTTGCTGAGTGATAAATTATAGGCCAAAGGTAAGCTCTTGCTGTGATCGCCTAGCTCTTGTGGATAGGGCAGTCTCTGTAGCAAGATCCCAACTGTGCCAAGGTTGGCTTGTTGGATTTACCTGCTAGCAGATAAGGATCTAGATGTCCTTTATGTCATGAGTGAGGCTGTAGTACAGGGGCGGGCCTTATTTTGAGTGGAGGGCTGCTTACTGAGTTTTGGCAAGCCATCGAGGACCGCATGACAGGCAGCCAGGGGCAGGTAAATATTAATTTTCTAAATTTCTAAGGGGCGCTGTGGGCCAGACAGAACGGCCTGGTGGGCCGCATCTGGCCCACAGGCCGCATTTTGCCCACCCCTGCTCTAGCAGACAACAGTACACAAGTAAAAAAGGGACTTGTAATGCAATGATCAGATTAATAAAAACATGTAGGGCTTTCGGGCAGCAGAGATCCTTCCAGGCAAAACTTGCAATAAAATGTCAACGTCGGACTAGCTTGGTGGACCTCTAGTTGCAGCTAGAACAGTGTCTTGACTATTCAACTGTCTGTTCCAGGAACAGAGGTTGCGAAATTTGGAGTAAATGCATCCAAAGCATCAACCGTAAAGCAGCAGAAGTCTGGTAAAGTTGGTAGAGCTGTGATTTAAAGTCTACCAGGCAACACCACTAGTAAAATTTGCTGTGGTTCTTCTTCAGACTTTCAAAAATTCTTTGATTGACTCAGTTTTGAGCTGGAAGATTCAACAAATTGGCTGTTAAAATACTCTAAATACATAGAAATGAGATCTCCTGATACACTGTACAGTCTTGCTAGTCTACATTTAAAAAAAACAAAGCAAAGAAACACTCAGAACAAGTATACAGTATTTTAACAGTCTATACAGGACATCTAGGCCCTTATCTGCTAGCAGGTTTCTTGAATCCAACAAACCAACCTTGGCACAGCCAGGATCTTGCTATAGAGACTGCCCTATCCACAGGAGCTAGGTGATCACAACAAGAGCTTACCTTTAGCCTATAAGCTGTCACACTCAGCAAAAGGACTGCCTCAGCTCCTTAAACAGGCATTGCTCAGTCCTTATATTCCTGATATCTCAAGCTCAAAACTGGGTGAATCAAGGAATTTCATAGACCTTAGGGTTGGAAGGGACCCCGTAAGATCATCAGGTCCAGCCCCCTGTCCCAGGGGCAGGAAGTCAGCTAGGGTCAAAGGACCCCAGCAAGATAAGCTTCCAAATCTTTCTTGAAAGAGTCCAGAGTAGGCGCTTGCACCACCTCTGTGGGGAGTCCGTTCCAGGCCTTGGGGGCTCGGACTGTAAAGACGTTTTTCCTTATGTCCAGCCTAAAATGGTCTTGCAGGAGTTTGTGACCATTGGACCTTGTCATCCCTTGGGGTGCTCTGGTGAAGAGGCGCTCCCCCAAATCCTGATGCATACCCCTTATGTATTTATAAGCAGTCACCAAGTCACTTTTTTTATTTCTAAAAAATAAAACCACAGCAATGATTCACTTGTGGAGCCCCTGGGTAAAATTACTCCGTCCCCAGCAGGTATCCTCCCAGAAATGGAATACAGGGGTGGCTCCTGTAGTGAATAAGAAAAGTCTATGTCCATCCACTGTATGTAGCTCCCAGACTCTGATATATGGCTATGTTCCCATTAGGCTGCACTGCACTTAAGAAAAAAAGGTGGGTGAGGAAAATGAGTCTATCAGACTAGATAATTTCACTGAAAGCTGCCAAGAAAGAGGCAGGGCAACACTTCTTTCCTCTAGCCATGGCTATAGCAGATAATTTTTTGTTCTCATATCAGTCTGCGACTGGTAATATCATTGTGATGCCTGATAACTTTCCTTTTCTGGAACTATTTTCTCTCATTTGGTTGAGATACCTGTTAATACACAGGATTAATCTGTTTTTAAGTTTTTTCCCGTATCTTAACAAACATGCCAACACCAAAAAATGGCAAATCCTACTTTTAGGATCCTTTCTGTGGCAGGACACCTTTGGGTGCCTGCTTGTAGCAGGCCCTGTGGTGCCTGCCACTCAAAGGACCTGAGTAGCAGGCATGTGTGAAGCACCTAGTATTTGCTTCAGGTTTGGATTTGGATGATTTGGGGGATGGCGATTCAATTTGGTGATTCGAATCACTGTCCCAAGTCTGATTCGGAGCTTTGGCCACAGTCGAATTGGCCAAATCTCCAAATCGGCCCCATCTCCTGCCTGCTCTCAATGGCTGCCCAGCCCGCTCTCCCACCTCTTTAACAGAAAAAAGAGCGGGTGGGGAGCTGGGAGAGCAGAAAGGGCCTGAGGGCTGGCATGGCCCCCTCCCTCAGCTCCCCTACCCCACCTCCTACTTACCAGCACAGAGTCTGGGTCCAGATCCCTGCGGCAGCCACTGGGGACTGCCCGAATCCCCGAAGTTCTCTGAATCTTTTCCGAATCGATTCAGCAGCAGAGGCAGCCTGCAAGTGGCTGCAGTCCCCAGTCAGGAGTCCCACAGCCAGCAGAAGACTGTCTGATTGGGGAAGGGGGCTCAGCTGCTAGCCACCGCAGCAGGCTGCAGCAGGAAAGCCAGCAGCAGTTGCAGCAAGCAGGTGGAGGTGGACCACTGCCGGGCTGGAGCATCCAGAGGACATGGTAGGAGCTCTTGGGGATGGTAGGAGCTTACTGGTGCTGGGGAATGACCTAAAACTATACCCAGCTGGGGATGGATGGTGTGTGGTGGGGCAGCTTCCAGGAAATGCCATAGCTGTGCCTCACCAGTGAAGGGTGAGTATTGGGCGCCAGAAAGCCTCAGCCCCCGCTGCCCTGTGGGTTACCCTGTGGAGAGGAAAGGCTAAGGCAGCACACCCTGAGAGAAAAGCACAAGGGCCCAGGCCCATTGCATAGGGCCTGAGGCAGGGCTCAGGTAAGTTGTCAGACACCTGAGGCCCCAGTGAAGGGGCAGAGTTGTAGGGACTTGGTGGCTGTGTAGAGCAGGGCCTGAAGATGGTTTGAAGGGCCTCACGTAAGCCGACCAGAGTGGCAGCAGCCGTGTACAGTAGGACCCAAGATGGTCTGAAGGGCTGCATAGAAGCTGACAGGCATTACTGGAGTAAAAGCCCCAGTGAGGGGCATGAGTTAAAGGCCCAGGCATGTCTGAGGCCTAGTTGAGCCAGAGGCCAGAGCAGCCCAGGAAGGGGCCAGAGGAGTAGTGGAAAACTTGGACACCATCTACAAGGCATGGGATATGGTAAAAGCACAGGCTCACGGGTGACTTGGTGGCAGCCTGTAAGTACATCAGGATCTGGGGGAAGGTCTGTTCACCAGAGCACCCCAGGGGATGGCCAGGTCCAACAGTCACAAACTCCTGCAAGACCGTTTTGGGCTGGACGTAAGGAAAAACCTCTTTACTGTCTGAGCCCCCAAGGCCTGGAACAAACTCCCCACAAAGGTGGTGCAAACACCTACTCTGGACACTTTCAAGAAACATTTGGGTGTTTATCTTGCAAATTTATCAAGGTGATATCACTTAGATTTCTGGTGTCAATGCTTTAAGCCTGTAAGAGAATAGAAAGAACCGCCGAGTCTGGGTTTTAACTTGGATTCCTGGCACTTAGTTGTCTAGCTGACCTCCACCAAAGACTGACTTTCTCAGCCAAGCTAACAGCACATGGCCCTTCCTGTGTACCTGAAGTTTTGTATATTATCTGTCATGAGGTGGGGCTTCTTTCTTCCATCACTGTACCTAAACTAGCTATGCTGTTTTTTTTAGGTTATTCCAATACACACTGAGCAGCTATTGCCCTGTTCAAACTTCTAACCATAGTTCTGTTGTGACAGCAATGTTTGGATATAGGTTGCATGTGATGTCTACATATACCGCACAGCGATTCAATAGTTCATGTATCAAAATGCATATTAGGCTCATTGCCTAGAGAATTTGCAGAAGGCATGTACTAGGCAGCATGCATTTACACTGCTTGGGAGAACATGAATGTACGTCCAAAAATGGAGTGCAAACACCAGGCAAGCAATATTTCCCAGGAAACTGCACATGCTATTAGTCTGATCTATTATGCTTCACCCACATATGATGGGTCAGCTGTGAAGATCACTTGGCTTTGCCTTTTTTTCCTTCTCCCTTCAAAATCTTCCAAAGATAGAGGCCCATTCCTGGCTCACATGAAGCTCTTTGCACTGAGGAAATTATATCACTCCCCAGGAATTGCTTGGCAAATGCATTGGGATTAAGGTATGTGACTCTTGTAATTCTCTGGCAGACATCCAAAGTCCCCACATACATTATCAAAGGCTCCCTGTCATGCTTTTTGCCTCTTGCTTTATTATTGGTCTAGAGGGCATGATGTAACTCAGACACCAAAGTTGGAGAGACAAAAATATCCAAGGACTTCAATAAGCCCCTCTCATCTGTTAGAAAACTGGTTTCCCCAGAAAATAGCTTCACTCAGGCATTGAAATGTTCTGTTTAATCGACAGACGGCCATAAATATTTTCTGGATGGCATGTTATTCCTTGTGCTCATGCAGGTCACTAGTTGTGTCACCTCCGCATTACACGGCCAGACAAGCACTGATTCAAGCATCATATTGGACGGGGGAAAAGGGGGAGCAGTGGGAGGAATGATTACGACTTCAGCCAAGTGAATAGTCACAGGACACTGTTTACTGTGTATGGTATGGGCTCTAGACATCTTGTCTTTTCTGATGCCCAAGTGATCCATCTCATCACATCTCATGGAGACTATTCCACAGCACACCGTGAAGCAGGCTAGTTGTGTCTGGGCTTCATTTGGAAAACTGAGTCATTCAATTTCAGTAAGAGCTTTTGAAAAATCTAGATTTGACATGCCTTATGTGCATAGCTAGTTGAGAAGCTTTCTAACTAAATTCAACCTCATATATATTTTTTTCTCTCCTCCTTTTTGTTGCTTTGCTCTGGTTCTAGTACTGTGCCATTCTACAAGCCTAAAAGTTACTCTGTCAGGAAATGGAAACGTCATTGCTTGGAGAGTTGTTATACTTTTCTGAGGCTTTACTCCTATCAACACTTACATCTATATTTAACTTTACTACTGTAATGTCTTCTGTGGACCTCAGTGGGACCATCCACAGTTATAAACAGGCAAAAGTGTTGGCAGTCTCTTAGCCATATCTGGTAGCAATACCATATTTATTGTATGTACGAGAGTTGCTCAAGCAAATGGAGGGGTGACTCTAATTTCAATATCTCCATTTCATATTTGCATTTTAAAGACGAGAACTTACTAACTGCAAAATTCAAAATGACAACCCTGTAAGTTTCTCCAACGGGGGGCAATCATTGAAATAGTTTAGTTCATCCACTTAATGTCGCAATTCAAATAGAAGGCATCTCTACGTTTGACTGGAGTGAAGGATGTTTATAAAGTAAGAAAATGAAGCTCTTCTGCATCTCAAGGAAAAGTGGACAAATGAAACTTCACACTGAATTTAACCTTCTCCAGTAGAACGCTACAGGTGTGCCAAGTCCCTGAGAAATGCCTACTATGTGTGGCGGTATATGTTGTTTTATCCGATAAGTAGAAGCCCAAGAGGGGAGACTAACAACTAAGTCTCCCATTACTTGAAGGAAGAGTCCAGATCTTGGGCCAACCAGGATAATGGGAGCATGAGGATCTCTGACTGCAATTAATGAGTGGTACTGCAGAGGCACCTCCAAACTGCAATAATTCTGATGTTTTTGCAAGCAGTGTTGTGAATAGCCAATGCATGTTGATTGGCTTCCCTGCCTCTTAAACTTCATAGCGCTTCCACCCCAAGGGTGAGATGGAAACTCCAAGCCAACCTTACCATGTGGCAGTGAAGAGCACTGAACTAAATCAGCAAATTGGCTGTTGGAAATTTCCTGTCTCAAACCCTCTTCATCTTTCCCCTATATGCACACATTACTACATCTTCACAGATGCTGGAGACATCTGCTTTGCCCATGTCCTATGGAAATGCAGAGGGGAGGGGTGGTGTATTTGGAGAAGTGTCATAGTTCTCCTTGGCTATAAACAGTGACTCCTGAAAACATCTGAAACAGACATAATTCTCTTTTTCAAGACCCCTATCTGAACAGCTCTGCAACTGTTTGGCTCTGGCTTCAAAGTTAGAGTTTAGCTACACATAAATAACATTTCATTAAAAAGAGAGAGAAATTAGCCAAAAATCTATACAAGCAGGGGCTTAACCAATGCCAGATATTAGGACAATATGGATTTTTATTTTTATCCACAAGGAACCATGTGCTTATCTTTAAATGTAATTGGAATTATATAGCACTAATTGAATTTACCTACCACAGAGAATTGTCATCTTCATGCTTGTAAATCCTTTGAGATCTCCAGCTGAGATATCATGTCCCAGTTCAGCACCTCACTGTTTTATTTGAAACCCGTTAAAGTTTTTTGAGTCAGTATGGACATTAGCCTTCCTACTTGAGGGTGGCAGCAGAACAGGGGGAAAGACACAACCAGACAGAATGGGACCCAAGGACCAACCATCTAATCCAGCATCCTGTCTTGGAGAAAAGACAGCACTGGGCTCTTCAGAGGGAGGTGTGAGAATCCTGCCATTGGCAGCTGTGGGGCAGACTAGTCTCAGCCTGCTCACTCGGTCTGGATTAAGTCCTGAGTGAGGTTTAATTTTGCTTCCAAGTAAGCCCAAGACTAGTCATAGACGAGAACAGTCCCAAAGTGTCGGTGCCACCATTGGTTGGTTACTCACCATTAGCAGCAAGGTGGTCTTGTCCCCTCTTGCCAATCTGGCTGCTGTGGTAGGCAGAGCGCTGCTTGCTTGTTGGTCACCTTTTTATTCCTTATGACAGTGCCTAGGAGCCCTAATCCTGCACTGGGACCTTACTGTTTGAGCTGCTTACACAGACCTGGCAATACTAGCACTTTTGTACCTTCCTGCACACACTTATGCATGGAAACCATGTCTAACATGTTTTGTGAAAACCCTTCATCTTCCACATGTCTTGCATGAATTGCCTTGTCTGTATAAGTGATAAACTAATTAACAATAGCTTGGTGCAGCAACATAAAGCTGGACCTGGTGCTCCAAAGCAACTGCCCTACGTAACTTTTGAGGCTGTTGTTGCAAGCTGAGATGAACTTGATCCAGAAGCTCCTTTGCAATGGAGTTGGAGTTCAGGTGACATGTGCTCCCATTGCTCTCTGAGGTGGCCTTCCCAGCCTGGCTTCACCTCCTGTTATGCCTCAAGATTATGACAGCCATGGTGCCCTTCTTCTCAAAGAGGAAGATGCCCTGTGACTAGTGAGTACCAGCTGCAGAGAAGACTAGCATGAAATGACAGTATGCTGCTACAAAATATTTACTGAATGTTATCAACATTTAAATTTAAAGGAAAGTGCCTGGACTTAGCCTGGGCAGACTTTAAGCTATGACTTTGCTCTTAGGGAGAGAGCAAGAGCAAGCACCTCCCTCTCTCTCTAACCTAGTGGGTAGTAGGGGTGTGCAAAGCTTTGGGTGGTGTTTGGATTCGGAGGAGATTCGGCCCGATTCAGTGGCTGAATCTCTGAATCTGAATCAAATCAGGGGACCAATTCAAAGGTCTGAATCAATTCAAAGCTCTCTGAATCTTCAGAAGAGATTTGGAGAGCTTTGATTCGGGCAGTCCCCTGTGGCTGCAGCAAGGAGCTGCGGCCACTCCGAGCTGGTAAGGACTAGGGGTTGGGGAGGGGCCCATGGGGGGCCCCCGGGCTCCCCCCCCCCCGCCTCAGCTCCTGGTACTTTAAAGAATAACCCTGGCGATCCCCACTTCCCCCCACTGCCCCACGCTGCATGGGGGACTCTGCATGAGCCCCCCGCCCCGCTGCACCATGGGTGCCCCACCCAGGCCAGCTCCAGCCCTTTAAGAAAAAAACAACCGAGAAAACCCCCAGGACTCACCGCTCCTGCAGTGACCTCGGAGCTTCTGGGGCTCATGCAGAGCCCCCCACATAGTGGGGGGCAACGGGGATTGCCCCTCCCCACCCCACTGGCAGGAGTGGTGTGTCTGGGGTTTTTGTTTGTTTTTCTTAAAGGGCCGGAGCTGGCCCATGCAGGGCACCTGCAGGGCGGGGCTGGGTGTCGGTGGGGAGGAGTCATGCAGAGCCCCCCATGCGGCATGGGGCAGCATGGATCACTCCCTGTCTGGCAGCACCTGGTGATCCAGGTTTTTTTTCCCCAAGTGCTGGGAGCTAGGGCAAACAGGGCAGCCATTGCCGGGCTGGGAATGGGGTGGGGGATGGTGCTGCCAAATCTCTGAATCAGATTTGGCCGAATCAAATCAGGACAGTAATTTGAATCACCAAATCGAATCACTGCCCCCCAAATTGGCCGATTCTGAATCCGAAGTGAATACTAGCCGCTTTGCACAGGCCTAGTGGGTAGTTAGCATAGCAATGCTAGTCTGAGGTCAGGTCAAAGGCATAGAAGGGTGTCACCTTGGAGGCTAACTGGTTCAGAGGCATAAACTTTCATGGGTAGCAGTGTACTTTCTTAGCTGCTGTGATGCTACGGATGCTCTGTTACAGTGAAGAATTTAGCATAACTACAAAATATAGGCTATTGAAGACAAATGTGTGGTCGTGGGGGGTGGCCAAATTGCATTTGATCCTCAGTGGGCTTCAACTGAGTAGCTTTGCAGCTCTCCCAGACCTTCCCAGGAAACCAAGCTACCTGCTACTAGTCCTGATGCAACCAAATATGTCACAAATATGATGTAAGAGGCTATATGGTATGGCAGATAGGGGAACATGGACTGCCCACAGACCTGGCCTCTGTTCCTAGTTCTAAGGCTGACTTGTGATACTGAGAGAGTTATCTCTTCCCACCCCTGCCTTGTCTGTTAGACTGAGTCTGAATGTGTTTTATGCAACCCTCCCACAGTGGGTAGGGGGTAGCGCACCTGATCTGGGCTGGTTATCAATGCTATTGCATAAAAACATAAGAACTGCCAATTACTGGGTCAGACCATAGGTCCATCTTGCCCAGTATCCTGTGCCACAGAGGTTGGTGCTGTTTTCCTTTTACTCTTCCAGTCATGTCTCCAGGCAGTTTCATTGGTTGGTGTCCACAGGCTCCCTCAACTTGCTCAAGGGGCTGTGGGGGCTGGCTGGAGTGCTTGACTTCACTCCCCTTCCTATTCTCTTTATTTTCCCCCGGTAATTAGTTGATGTGTCCCCAGTGGGCTAGGAAGTTTAAATTCAGAGGCTGTATCCCTAACTCCTGTAATCAATAGCTACTCATGCCCCTTTCTTCCAAGAATTTGTCCAGTCCCTTTTTGAATCTGTCTAAATTGTCAACTCCCACAACAACTTGTGGCAATGAGTTCCACACTTCTATATGCTGCGAGGAGGGGGAGAGCAAAACTTTTGTTTGTTTTAAACTTGCTACCTACTAGTTTCATTTTGTGACCCCCTAGTTCTTGTACTGAGAGAGAGGAAATAATAAATCTCTATTTACTTTTTTTTTGCCATTTGGTATTTTGTAAACCCTTATGTCATCCCTCAAACATCTCTTTTCTAAACAGAATAGGTCTAGCCTCTTCATATGAAAGCCCTTCCATACATGAGTGATTGGTACCTCCTGAATCTGGGGGGGCACCCACAGAAGCCGCCAACGGTAGCAGCCCTGTCAGGGAGTGCACCAGCCCTGCCAACAGCATCGGTGTTGGCCATCGGGGGGGCACTGGCCCCGTCAGGGAGGACATGTGCACCCCCTACCAGTCGCCTATGCTTCCATACCTCTCATTGTCCTTATTGCCCTTCTCTGTATCTTCCCTAGTTATTCTGTTACTTCTTTGAGGTGTGGGGGATGAAACCTGGGCACAGTATTCAAGGTATGAATGCACCCTAGACTTTCAGTTTTGTTTGCAATTTCCTCCTTATTTCCTAGCATTTTGTTTGCCATTTTGATGCCTGCTTAAAACTGAGCTGACTTCTTTTTAATGAACTGTCCCCAATGACTTCTGCATCTCTTCTGTATAGTAGCAGCTGACGTAGAGCCCATGAATGACTGGTGCCTCCCGAGATTGGGGGGGGGGGGGGGGGGGAGAAAGTGAGCGGGGACCACCTGCAGACGTTGGCGTCAGTGGCAACAAGCGGGGACTTACCACAGATGCTGGTGGCAGTGGCAAGGGGGATGGGGATGGTGAGTGGGGACTGCCCACAGAAGCCGGTGGCGACTTCAGCAGTGGCCAATCTCAGGGTGGGCATGTGGCCCCTCCTGTGTCCCCCCACCACATGTCACCTGTGGTACAGCCCATCATAATATGGGTATAGCTTGGCTTATTTTTGCCCAGGCTCATCAGTTCACATTTATCTACATTGAATTTCACCTGCCATCTAGTGCCCACTTGCTCAGTAGTGACTGTTGTAGTTCCTTGCAGTCCATCTTGGTCTTTACTCCTTGGAATAATTTTGCCATCTGCAAATGTGGCCACCTCACTACTCATCCCCTCTTCCAGATGGTTTCTGAATATATTAAACAGCACCAGTCCCAACACAGATCCCTGGGAGACCCCTCTGTTTACTACCTTTTATCCTGAAAACTGACCATTTATACTCACTCTTTGCTTTCTACCTTTTTTTAAATACATTTCGAATCCATGAGTAGACCTCCCTGTAATCCCATGACCGCCTAACTCCATTAGGTGGTTCTTCTTTGCAATTAGTGATACAAAGAAGAATCTGGGGAACATTGTTGAAGCAGGCGGTGGTGTGAAAAAAGGAGTCATAGACCCTAGCCAGTGAATATCTTGCGTTAATATAGGCTACTGAAAAGCTATTTTTTGCCCATTGTTTGCTGTTTACAGTGACTCCCTTGCAAATGCCCAAGGTGAGATCTCACTCATAATGCAATCTCCACTTGACTCCTGACCAGTTTCATAATTCCTTTGTCTAATGGCAGAATGATGACGTCTAGGAAATGGTGGAGTTATTTAGAGAGTGCAGCCACTTATTGTTTTCTGCGAACCTCCCCCATCCTATTCTCTGCCCTCCCTATTCGCTACTTTGATATTCATCATGTTAGCGTTCACCCACTGCCTGGAACGTTAGGGGCCTCCGTGTATGTTATTTATGGGCCTGGTGACACAGAGGTCAATCCACAGACTGTTTTGCAACAGTCCCATAAGTTGTGGCATGATTCTGAGGATTTAACAATGGGATGCGGAAAGGAGTGCCTGAAGTGCCCACAAGCAGTGCAAGAAGCTATTGGTTTTCCAGGAGGCCAAACCAACACTCATCTCTAGAAAATGTATACTGGCTGAACTGCCTTCTCTTAAGGGGCTGCATGGTACTCTACCATCGTTCACACAGGCCACTGGGAGAAGAGCTGGAACTTGTCAGGAAAACCTGACTTGCTGGAGACTATCCAAGTAATACTGTCTTTCTGAGTGTCAGGATGCTTGACTTCCAAAGCATGTTGACATGGTGCAATTCAGTGCCATGTAAATCCCATGGGATGCAATTCTGCATTCCAAGCAATAAAGGTATAGGTATAATTATCCATGTTGTTCTCGGGCATTTGGAGGTTGGGAGGGTTTCCAAACAGCCTCTGGCTTGCTGTTTAGGCTGCTTGGGCTGGGGTACTCTCGGAGGCAGCTCCCTGCAATCAGCTTCCTGGAGCCTGGGTGTGATGCAGAAAAAGTGACTTGCTCATGTTTTGTGGCAAAAGCTCAGATATTGTCTTTGAGGGCAGAAGCTAAACCTAGCAGATCTGCATAGACTCAGCCTGGCTCAGCAAAACTGCTCAGACAATAGTAAGTGATGCACTACTTGCACAGACACCCTTAAATCACTACGAAAAAGCAAGGCTTGCAACTTCTGTATTTATAATTGAGATGCCCCCACTCCAACTCTTCTCTCTGTTGAGATGCCCATCTCTACTGGTCTCTTGGCCAAATCCAGACACTTGCAACTCACTCCTTGCCAACCGTAACTGTTCCCCTTCCAAGTTTGTGCATCTAGAAAGCCCAGACTCAGAGAGTGATTTTCTAGCTCACTCTGACTGAATTTGAGTATCTTTGGCCTGCTGAGTACAACTTGCCTCTTGTCACCTGAGCAAGTTCTAACTGTTCACTCCCTATTTTGTCCAGCTCTTGTCTCTTGCTTCGAATTAGCGTTATTGATTACTGCCTCTTTTATCAGGCCATCTAGCAGTCAATGAAGCTTGTTATTCCCAAGGTCCTTTGCAATGTTTTAGCTTAACTATAGCTTGGCAGAACTATGGCTTAGTTTACCTGAAACTCTTACAGTCCACAGTTGTTCCCAAACTTTGTCTCCTCCTGTTGTCTTGGTCCTGATGTAGGCCCTGTTTTACAAACCATACCGCAGTGGGCACATTGCTGGTGTTCATGATGGTTACGTTCCTTACAAAGGGTATCAGGTGTTACATTTACATTAACCTAACTAGGGTGAAAATGCCCACCAGTGCAGGCACTGGGGGAGGGGGGTGTTAAACTGGGCCAAAAGTGGTAGAGCCAATCTAAGCTAGTTTACCTGAGGAGGTGACCTAATTTTAGATCGGGAATCAGTTAGCCTGATCTATCAAACATCTGCACTAGCCACTTGCCCCAGGCCTGGGGCTGGCACTGTTCCCCTGCAAGCAGACTATCTTTATCCTTAATCCCCTGACCCACCAGCATATTCCCTGACACACACCCCATCCCATCCCATCCCACCTACTCCTCCCCCACCCAACCCTGAGTTACTTTAAACTACATTCTGGGCATGGCTTCCAGCACTGGCAAATGTCTGCATGCTTGCTAGTCAGCTCAAGGTAGACTAGTTAAGGCTTAAAGTATGCCATGTGATCATAAATTGAATGTGGTATGCACCCAAGACCCCTTTGGGTAAGGACTTTATCTGTCTCTTAGAAGTAATATTATATAAGTAGCTTGAGAATAAGTTTTGAAGTCACTTCAGTGTTTGAGAAGCATTTACTGGGGTGGCCACTTTATAACCCTGAAGGCCACTGATTTATACCTAAACTAAATAGTGAGCTGGACCAGCACAGCCCACATCAAGCCAAAGTAGCAATGGCAGGGAAAGCCCTGCAGAGCTACCAGTTGTGGCATGCTTAGTGCAGGTGGACTTGTCAGGGAACTTTAGAACATAAAATTTGCCATTTACTGGGTCAGAAAATTGGTCTACTTTACCCAGTATCCAGTGTCACATAATGGCAGAGAGTGAATGCTGAAAGAGTGAACTGGGTGTGACCAGGGTTGGTCCTAAATGCTATGTTTCAACTCAATATGCAAAGGGGAGGGGGTTGGTGTTCCCCCCCTCCTCCCCTTGGAGGGTCAAATTTTGAGCAGACCTAGCATTGGCACAACGCACCACAGCTGGGGAGTAGGTGTGATCCACAGAAAACAATATCTGTTTCAGTGCCTTTAAAACGGGTTAATATGTGCATACTACATGCATAGGTATTGTGCCTTAGAGTTAGCTAAGCCTATCCATTGACAGTTATAGGACATGGCTCTTAGCAATTTATTGAGCTGCTGGATGCTAACCTCTTACTAGCTGCTTGTTAAATGATTGGTAAGTATGCTTATTGATTTACAAATTACAGGGTCATTTTAGTAAGAAGTCACCCCAATGACTCCACCCATTTTAATTAATCCTATCACTCTTGGATTATCCCCCTTCCTCCTTAACATCTCCCCATTTTACACCCAAACCATGCTGAGATGCTTAGCCTGGATTTCACTGGTATTCAGGAATCTCACTTTCCCCATTCAGTGTATATTTCTGAGGCTCTGCTGTCTCTTGAAGCTGTTTTCTGGGTCCTTTGATGACTCCTCTTAATCCTATTTGAACATCCCTCAAGGATTCTTCACTCTAGCTTTGCTAATCAGGTGCCTGGGACTGAACAGCAGGAGCTAAAACAGTTGATGAAGTCTGCTGATGACTTGTGTCTGGGGACACTTGCCCAGTGTCCCCAGGCTTTTAGGGCTACCTGTGGCAGAGCCCAAGGATGCTGTTCAGGCCATGTAGAGGCTGCAAAAGGTGTGTGTATTGGTTCAAGACCTGTTTGGGGGGTTGATCTGGGATGAAAATACTGCTAGGATCTTGGGCTGATTCTCTGTGCAGAACCAGATTTCTCCCGAAGAGGGATTCTTGCATGTGCAGCTTTGTTCTTTTTGTAGCTATATCCCATGGAAAACCTGGGGTGTTTTGTGTGTGTGTTTTGGGGTTTTTTTGTTTGTGCGCTGCCAATTATCTATCCTTAAAGCTTCCTTAGCATTATTATTTCCCCAGGATTTTCCTTTCTATCACTTTATTTCAGGATACTTCCTCCACAAACATTGGCTTGTACTGTACTGTTTTCACCACCTCCCCCCGCCCCATCTCATTCTTTTTAGGTAGTTTCTGCCCGTATTGCTAGTAGCTCTGGCTGATATCTTTAGCTGATAAGCACTGATTTTGTTCCATTAATTTCAGTGGACTTGTGCTGACTTTTAAACTAGGTCCAGGTCTGGCCTATTGACAGTTCTGGAGCTCCGCTCTTTGCCCCTTCAGCTCAGGATCTTCTCCACGGAGCGCTCCTGGGTACACAGGTTGCTGTAGATCATCCAACCTTCCCATTCTGTGTTAGATTCTGGGATCTATTCAGTTACAATAATTGATGACTTGGCACCACTTACTCCCTCTGAGCACCTGTTGGGGGATAGAAATGGTGCCTAAACCTGTTGGGGGATAGAAAAGGTTTCACTAGCCCCCTACATAGTTGACAGTAAGTCTTTTTTCTGATGAAACACACAAAAGGTGTCCTCAGGATGCTGAGCTGTTGCTAGCCTGTTGGTTAGCAATGAATATATTTTACCTATGAGAGGTGTTTGCATGTTTTCCTCCACCCTTCTCAGAAACTAATCTGGTGAATAACAGTGCACTGAGAGAGAAGCTGAGTGAGACTGTGGCATTGTACCCAAGCTAACGCCACCAGTTGCCTCAGGGCTTTTTTTAAAGAAGGGCTGCCCCAGAGGAAAGGCATGAATGGACAACGGGTATTTCCAAAGTGACTCATGTCTAGCGTAAAGGCAAGAGTTTTGCATCAAAATCAAGCAGATGCAAACTGGGCTGTGATGTTCAGTGGGGTTTTCCTGCAGTTACCAGCTATCAATCATGCCTAGAAGCAGGGGTGGGTTTTTGCTTTTTCTCTGAAAATGCAACATGACAGGCTTCCTGGAGTGCACCACAGACAACTTCTGTGAAAACTGCCAGGCTTCATGTACATTGGTTGCAACTTTTAAAAGCAAGGAATGTCTTTTCAGAAGCCCAGTTTGAAGTCCCTTTAAAAGGTCCTGGCTCTTAGAGGGTGAAGCACGTGCCCAACTTGAGAAATCTTACTCCGTCTCCTTGGAGTAGAGAACTTAGCAAACCTCCAAAAACATTGTGTGTGTGGCTTTTAAACAAGCTAAACCAACACTTGTCTAAGATGGTTTAGATGGGGATGATCCTGCCTTCAAAAGGAGGCTGGACTAGATGACCCCAAGGTCCCTTCCAGCCCTGCTTTTCAGTGGTATTGCTCAGGATGATAGAACAAACTGTCTCGGGCAGGAGTCGCCTGGATCCAGCCCATGCTGCTGCTGGAGCGGTGGTTGTGGTGGAAAGCTAACCCACCTCCGATCCAAGCTGGGTTACTCCAGCTCGTGGTTCTGCAACACTGTTGATTGCTGATTTAAGAAGGTTAAAGTCCAAATGTTTTTAAGTATTTAATCTACTCGGCACTTTCAATTGAAAGTCTAAGCTGATGTGTTAAATGGAATATTGGATTTTATCTATATTTCTTTTTTTCAGTTTCAGTACTGATGCTGATTTGAGTGGGGGTTGCGTTGTGTTTTATGTACTCAATAGGAGGTCCTGAGCTTATACTAGAAGACAAAGCACATTTGATCAGGCTCCTTTGGCTTACGCTGCTGTAAATCAGGAGGCCTTCCACTGAAGTCAGTGGAGCTCCACTAATGTAAAGCCAGATATTGGGAAAGAAATGGGCCCCCAGTTTGTTTCTTAACTTAACAAAGTAGTGTTTGTGTCTCACTGTATTTCCTAGTGGGCAAACTTTTGATAAGCCCTGATCTAATCCCCAGTCTCAAAATAAATGGCTTAAAAAACCCAAATCTCTCTCCTCATCAGAGGTCATGCTATCCGGTTGTCTTGGAGGCATCTTGTTGTCAGGGGATGGGGGAAGAAGAATTAGCGCTCTTACCTTGCATCTAGTTTCCAAGGCCATCAAACCTTTTAATTCTGTGAGCCACAGGGCTCAAAGTTAAACATTTTGCATTTTTTAATTTGTGAATTGCCCTCCTTCATGCACCACTTAAAGTTAAGGATTTTTTTGCGTTAAGCAAAGTACACTTTTAAATAGGGGGAAAATACCTCCCCCCCACCATATAATGTAATTAGTGATACCTCTGAGTAAAATCGTTGGAGCTTAGAGTTAAGTGCTGCATGTCGGCCATGCTGCAGAATGGGCTGCTTTCCTGCCTCTTTGGGGAATTTGTTGTCCATGCAGGATAAACTTAAGAAGATTATTGTATGAGAATTCCACATCCAACCCAAGTGCATAGAGATAAGGGCTAAAAATATGACTGCCTCTGGTATGTGCGTGTTTCTGTTTTCTGGGAAAACAAGGGTCATAATTCTTACCAAGACGGTTGCTGGTGAACTGATAAGCAAAAAGCATCTGCCGGTCTAACAGTGCCACCTCTTGGTTCCTGACATAACTCGCAGCAGTCAAGAGGACTCAAGGCAGTCCTTAATCCACTATTCATCTTTTATAAACATACGTCCTTGGTTATTCCTTGACATTCCTTCCTTGGAGAGTTCAGGCTTAGGTTTTGATAGACCTTAGGTCTGCAAAGCATTAAAAGGAGGATATTGTCAGATATATGACCTAGCAATGGATATAGGCCAGATGCATTTGTTACCAGGAGAGAAACTACTTCTTGTCCTGACCTGGTCTTAACTTGCTTTGTCCTTTTATTGTTATCTATCAGCACCTTCCTCACTTATTTGGAATGGCTGAGCTAATTTTGTTCCTTGACCTCCCCTTCTGCATCCTCAGTAAGTGCCATGTGGCCAGATCTGTCAGGCAGAGATGGAAACTTTCTGTAAAGAGACATCTTTGTTTCCTTCCCAAGACTGACTGACTTCTTACTCTACTGATGGTAGACTCCTGCCACCCGTCCTCCCCACAATGAAGTATTTACATATGGATCATTCTCTTCTTGTCTTGGTTTTTCCGGCATTTGTTCAAGATCTTGCTGTTTTAAAAAAAAAAAAAAAAAATCTAGGTCAACCTGTCGCAAGATATTTCTAAAGGACGTGAGACAATAAGGCTGTGCCTGACACTAATGGCAAATGGTCAATGCTAGGATCCAACTGTCTGGGTTTTTGCTTTATGTGGGAAAATAGAAGGCTTTCAAAGTAGTGCCAGGTAAAGGGGCTTGTATGGAAGAAATTTGGTTCAGACACCGGTTTAGAAGTTCAGAGGATTATCTGGACAATCTCAACATCTTTGCTCTGCAAAATTTAAACCCCAATCCTGAGACAAGATTCACACACATGGATCCCACATGGTATCTGTGGCTTGAAGGAGAGTCTGAAGGAGGACAAGACGTGTGCAGGGATTCCTGAGAGCAGTCTTTGAGGGGAGGGGGGAGGGTACGGGCCTGTGTATGTGTTCTTCTGCTTCCAAGAGAGAGCTCAACTGCTGCAAGAGCATATGCAACAGGAAATATGGTGTGAAAACAACAATGCAGCCCTCCCTGAACATTGAGAATACGGGAAAGGAGGAAGTATTTGCTTAAAAAAACAACAACCAACAAATCGGGTGATTCTTGCTTGGTTTTGAAATAATTTCTCCTAATGAGAACTTCTTTCTTTTTGTACAAAACACAAACTGAACTTGACAGTTCTTGAGGTTTGGGATTAGTTCCAGTAATTTCTTTCAGTGTTGTGGCTGCTTAATTTCTGTATACAAGCTAAATGCAAAATTGGCAAAACCTAAAGGACCTTTTGACATGAACGCCGTGTGCCCTTGAAGGCTGGGGGGGCACAGCAAAGTCCCGCAGGTGGTGGTGGCAAGCGGGGAGCTCCTGCAGGCGGCCGTGGCACTGTCAGTGGTGGGGGGTGGCAAGTAGTAACCACCCACAGGCACTGCTGGCAATGTCGGTGGCACCTGTTCCACAGGTCGTACACCGCCATGCTCAGGGGGGGTGCATGTACACCTGCGTGCACACTGTACGCATTGCCAGTGCCTTTTGAGTTCTTGTATAATATTCCTCCCCCTGCCTTTGGCCCCCAAGGTCAACTCTGCAGACCCAAGACAATTAACTCCCCTCTTCTTGCCCCTCCCCATCCCCCAAACACACTCTACAGAGGTCTCCAGGTCCATTTTTATGATACGATGTCTGAAAAGTAAGTGTCACTTGAAAAAATGGCCCATTAGAATAGGTGTGTTCCTCACTCGCCTTGTTCAACACTACATAACTACATGAGATAAGTGGCAGTAGAAAACTGGGCCCCAGATGTTCAGAGGAGAAAACCACTATGGGGTTGCAGCCAAAATTTCAAACCTTTCAATCCAATCTTTACTTCCAGCTTAGCAAAGATCCTGAAGTTTTGCAAAGATCCTAATGGAGAAAAAAAGTAGACAAGGCATCTTAGTAGTGTGAGCGCATGCAGGCTCCATAAGAGGTCCGAGTCTAACAAAATCCATGGGTGACATTCTCAGTGATTTTACTGACAAGACGACTTTGGCCAGGAAGTCTTGTGATTATCACACAAAGGCATTATTTTAGGTCCAGTCACAACAGACATATTGAGCAGTACTCAGAATCTCTCCATTAGGAAAAACCATTAGGGCGAGATCCTGTAAACTAGCAAAGCTGCCCTGGTTGTATGAGAGTCGATATCTGTGGAACGACAGCAGCTTGTAGGAGCTGAGTGCCTGGCCCATTCTTTGCTTTGATTGACCCCAGAGATCCCTTCTTGGAGAGAGGGAATGAAAAAGAAACAGTAAATTACCACTGTAGATCACCTACCCTGGATTTACTGGTAGTAATAGCAGCAGTTACAATGCAGGAGCACCTTGGGGTCATAGCTATAACTAGGCTTCCTTTTGTGCTAGGTATAAATGCAAGGAAAGATGATCCCTGCCCCAAAAGACAGCATAACTTGTGCACAGGAGCAGCCTGGGACTGGGTGTTAGAGCCAGTGGACAAGAGTTGTGAAAAATGCTATAGACTTTCCATTCATTCTTGCCACTGAAAATGACGTCTCGTTTTCTGACTCCCCTACTCTTTCTGTGAGCAAACCTTTTCCTCCTCCCCTAGCTGCTGTGATTAAGGGCAAAAGCACTTCTCCAAGAAAACTAAAAATGCAGTAAGTGGCTCTGCTGCTTACTGCTTCTGCCCACACCTCTTGTGAATTTGCCCGTTATCACAGGGCTCTCCTCTCTCTTCTATATATTACTAGGGCAGGACAGGTTCTCAGCTCTGCAATTTTTCTCTCTTAGGAGATGATAAGAACTTCCAATTTCTTTTGTGTTAGCACATCTACAACAAGACCCTGGTCATGATGGGAATTTCAGGGCCCTGTAATAATATGAATAATACATGACATATATCAAGGGAGTCTTTCCTAATTTTGCTGCCTAGTGCTAAGATATAAGACTGGCTCATGTATGTGTGCCAATGCTGCTCTCTGCTGGCTGCATCTTGCAAGACTTGGGTTGATAACACAAGCAAACAGAATTTTTTTTAAAAGTGAAGGATCCTGGAGGAGGCTGCCGAAGTTCAGCAAGCTCATGGCATCTTACAACATCTGTGCTGCACTCTCTTTCTATGCATCTGCCCCTGGACTCCCTACCCTGGACCAGCACCCTGGGGAGGCAGTGGGAAAGCCTTCTGCGCAGCACTTGTCATCTCTGCTGTTTCACTGACCATGTCTTCAACAGCTGAAAAATGCATTTCTCCGGCTGCACCATTCCATGCTGCACTATAAATGAGCTGTTGAACTCTAGTAACTGTATAGGAATCCAGTGCCAGATCCTTGTACCCACTAATGCCCTAATAATAAAGCTAGAGATTTCCTTTATAAGGAAGCCCCTGTGGCATAAATCTCCCAGTCTAGAAGCTGTTGTGGAATGGGTGAGAGTGAAGGGCACTGACTGAATTCACTGCAGTCGGGAGATTCCTATCTGATAGGGCAGTCCCTTAGGAAACTTTATTTGAACTGATTTAGAGCCTTTAGGTTGCTTAAAATTGCACTCAGGGCTAATTCAGCCCTCAGTAATGAGGTTCAGAATAGCAGGGAGGTGGATCAGAGACTTTCCCACAAACATCATATTTTGCGCTCAACACAGATCAACTGGGCTACAAGACCTGGCCACTTTGGTTGGATTTGAAATATCACTGTACTGTGCTGTTCTTGAACTCGGGCCCTCTGTCTGCCTTATTCGACAGCAGTTTAGCCTGCAATGTGGAACTTGTCAGAAAGCAAAGCGGACTGCAAATGCCGGCACTGAGCACAGAGCCATGTGCAAGGCTCCTCAGCTGTTGCTCTCTAACAGCTGAGTTTATTTGTTTTGAATCCCCTATTGCAGCATTAGATGCTGGACCTGCTTTTTTGGCTGTTTGACAAATGTTTGCGCAGAATGATGGCTTGGATCACTGGTCAGGGCTCTCCTGGGATCCCACTAGGAACTTTGTTCTTGGCTGCATGGGGAAATGCTAGCTATGTGCAGAAACATCCAACTCTGCTCTTTCAGATCTGCTTCCTTCCAGGCCCACATTTCCCTTCTTCCTACTGGTCTAGCAGCAAATGAACACGCTTTCAATAAAGTTGCTGAATAATGAAGGGCTCTGGAGGTTAGCTGGGAAATGTAGTCTAGATCCTCTGTAATATAGAACAGAACCTACAAAAATATCATTGGATAATTCCAGTGCCCCATCTACCTTTGTTCCCAGCACATGAAAATAAAAGCATTGTCAACTCCATGCCCACCAGACTGTCTCCCAGAGTCTCTTGCGGTTTCCAGCTGTTGCTGGTTTAAAACCAATCAACCTCATTTTCCCTGAGCTGTAGTATCTTTTGCAAAACTTGCACCAGCAAACTGTCCCAGGCTGGGTAATCTTTAGGTTTGCATCACCACTCGTAGACATAAGCCTCACAACACTGTACAGAGAGACTCTTGGCTTCCCAGTGGGGGTGCACAAAACTAGCTTCTAACTCTGTAAGTTGTAGGATGCTTAGTCATGCTGTTGTGAACAGAGAAGCTGTTTTAGGCCTGGTTACATTAGACACTTCCCCCCGACCCCCCACCTTTCTTGGCCAGCTTCTGTTCTCGGCTACTCCAATGTAAACTTGGAATAACTCTCTTCAAATAGTGGGAGTTGCCTCTCTGAAGACTCATGTAATTGAAAATGGAATCTGCCCTTGCAATTTAATTGTTGGCATGTTTTTGAGCCCTCTATGGTCTGACCAATTTTAGGTACCTGAAATTGCAGGGTGAGAATCCCAATAATAGTTCTTAAAGCTGTCTGTGCCATCCCTAAGAACTGTTGTCTGAGTTGTGGGTTATTCACAGTATGCAGAGCGCCATGCTAAGTGTTGTATCTGCCCTCCCCTGCCCCCTGCCTTGTATGATGAGCAGAAGAACCTCCATAGGTAGACTTAGCTGTGGTTACAGTTGTGTAACACAAGGTAACATTTTCAAAGGTACCATACAGGACTGATTCCCAGACCTTTATCTAAAAGGGACTTTGGTAGCAGAAGCCAGTCCTTATTTTGCAATGGCCATATCGTGGGAGCACATCAGAGCTGCAGTCATGGCCAACTGCCCCACTGTGATAAATACTGCAGATATGGAGCAAAAGGTTCTTGCAAGTGTCCAAATCAGTGGTCATCAACTAGTGGATCTTGATCCACCGGTAGATCTCAGAGCTGCTTGGAGTTGATCTGAGGCTGGGGTGGGAAGCTGAGGGCCTGTGTGCATGCCAGCCCAGCAGGTCAGTCCGTGGGGGAGGGAAGGGGCAGGGGCTAGATTGAGGCCTCCGCAGTGAGGGACAGTGCCATAGAGGCAGGAGCAGGGGTAAGCTGAGTGGGGCCCTGGCCAGTTGGGATTTACCTACTGGGGAGGCACACCCCCAAATAATTTTTTCTCCCTCTGCCTTGGTTTCCCCCCACCTTCCCTTCCCACAGACTTACCTGCTGGGGAGGAGGGAGTGGGAGTATTTGACAGTAGATTTTGAGTTGCTTTTAAATGCCAAAGGTGATCTCCTACTTAAAAAGGTTGGACACCACTGATCTAAATCAACTTTGAAATGGACCCTTGATTTCTCAGGCCTAGATCCTTAAAGGCCTGTAGGTGCCTGCCCCTTACTGATATCGATGGGAATTAAGTACCTTTAGGATCTAAACCCAAGAACCCATTGCTAAGAATTAGAAAGTTTTCTGAGCAGTTGCACAGTAATATTGTGGTCTCAGCCTTCTGGACAGGGCTGGAGCCAGCTGTGCAGTCAACCAATATCCCTTTTAATAGTCCTGGTCCCAGCACTGCACCAGGGCTGGTGAGGATGGCTGGTATAATCTCTGTGGAGCAATGCCATGATCGCATAACATGTATTACTTAAGACTATCTGGAGATATGCCTCACCCAAAAGATCTAACTTTACTACCATATGATAGCACATAGCATGTGTTTTCCTACTTGAACAGTTGGATGCTAGTGTTCAAGTGCAGTTAACGTGCTGTAAGTGTAATGTATGACAAATCCCAAACAAAATGAGAGAAACTGGGAATGGGAAAGTGATCTTAGCCTTAGGGCATGAGAGCTGGGGGAGGGTGATATTTGGATTAGGAAGAGAAGCTAATTGAACAGGATTGTCAAGAGATGCTGGTCTCTGGGAGCCCTGACCAGGTCCCCATCTTTTGTCTAGAAGCAGGGAAATCTCTTATCTTGGGTATCTTGGCAAAAGAAACTCTGTGGTTCCCAACAAACCTGCCTCCCGGCCAGCACTTAATTTGCAGGTTGCTAAGCTTTTGCTAAACATATGATGATTCTTGCTTCTCTTGGCCTTTCCTTAGGACTCAACAAGTGGCTTTTTTTTTTTCCTTTCTTGTTTAACCTGCAGCTCCAAACATGAAACAGCTTTCAGGAAATTGGCTAATAATATGTGATCAGGGTAAATGAGGACCACATTTTAATGGCCCAAGAGTAAGATTCCCTCCTCCTCTGCCTATCCCCTGCTCCTCCTCTCTTCTTTCTTCAGCTGTGGGCAGGAAATTTTTCTAACAGCTGACCTGAGGCACTTGGAATCAATTAGCAGCAGAGGGGTTGCCAAGTTTTATATGCTGGGTTGCTGGTGGGAGTATGTGCTGTATGGGGGCTACTTCCTTCCACTTTCTATTTTGGATTGGTCTAGGCATGTTTGCAAGCCCAGGAACTTGCCCATAGGGAAAGCAAACTTTCTGGTTGCAGCAATGCATCTGGGGAAAGGCAGCCAGACCCATAGGAGGTATGTGGGGGTGGAATTAGGTTTGTATGGCACATATGGATTTGCACGTGATTTGTATGTTTCTGATGACAACCCAGAAAGATCTTGTTAAGAGTAATAATAAAGGACGGGGGTGTGCAAGCAACGGCTACTGCTTCCGAGCCAATTACAATCCGCTTGGATATGCTCTGTGTATCTGTCCCTAAATGTGGAAGCAGACCAGGGGGAGGCAAACCTTTATTTCCTCTCTCTTTGTGTAATGATGCACCAGGAATGGGTCATCAAGAGTGGGCCTCAAACCTGGGACTTATGACCTAAAAATCATGAGATTGTTCAGCCACAGATATAGCAGGCTCCGTCACTTTTGTGCGGCTCAGGTGCACCAGGATGGATGATAGAGTGCCCAGGTGAGTGGGTTACATCTTGCACAAAGTGACATAAACCCACAAAGCACACCAAAGACACAGCCTTACTAAAAACACCACTAATTTTATCCACATGCACAACCTGGCGCGCGCGCTCTCTCTCTGTATATGTATATGTAACTGCTCTATCTTGCATCTGGCATAACATCAGCCATTGTCTTGTTACTAGACGGCTCCCAACCTACTATATTTCAAGGGATGCTAACTTGTCCCTACATGCAAGGATTAGGGATTCTTCTATGGATGCCTGTTGAATTGTTTTATGGTTGATCTGCTTGGGCCAAAGCTTCTTTTAGTGAATGTATTTGTCCCCTCCCTTTTTTTGTCCATCTGTTATTTCTTTCTCAGTCCCTTTTGGTTCAAATAGCTCCTTACTCAGCCCTAGAAAGCAGTGAATAAAGTATCTCATGAAATCTTTCCTTGCACTTCCAAATTTTCCATGCTTCTCAAGAAAACAGTTTCTGTGGAAACTCTTCCTTGCATATTTTGTCAAGCAATCCCCAGAAATTACTGTATTGTTTTTTTTTGTTTTGTTTTTTTTGTGCAGTCTGTTCATCCTGAGTATTTGACATGTAAAACTCAAACCAGTGTGATTCTATGATCAGGCACATGGGCTTTTCACCTCTGCTTGGATCAGGGCTCTGGTGCAATTGCTTCCACTTCCTAATTCCAGTCCCAGTGGTCAGGATTCCAGGGCATGAGAGAGGAATTCAGAAGCCCTTAAGTCCCAAAAGATTTGTACTTTAGGTCTAGGTCCAAACATTCAAAAAACTCGTCAGAATCACTCTAATTTGCAAGTTTCTGTAAGTAGCATAACTTAGATCGGTAGTGAGCAGAGCACACGTTCACCCGGGGTGGGGAATCATAGACCAGGTTCCATCATTTTTAAACCATTCTTAGTGCTGAACTTCTGTTGTGGGTGTAGACCAGTTTCTAATCACTTATACGGGGTAAAAGTGTAATGTATGTACCTGGCCTAGCAGTAACAGCCACAGGTGACTAGATGGCACAGAACTGGTCGGGTGTTTTCTCTTTCAACTCTGAGAGAGAAAAAAGGGAAAAGTAGCAGAGAAATGAGATGGCAGGGGAAAATAAAGCCAGGATGGATCTCAGGAACATAGGTGTCAGTATATTGCCTTATAAAGTATGCATACAACCTATGCTGGCCACCACTGCAAGACCACTTGGTACAATATTAATTAATGATTGGGATTCCGGTGTTAAAAGCAGATTGGCAAAGTTTGCAGATGACACCAGATTGTCCTCTGGCATGACACCAGGGGGACTGTGGTCATGCCAGAGGCTAGATTGGAGATATGGGCAGACCTAGCCAGGTTTGGAAGGTGGGCAGATCAAAACCTGATGATGTTCAACACTGAGAAGTGTAAGGTGCTCTGCCTGGGGAGAAACAACCCATAACATGCTTACAGGCTGAGCAGTGCTATACTTACTAGCACTGCAACCGAAAAGACCTGGGGGTCTCAATAGACCGTAGAATGAACGTGAGCCACCAATGTGAAGCTGTAGCTGGTGAGGCAAACAAAACAGTGGCACACATCTCTGAGTGCATCTCAAACAAGACTAAGGATGTCGTCCTCCCACTTTACTCAGCCTCGGTGAGGCCGCAGCTGGAGTACTGCATCCAGTTCTGGGTGCCACACTTCAGGATGGATGCAGAGAGGCCCGAGAGAGTTCAAAGGAGGGCTGCATGTATGGTTAGAAGTATGGAGAGCAGGCTATATGATGAGAGGCTGAGAGACTTGGGTCTGTTCAGCCTGCAGAAGGGAAGACTCAGAGGGGACTTGGTGGCAGCCTGTAAGTAAATAAGGGGCACGCGTCAGGGTCTGGGAGAATGTCTGTTCACCAGGGATCCCCAGGGGAAGACTAGGACTAACGTCATAAATTGCTAGAAGACCACTTTAGATTAGACATAAGGAAAAACTTCTTTACAACTTGAGTGTCCCGGGTCTGGAATAGACTCCCCCAGAGGGGTTACAATCACCTACTTTGGATATCTTAAAAAAACATCTGGACACTCACCTTGCTGGGGTCATCTGACCCCAGCAGTCTTTCCTGCCCAATGTGGGGCGGGGGGGCTGGACACGATGATCTCGAGAGGTCCCTTCCAACCCCTAACATCTATGAATCTAAGCAGGGGTGCAACTTTCCGTTGTACAGAGTGGCTGACTAATTAACACTTGTGGCTGGAGTTTAACCCTACATGGAACAGCAGCCAGATCCAAGCCAATAAAGGAACCAAAGCTGCTGTTTTGCAAGGGGAGATCAGCAGGTGTAGCAGGGCAGGAAAAAGGTAGCTCAGGCACAGTGGCATCTTGCAGAGAAGAAGGAAACATTGAAAGTTGTGGATAGGCACCTAATCTATTGTGTACTTGCTTGAACAGATGACCTTTGGGACTACTTTTCAAAAGGGCTAAGCACTTCCAAATCCAGCTGAAATCAATGCAAGATTTCAGTTTATCTGGAAATCTGGCGTCTAATACTAGGACTAGCTTCTGCGCTCTCATACGCCCGTGCAGGCCCACCTAAAGTCAATGGAGACTTGGCTGTGAAGAAAGTAGAGAAGCTTCAGGAGATGTATATAATCTGTTTAGGCCTGTCTGCATTTTGCACACACAACTTCTTTTGGAATCCTGAGCCTTGTTCCCTGGAGCTTTGTGAACCTAACTGGAGCATCTTTATCTTCAAACTTTTTGTTTTAAGAGAAAAGGTGGGGTTGTTTTATATCACTGCACTGGGACTCTACAAAATGTAGTTTGAATGCTCTACTCTGCCACCCATTGCTTGTCTATGTGTTCTTGGACAATTCACTTAAGCTCTCCCTATGCTCTGCCTACCTAGATGTCAAAATGCAGGTAGAAATTGAGGCATATAGTTTATTAAGCACATCAGATACCTCAACATATGTACATATAAAACCTAGCACATCAGAGCCCTGATCTCATTTGGAATTCTTTATTCCAATAAAGAATAAAAAAAAATATTTATTGCCTCTGCAGTAAAAAAGGATAATTTCACAATGTCTTTTAACTTGTAATTAATTCATTCCAAAACTGTTCTCTGGCAAATAGTAAAATTAATATGTAAGCACGGACTTTTGGCAAATCATGGTGGATTGAAATATAATGCACTTTTTTTTTTTTTTTTATCCCTTTCCTTTGGAAAGGGGTAATGCTTCTAAAACTGAACAATTTAGCAGCTGCCTTAACTAGCTTTGACAGTTAACGTTTTTGACAGGAGAAAGCCATCTGGGTTAAAGACAGAGACTGCAGACAGAACTCAAGGGAAAATATTTCTATAACGAGGCCAGAGCTTGTATAAAACAATGTTGGAGGTCAGTGATTAGATTCTGCTGGGAATACACACTTGAACCAGTTGCTAATGACAGGTATTCTGAAGAGCTGAAATAATCTGAACAGTCTCTGAGGAGATCTTAACTACCCAACAGGAAGAAAAGCTGTTAACAGCATGCAAGATAATCAGCAAGGTACAGGTAGATTGGATGAGGAACTGAAGGAGAACTCTATCCCCAAGGAACACAACTGCCTGGATGTGATGCCAGCTGTCCAGATGGGATAAAAGTTTGAAAAAATAAAGGCAAAGTTAAAGCAAATGACAGCATTTTCTTACATGTAGAGATCCTAGAACCCTAAAGCTGTAAAATCTAGAAAGATCACAGTTGCATTAGGCTGAAGAGCTGGACTTCCCATAACAAATCTGGGCAAAAGGATGACCCCCTATTATTAACATTTATTCTTCTCATGCAGCCAACACTGCTAGGCACTGGAGAGCCCCAGACCTCAAACTTTTTCTAAAATGTTCTGCATTTGTCTTCTACAATGGGGTTGTTCCATGAGTAGGCCTCCTACGGTAGAACATATACCCACCCACAACAGCGGTGAAGTCGCTGAATGCTGGTGGAGGCACTGAATTTACACACCAGCTGATGATGTGGACTTATGTGCATTGGTGTTATCCACTGAAAATATGCTTTTTGTCTACCTTAATTTAGAGCAGCATCTTTAGAGGCTTCATTTTGTGGCACTAATGGAAAAACTATGCATGGAACCAGGCAAGGTGCCAAAAAGTAGGAACTTGAAAGTGTTTTGGAGCCAGGAAGGGATTCTGAATGCTAAGTAGTGGTGGCTTTGGAAAGCAGCTAAACCTTTTTGTGTTGGGTTAAGCCTTTGTAAAGTTTTGGGGAAGTTTGGGAGACAAAATTGGCAATGATGTGAAAGGCCTTGTGTGTTTAGCATAAATTCATCAGAAAACTGTAAGTGGTAGGTTAGTACCGTTCTGGGGGCATTCTGTGTGTTATATACACATGAGCAAATCAGAAGCAACTCCACAGAAATGAAGTTGCATAGTTCTAGTGCAGGAGGAACCTCAAAAATAAAAATGACTCATCCAGTGAGTAGAAGAGGTATAAATAGAAAAAAAAACACAATTAGGAGGCTGTTTATTGGTTGTTTCCCCAAGTTACAGATTGCTTCTCGCCCTCAAGTCCAAATGAGGGAGGGTTGGGAAAACTAGAGATTCCTTTCCTTTGGAGAAAAGGAGATTGTGGAGTATACAATAGCTTCAGACACAAGGTGGCCATAGTGCAAGCAATCCTTGCCACAGAGGGAAAGGTATGACACAATGCATTTAAACGGCAAAAAAGCAGATTTAGATTAAATCTCAGCAGAAACTTCTTAATGATAAGAATAGTAGGACAGTTGGACAAGGTGTGGAACATCCTGGAAAGCTGGAGGAGATGAAGGAGAGGCGTCTGTATGGAATGGCTTAGGAATAGTGCACCCTGCGTCTGTGCACAGAAATTAAACTAGGTGCCCCGTAAGGTCCTTTCCAGCCCTCTAATTGTACGATCCAGCTCGCTGTCTCCACTTACTGAATTCCAGAAATGATATCATGTCATCACTTACCAGCTCATTGATCACTAAGTGGAGTTACACAAATTCACATCATGGCCAAGAATGGGGGCTGCATGCAGTCTTTACTCGAGCAAAACTCCTCAAATGGGATGGATTCTTAGCTGGTGCATATTGGTGGAGTTTCACTAACTGCTTAGTGAGTCCAGGTTCCACTGATGACTAAAGACTTTATTTAAAAGGAGGACGTAATAAACCTATTGCAATCAATAAATACTTAATCACATACATAAGAATGTTGCTGAAGAGGAACAGATTTAAGTACATGCTTTAAGTTGAATACATGATTTTGTAATTCAATAAAACCAGACCCCTGGGGGAGGAGGGGGCATAGAACTGGTTTGGAAATGATGGCTCAAACTAAGAATCTCAAACAGAAAATATTCAAAAGAGAACTGCCACAAAAAAAAAAAAAATCAATTTGGAGGACTATTTCCTGTGGTTTTTCAGTGTTTTAATATCCAAAAAGACCCTGAACTTTCTGTAAGGAAGTGACACGTTCCACAGTGTATGGATTTGATTGGCAGAAATCAATTAGGTAATTATTTTGAGGAAAATCTTTTGAGAAATGACTTTTTTTTTTTTTTTAAAGGAGATTTCTTTTACTATAAGAAAGTCAGGGTCACAGTGCAGGGGAAGGAAACTAAAGGCTGCTCTACAGTTTTGAGTTAATTAGCTATTTTTATGGTAACTGAAAACTTAACTTGCTACTGACGTCACCTTTTGTACAGTGCTCTTTAAGGGAAGAGTATGTGATTTGGGATGGTCCCTGGCATACTCGGCTATTTATCCCTGTGGGATAGTCACAGAAAGGACTTGCTAGCATAGTTAAACAATCCTTATAAATAAAGGATTAGTGTCCTGCCTAAAAAGATGTCTTGAGTCATTCAGATTCTTCTGCAATGGAAGAACCTCAGTTAATGCAAGCAGGGCGGAAGGCTGATAGAAGAGGAAATATCACCAGAAGTGCCTGGCTTTTAGCAATTATGTTAGTAAGGAGGGTGGCCAACACAGCTGATGCTCTCTGGTGCCTTCTTACAAAGTTTGACTGCCCAGACAAACTAATTAACCCCACATACTATTTCCGTGACAACATGCAGGCCTGGGTATGAGTGGGTTCTCACTCATCTGGTGCCTTTCCTGTAGCATATGGAGTTAAACAGTAGGCCTGTGTGAAACGGCTAGTATTCGCTTTGGATTTGGATTCGGGGAACAGTAATTCGATTCAGTATGTGCACAAATTAGTATTTCCAGGGGGGTAAGGAGAGGGACTTTCGGTGGCAAAGGTCAGGGGTTAGAGGTGGGACTTCTGGTCCCAAGGTGGCAACTGGGGAGGGGGGCTACCCAGGTGGCCCTTGAAAGCTCACTAAAACTCGTTAAGTGGCCCTGCACCTGAAATAATTACCCACCTCTGATCTACTGTATGCCACTAACTTGGCATTTGTTGCCCTTTCTGAGAATGATCTGCAACGCTTCGTGAGTTCCTTTGCCCATGCTGCATCCATTATTTGGCATCTGTATTAATGTAAAGAAAACCAAAATCCTGTACCAACCACCTCCTGGCAAAAGCCTATCACCTCCATCACCACCAGAAATAACAATGAATGGCCAGCAAATTAAGCAACATCAAGCCCTTTTGCTACCACACCAGCATTGACAGAGGACCGTCAGCATGCTTAAAGCCAGCTGCCTCAGCTTTTGGTCGCCTACAAAAAACACTATGGACAAGATGGGGGTTACAGAACTGTTGGGCTCCCTTGTCTCATATGCTCATTAGAGACTTGCCCCCTTTATTGTTGCCATATCAAAAAACTTTGCCTGCAACAATACCACCTATGCAGCATAATGGGAATTAAATGGTCTGACAAAATCACTAACAATGTGGTACAACTATTGGCAGCCATGCCAAGCATGAAAGCCGTGCTAGCATGGAGGCAAATGACCTGGGTTGGCCACATCACGGACAGCAATCAACTGCCTAAGAGCTCTGTACAGTGAATTTGAAAAAGGCAGTAGGAAGGTTGGCCAGTGCCACAGCTAAGGGGGGGGAGGCAAGTGGGATGACAGCCCTGGGCGCCGAAGCCAAGGGGCACCAACAGTCACTGCCCAGCCAGGGCAGGGCACAGGATAGAGCCACAAGCGGCTCATTTGGTGGGACACAGGAACAGGGGAAGGGCAGCTCCCACCGCTGCACACACTCCTGAGCAAGCATGGGGAGGTATGTGCCCTGGATCTGTGTGCGGGGCAAGGGTTGGCTGCCGCTGCAGGCTTTGCCCCGGGTGCCAAACTTCACTGCTTATGGCACTAAGGTTGGCCATGCCAAATTTTGCTATAAGGACTGCATTAAACAGCACATACAGACTTAATGTCCTGGGAGGATACAGCCATGATAGGCGAGCTTGGCACCCTGCTACAAAGGAAGCAGAATGAGCAACAGAACATCATCGTGCCACCCTGGCTGACAGTAGGAGGGAACGCAGACACCAACTTGCCCCGGGACATTTCCTGAACCCTGTGTGTGGAAACTGATTTCCAGTGTCAGTAGCAGTCATACTCGTATAGAAGTGACTGTCATTATTTAGTAAGGAGAAGATGAGAACTGCATTGTCTTGCTAGCAGAGCTGAGAAAATATCTTACATACTATTCGTTGAATTTCCTTACCTGCTCAATGGAAAGGCTTCACTTGGGCTCTATGTGAGGTGCATTGAGCTCCTAATTCAGAAGAATACTATTCATGTCAGTAGAGCTCATGTTCGTTTGGACATAAGTGGTTTGCAAACAAGAATCAACAACAACAAAAAATATTTTCTTTCAAGTAGTATCTTTCAGTACTTGCCTGCATGGAATAGTGAAGCCCTTAGCTAGGTGGTGATCATTTTCCAGGCAGTATAAATCAGTAAAGTGATAGAGATGAATTACAGGACCAGAAGGCTCTCTGAGACTGGTGTTTTCTTCCTCACACTGCAGTTCAGCAAAGCTAATTTCCCATCTAGGCATCTATGGAAAGGTCAGACTTTCAGATGGTCTCAGGACCCAGCAGAAATGGGGGAAATCTGGCTCTCATTTAAGCGTTGAGCTTCTGCCGATGCACCACAATGGGACCCCAATCCTGACTCTAGTCTTGGGTGTGACTTCATGTGAATAATGTCCCCTGTTAGAAATTGACCTTTGGTGATTGCCATATGCAAATAGTGACCTCATGATGTGAATAATGCCAAGGGGCTCTGGAGGCTTGTTTTCTGCATGTGTGCTTTAATGTAATTGTTTGGCATATAAAACATTTTTCCTCTTTTGCTTTTCCTCTAGGCTTCAAAACAACCAGGTCAAATCAGACTTAAAGCAAAGGGAAAAAGCATCATTCACTTTAATGCTTAGAATTATATCATCATAGGTCAGAGATCACATCCTGCTGTCTTTTTAAAGATAATTCCACCCCCTCTATGTCTCCCTGGTCCCTTATAAACCTGGCTCAAACCGTAACCCGTATAAGCAAGAATACACAATGCAACATCTTGGATTAGTTATGAGCTTTTCAGATGAGCTCCAACTCATATTTTATATCATTCCTCCAGTCATAAGATTTGCGTTTGTCACATTTACTGAAGACTAAAGCACAAACATGTTTTATTCATTATCTGTACTCATCTCTGAAACAAACACCTGCAAAACATTTCAGATCCAAACTAGATCAACAAGGCTTCATTAGGCCTGACACTTTCTCCCTCACTTGGATAAAGAAGCTGCATTTTATCACAGAAATGTGGAGCTGTAAATTGCTTTGAGATCATCACCTTGTGGGAATGCAGAGGCCTAAAGAATGTGGGGTGGTTTTTCAGGGTTTGTTTTTTATTTTGGATGGGGAGAAATCTGTGAACAAGGTACTTACTTCACCCTGACCATGACAGGCTGAGTGCCTCGCAAGCTTTTTGCATGGGTTATCCTCCCCATACAGGTAGGGAAGCATATCCCCATTTCACAGATGTGGAAGGTGAGGCACAGAGTAGATGGACTTGCTGGGATATGGGAGAGCTGTGTCCTAGCTGAGCAGAGTAGGGACTGAATCAGGTCTCTTGCTTCCCTGGAACGTGATCTAACTAGTGGATAAAACCACATTTGCCAGCCAGTCTGGGAAGACTTTCTTGGCTGTGTCTTGTGGAGGCAGGTTCTGGTATAAGCGGGCTCTGAGAGGGCCAGCTAGATCAGGCCAGATAACTGGAAAAAGACACATTAAACTTCTCTAGAGTGAGCCACGGTATTGAGTAGCATGGTAGGGTCAGGGCTTTTTTGCTCATCTCTATGGGGACACAAAGCAACTGAGTTGAGCTGCTGAGCTGGGGGATTTAAAGGTATTAATGGGCCCTAGTGGCTAATGTCTACACCACCTTTGTGCTGTGCCCAGAAACACTGCTGTGAAGCAGGCTGTTTTTACTTTCTCCCACTCTTCACATGCTGGCAATGTAGGCACCTTAGAGAAGCCTCAGGCATGTGCTTAGTGCCAGTCTCAGACTCCTCAGTTTAGAGGCACACACTTGCCACCCCACTACGACTTGCCACTTCTCAGATTTGGTGCATACGGAACTCAGTTCATGGAGGGAGTGCAGATGTGCACTGTGTTGCTTATGGAAAGGGGGATTATTAGGGTGCGCAAAGTGGGCCCTATTCAATTCAGATTTGGATTGGGGCCAAATCAGGGACAGTGATTCGATTTGCTGATTCAGATCACTGTCCCTGATTTTGATTCAGCCAAATCCAAATCTGAAGATTCGATGCTGATTTGGAGAATCAGCAATTCAGACACAGACACAGCTTTAAATGTTTTTTCTACATACCTCGAGGTACCTTGTGATTGCTGCAATGCTAGGGTGGATGGAGCATCTCACAGGAGCGCGGGGGGCCCTCTACATGCTTGGTAGTGAACCCAGAAGTGGACCAGAAATACTTCCGGTCCACTTCCAGGTCTGCTGGGGAGCGAGCTGGGGTGCCCCTCTGTACCTCCCCGGCTCAGTGATCGGCCACAGGGAAACCCCGGATGCCCACCCAGACCCAGAAGGCACCAGTCACTGAGCTGGGGACGCACAGGGGGCGGGGGGATGGACCCAGAAGTGGACCGGACATGCTTCTGGTCCACTTCCGGGTCTGCTACCGAGCACACTGCATAGCACCCCATGCTTTTGTGGGACGCTCCATGCGCCCCAGCATCTCAGCACTCACGAGCCACCTGCTACCTAGAGGTATGTAAAAAAAAAATTAAAGCTGTGTCTATGTCTGAATTGCCAAATCTCTCCGATTCAATTCAGAGAGATTAAAGGGTCCGCTGATTCCCTTTGAATTTGGAGATTCGGCTACCGAATTGGGCCGAATCTCTGCTGAATCGAGTCAGGGGCTGAAGCTTCACACAGCCCTAGATATTATCTATCTGTTGCAGGTAGGCCTTTAAACTCTTAAATACCTCTTAAGAATAAGGGTTGAAATAAATTGCCTAGTGCCACACCAATAGTCTCTGGCTGAGTATAGAACTAAATCCAGGGCTCAGAGTCTCGTGGCTTAGCTCTAGATAATCTGTCGCAGAGGTAAGCTTTGCACCTAGCTGCATTTGCAGCTACTTTGCCCAGTTGTTGAAAGGAAGTAAATGCCTGATATATACTGGCTGTCCCTCCTTTTGGGCTGGAATCTCTGCCAATAGGAAGGATACCAACACATTCCAAGTCAACGGATTGCATTTATGTGGATAATATTTAACATTGCATTAGCCTTTGTTTTCCAATAATACATCTGTTCTTCACTATGCTGTTATGCTACTTCCCTTTAATTATCTTCAAAAATGTACACGTCACTTACACTCCTTATTCCCCTCTTCCGTTTCCAAAGTCTTTAATCACTTTCTTCTCCTTTTCTTGACTTTCTGATGTGCTCTATAAAAATGCCAGGAAAATATTCATGAAGAAACACTGATATGGGGTTCTCTGAGATGCAGCAGATGAGACAGGTGTGTCTGTATAATTAAAAGATCCTGTCAATAGAGCAAGATGCTATGCCACGCTAATAGCCTCCTGCGACATGATAGAGGCCAGAGAGAAGTAAGTCTTTTTTTTCATAGGCAAAGCCATTCTGTTGTCATGATGCACCCTCCTTTATTGGCATCGTGGTTACTGGTTAAAAATATCAATTGAAAATCATCATTGGGGGAAAGATTTAATCAGAAACCAGTTCACTCTAGTCAGAGGCAAAGCATTAGTAGCATTTGGTTTCTTAAAAAAGAAGCTGGTTGGCTTAAGGAAAAAGGCAATGTTTGGTGTTCTAGCCAACCGGGAGGGGGTGAGAACAGTCTCAGGCAAAACCATTTTTTATTTTATTGTATTTTTTTTAAGGAGTTGTACTTTTCCCTTATGTTTGATCACAATTGGTCTGCATTAAGGCTAGGGAAAAAAGAGTAGGGTTGGCTATGAATCTTAGATTTTGGTGTCTTAATTTAGGACACTTCCTTCCACCAAACACAAATTGGTCAGATCTGTAGTTCAGGGGAAAATGTAGTGGACACATCACAAATATTGAAAAAAAAATGGCAGAAAAGGTGAGACAGTGTCAACATTTTTTCAAAATTTAGAACATTTCAACCCGTTTCAGCTCTGACTCTGAACTCCAAGAAGTGTGTTGTCATTCAGTTGGCACCAAACTGGAAATGAGGTGGTGAAGCTGATTTGGGGAGGGGGAGGAGAGAGAGGGGAGGGCATGCCCCTGCTACCCTGACCTCAAGCAGTCTGGAGATTATTTGAGAAAAGGGCTTGGATGCTTTCTGAGAAGCTTCACTGCCTTGCAGAAGCTTTTAGTTTTGGTGCGCGAAGCAGGAGTAGGTAGACGAAAAACTTTTTGGGCAGTCCCACTGAAGTGGGGTAGACTTTTCCCTGAGGCCTGAAGGGTAAAGAATAGGGCTGTGCGAAACAGCACCATTTCGTTTTGACTTCTGTTTCACCATTTTGAAGGGACAGTGTTTTGTTTCACTGTTTCAAAGCACTGACCCATTTCGTTTTGTCAAAACTGCTTCGCTGTTTCGACATGCTTCAGCGTTTTGCCCATAGGCTATAATGGGGAATCACAAAAATGCCTATAACATTGTCAGTTCTTGCCTGATTCAGATGAAAATTGCAGGGATGGTAGCCCCTTCTGAGGGCATGAAGTCTGCCAAGTTTCAAGGAGATAGGTACTGGGTTTTCTGGGAAACTGCACCTCAAACTGTTCAAAGCAAAATTCATATCACTTGCTGACAGCCTGCTGTCATCCCGCACGCAGAGCTGGGGGCCCGTGCCCCCTGGGAGGAGTCTGGCACAGCTTCACAGCCTTCCTGGGGGGTGCAGGCCCCTGGATCTGCATGCAGGATGGCAGAAGAATGCTGCTGCCGGCTGGGGAAATAGCCCAGAGCCGTCGCCATCACCAGCTGGCAGCGGCAGCCTGCTGTCATCCTGCATTATCCAGGGGCCCATGCCCACTGGGAACAGCTAGGGGAAACAATCAGAGAGCTGGGGGAAAGATCGGGGAGCTGGGGGAATCCAAATGGGAACTGGGGGAATATTCAGCAACCTGAATGCTCCCCCAGCCCCCTGTTTGATTCCCCAGCCCTCTGATCGCTTCCCCCCAGCTCTCTGATTGTTTCCCCAGCTCTTCCCGTGGGGAGTGGGCCCCCAGATCTGCACGCCAGGTTTCAGCAGGCTGCTGCTGCAGGCTGGGGCCAGTGGCATCACCACAGTCTGGCAGCAGCAGCCTGCTGGACCTTGTGTGCAGATCTGGGACCCGCACCCCCCTAGGAAGAGCTGGGGAAATGCTCAGATTGCTGGGGGAAGCGATCAGAGAGCTGGGGAATCGAACCGGGAGCTAGATGTCAATATCAGAGCAGTCCTCCCTCTCCCCTCTTCATAGCTTCTGTTCAGCTGCAAGCAAGCCGGGCTTCGAAACTCAAAACATTTTGAAACTTTCGAAACATTTCAAGTGCCCTCATTTCATTTCAAAGCTGTTTCGAAGCCTTTCGTTTCATTTTGATTTTGCTGTTTCGAGCTCGAAATGCATCGGAACGGCTTCAAAATGAAACACCTGTTGAAATTTCACACAGACCTAATGAAGAACTAGTGAAGAATCTCTTAAAAAACACTAGTCATGTACATTATTCAACAGAAGGTTGCAACTGGCTTTGCTCATATGAAAGGTATTGTCTACTTCAGCCCTGTTCCCAGGATGGAGGGGCATTCCCAGGAATTCCAGCCTAATCACTAGGCAAACGGCCCTTTGTATTGTTGCAAGCCCTGTTGCACATCCAGGGACAGGGGTATGATGGATCCGCTGCTTGTATAAATAGAATTGGTTCCAATAGGGCTCTACCTACAGTGGGATTGGGTATATCTGATTTTCTCATGTGCAATGCCCTGTGTCCCCAGAGTGGTTTAACACAGGAAATAGCTTCTAGTTTTTGCCTGCCTCCATCATTATTCCTAATCTGCCTGTCCACAATCGCCCCCATGCCCTCCTCCCTTGAAACTTGGAAATCAGAATACTGTTTGCCACGCTAAATATCAGTACACCAGCCAGACTTCTGATTAGAGCTGTCCCTGGGGGAATCACAAGGTTTTGCTTTTAACCCCTCTCTAAGCCCTCCTCTCCCTGTCCCTTGTCCAGGCCTCCCTGCCCTTTCCTGTTATTGAACTGTGTACCTCTGATAAGATTAAATGTGTGCCCTTCAAAAAGGATTTTTTTCCTGTACCTCATTGTTCTTAAAAGAGATGTGGAAGACAAGATCCTGATCTAAACTCCCACTAAGAAATGACCATGATCTATGAGGCTGAATAAATACCACAAGAGTCCCTGCAGTGCATGCAGCCCACATGGACTGTAGTAATTGAAATGCATTAAAAGAAAGCCCTTGATTCTTGCTTTCCTAATGCAATTCCTGGGCTGTTTGGTTTTTGGTGGGTTTTTTGTTTTATGAAAAGTGAACTAATAGTCTAGCAGTTCACAAGGAGCCTGCTAACTCTTCCGTTTGCAGCCCCCTTTGATTCTGATTATGCTGCAGGTTTATGATGACTCAGGGGGGTTATATATGCTATGCGGTTGCTAGAAGCAAAGCAGGGCTGTGTCTGGAAAGCACTTTTTTTTTTTTTTTCCTGTATCCCAGGCCAAATTAGCCAAAACAAATTCCAAATCTGAGAGTCAGTCCAGAACTATAAGTGGCCCTACTACCGGCAAACATCCTCCACCCCCATCTGGGGCTTCAGATGTTCCCAAAACCTTTGGTAGGCATCCTACTTGCAGGCCCAAGCCCGGAGGCTTGGGGTTTGGATGTCCCTGAGTTTTGCTTGCCCCAGGGGCAAGCCAGGGAGGAGTCTCTCATTTCCGTAAAGTGGGCTTCAAGCCAAGACCTTCCCACTCCAGCATCTACGTGGGAGGTTTACTATACATTACCTTGGCAGGTACTATCCCTGTGCCAGGAGAGTAGTCTTCCCTTTGCAGCTAGGAAGACCGCCTCCATGGTCACAGTGTTTCCCTTACCAGATAAGCACAAACTATGCTTGATCTGAGCAGTCAAGAGGTCGAAATGCACATACCTATAGGAGATTTGTGGAAATTCTTTGGATTTCACTAAAACATCCCTGACAGGGCTGACTGGCAGGGCAGGATGGTAAACTAGCCTTTCAGTTCTAGTGAGGTGTGTTCAAACTAGGCCTCTAGTGGCACGAATAGAAGAGATTTTGTTTTAATTTCATATGCATGTGCCTCAGAGATACCAGTGACTTCTCAGGGCTGTAGAAGAATTCTTGCGCTGATGAAGCACGGCAGTGGATCTGGGTCTTGGTAGAGGGCTCTTAGCGTTATGTACGTTGCACCATCTTTTGAAGGCTGCAGTGGACATCAGGGCCCTATTGTTCCATGCCTTGTACACGCACAAGGTCTAAGAACTGAAGAAACTACCATTTACATTGACAGGACAGGCTTAGGGTGGGAGAAACAGTGTTCTGCAATATGCAGGTCTACTCGTGACAAATCTGAGGCACAAAAATGGCAAGAGATTTTGCCTGAAGGTCATGCCAAAGTCTGGAAGAACCAAGAATCTGCTCCAGGTCTCTTGTTAGGGCACCTATACACATGACGGACTCCTGCGCCATGTGCTAATTAGCATGTGTCAGAGTAGCCTTGATTAATCGAGTCTGCTGAAGTGTGCTAATTAGTGCTCTCCAGCAGCCTCTACAACACATGTATTCAGCATCCCCGCATTTCAAAATGGTGGCAGGGGCAATTTAACTAAAGCTTGTTTGACGAGCTTCAGTTAAAGCACCCCCACAGCCATTTTGATGTGCAGGATGCTGACTATATGTGATGTTGCGGGTGCTTTAATTAGAGCCGTTCTCAGAGCCACTCTAATTAAATAGCACCCCCTCCCCCACCCCAGAGCACATGTATAGATGCCCTTAAGTCTAGTCATCTTGTGGTTAAATTATTGGGCCTTCAGATGATTCTCCAAAGAAGAGCTGGCTGAAACTTTTCCTTAATGTCATGAGAAAAAATTTAAAGCATATACAATGTACAACATCCAAGTTTTGGAAGTAGAAATAACTTTCATTTAACATAATTCTTTTGTGGTGCCTAAAAACTTTCCAAGCCTCAAACAACCCTTTTCAAAGGGATGGATAATCAAATTGAGAGGATAGGGACCTGCCTTGGAGCAGATAACATGTGGTAATTGTCTAAATGTCAGCTCTTTTCCAGTGGTAAGTGAAAATCTGGACAAAGAGAAGAGGTTGATGTCATATATTTAGATTTCAAAAAAGCCTTTGACTTGGCCTCCCATGATGTCCTCATGGTAAAATTGGGGAACTGCGGCCTCGACAACCTTATGGTTTGATGGCTCGGGAAATAGCTCCGTGGTCGGACCCAGAGAGCAGTGCTACACCCACTGGCACCATGACCAAAAGAGACTTGGGGGTCATGATTCACCACAAGATTAACATGAGCCACCAATGAGATGCCACAGCTGGTAAAGGAAATAAAACTCTGGCTTGCATCTACCAATGCATTTCAACCAAGACCCGAGAGGTCATCCTCCCGCTTTACTCAGCCTTTGTGAGGCCACAGCTGGAGTACAGTGTCCAGTTCTTGGCTCCGCACTTTAGAAAGGATGTGGAGAAGCTTGAGGGAGTCCAGAGGAGAGCCACATGCATGATCAGAAGTCAAGAGAACAGGCCTTATGAAGAGAGGCGGAGAGGTCTTCCTAGTACTTACCAGCTCGGATTTGGCTGCAGCTCCCTGCTGCAGCCACTGGGGACTGCCCGAATCATCAAAGCTTTCCGAATCTTTTCTGAAGATTCAGAGAGTTTTGAATCAATTCAGACCTTTAAATTGGTTCCCTGATTCAGTTCAGATTCAGAGATTTGGCCACCGAATCAGGCTGAATCTCCTCCGAATCAAATCACCACCTGAAGCTTCGCACAGCCCTACTGTTTAGCTTTCCCTTACCATGGGGTAATAGCAGGGACATAGATACTTACAGCTGGCCAGCTATTTTATGGAAAGTCCTCACTGCCTGTTAACTTTCCAGTGGATTGCTTGTCCACACCCTAAGATGCAGCTGGAACAAAAGTATAAACTATTCCTGTACAGTTACCCAGTCATGAAATCAGGAAAACATCACCTAACAACCCCTGCACCCAATCATATGTTACAGACTGGCAAATGGAAAGAAATATACAAAAACCAAAGGGGAAAAAAACAATTTTTAATGTGAATTACAAAGCATTGACTATTCAGAATATTTGAAAATATGTTCCATTGAAAGAAGATGAGAAATAAGTTTTGTACTGTGAATATATGTTCATTTTGACAAATACTGTAATATGTTTGTAGTATGGTTAGTCAGACTTTCTGAAGCTTAGATTCTGGGTTTAATTCAGAAAAATGAGCATATGTCAAGACACTTTGGCTTCTAGGGAACAGAATCTCCAGCTGGTCTAGACTAGCACAGCCTCATTGACGCCCTTTGTCTAGGTTTACATCATTCGTCTACTCAACCGGGAATCAGTCATTGTGCTATCAGGAGGAGGGCAAGAGGCAATCGAAAGAATCAGGTTTGCAGTGGCCATGGGTGGTTTTACAAGCATCTCATTTGACTCCTGCTTTGGGAAAGCACCTTTTAAGCATCCGCAGCCCCTCCAGAGATGTGACTGCGTAATTTATTACTGTGATATCCCAATAACAATGCTGCGAAGGAAAGCCAAGTTGGATACTGAAAATCAGCAGTTTACCATCCTGCATTATGAAGGATTTCATTCTTGCAACCTAGCACATTGTTTTACCTACTTGCTCTCTCCAGTCTCCTGTCCAGTTGCTCTCTCCAGTCCATTCACTCTGTAATGCTCTTTCCACATGCATCAGAGAGAAAGTTTTAATACCAATGTTCTGCATTATAGGTTCTGAAACATTTCAAAGTGAAATATTTTTACTGTGAAATTTCTCCCCCTTTTCCTTTTTGGGCACTACCCCTCTACATTCACCCCCCCAAATCTGAAAAAAATTGGTGTCAACAACAGAATGGTTTGTAATTTTCTAAAACCAAAAAGATTTTACTTCTTTTGGTTAAAAACTGGAAAATTTTGTATGAAATGCACATTCCTGCAGATAATGTGTTGGTATTCACTCTTCAGGTTCTTTTAAACGGTGTCCAAACCTTCTCTCCTGTACTGACTTTGTCATTGCATTACATCCCATTAGGTTTTATGTGGCTACAAAAAGGACTAACAGTTGCATAGATCAGAGCACCCCCAAATCCATGGTAGCTTGCACTGTGAACAGTTGAAAGAGTGGTGATGTACACTGGCTAGAAGCAAGCAAGGGGGACATAGGATGCTGGTAACTATTACTGTAGTCTGTTGTCATTTCAGTATACATGCTCATCTTTGCACCTACACCTCTAAAGGCTGGCTGTAGCTACTGCCCTTGAACACCATTACTTGGTAGAATAGGAAGTAGCGAGTTTTATATAAACTGACTTCCCCATTGTAAATAATCTATTTTGCAGATTATTGTTACTTATAACTTGTCTGTACTAACTTAACTACACAAATGCTTGGTGCCCGCAAGCCAAACGAGCATTCAGCTTCCAAAGCTTCTGTTCCTGGAAGTCAGTGGAGGCCTTTAAGCAGCTCAGAGGTGCTCTGACAAGTTGGCAAAGAAGAGGTTGGAAAGAAGCCTCAATAAGGTCAAAGTTTCCTGCTTAGAAAAGCCATCTTTGTACTTCAGATTAGAGCTGCTGGTAAATCACAAGTCCTGTCCCATGGGTAATCCCAATAGTTATTTGTTGCCCTCAGTTGAGATGGAAAGTGAAAATACCAAAACCTTTTGGAGACCAAAGCATCTAAGTGCCAAACTGCTTGGATGTGGATCAGTATTAGTCTCCAAGTGCATGAATTTCTCTGGTAGCTTGGGCAGATGGAAGAGTTAAAGGATTCTTACTTAGACACAAACATGTTGCGTTTGATTTCACTGATGTAAAAGGCCACTGAATTCAAATTGTTCAAGGGAAAATCTTGATTTCATAGCCTCCTCCCCCTGTTTTGTTTTGAGAGAAAGAATGCTTCATTTGCAACTTTCAGCTGGTCTTGTTGGAGGTCCCTAGTTGGGATGGGGAAAGACTTCTGATGTCGCCCAGTCCACTGCCACTACACAGATTGTTTCCAGTAGTTGCTTCTACACAGTCTTGTTGTAGAAGGTCTTGGTAACAGAGCTTCTGTCTCCTTCCTTTCAGGAAACTGTTACACACTCAGACAGATGATGCCATTTCAAAGTACACCTGATACATGGCCCTTGCTCCAATTCATCCCCATTACTGTGAATTAGGCACTGCCTTGTCATGCTGAGAACAAATTATTGGGCTCTTCCTTGGGAAGCCGCAGGCAAGATTTAGTAGCACACAAGCAGAGAGATGGTTATTTATGATGGCACAGCCCCCTTCAAGGATGCTGAAGCCTGGTCTGAAATCTGATAACTTCTGCAGATTAGCAATGTACCCTATAAGGGCTGTCCCACCTCTGCTTACTACCCCTCACTGGCTTAGTTTTGTTATAAATCCCTTGGAAATCTCATTTCCCTCCTCTAAGTCCTTTGCTCACAGCCCTCCTGCACGGAGAACTGGAAAACTCTTATATGGTACAATATGTCCAAGTCTGAATGAATTTTACAAGGGATATTTATTTTCTACTACAACCAAAGAGTACAGTCCTCTCCTCTTGCCACCAGAAATCCTCTGCTCCCCAATTAATTCAGCTCTTTCCCATTTTTGGCTAAGAGAGATTACCAGGGAACCAACATATAATACTCCCCAGAGCATGGTCAGAACCTAACATCCTTCAATAGGTTAATTTTTCAAAGCAGTAAGCTGATATTTCTGCATAAAATGCACATCTGCAGGCTAAATGCTATTAAGTGTCGGTGAATTATGGTCCCAGAGTACGGATCACTTGAGCTTTAATGCTACAAGCACCTTAATGTCTTTTTGAATGAAGTTTCTACTAATTGCTTCCATATGATTTTTTTTTTCTCTCCGGATTCTGCCCTCAAACTTACGAGTAATGAGCTAGAAAATTGTAACTTATAGATTGGACCAGACCGAATGCACAAGGGCCTGGCATGCTCCCCTTATTTTGTTTTATATTAGGTGCCCAGATAGACATGGGGTGAGGATCTATAAACCTCTGTTCCTCCCTTTCTCCCTGCTTTCCCACGCCCACATGCTGTTCTCTAGTCTGCAGTCTCTGACATACGTGTTTTAACTGGTGCTGAGTGGACAGACAGTCCAAAAGCCCAATAGTAACAGTGCCTGGTGGAAGCTTAGTCAGGACAACAGGAATGAAAGATACCTAAATGGAAACTAAGAGCCATGTCTACCAGTACCAACATCTTGGTAAGGGCAACAGAGATGCAAATTCATAGGGCAAGTTTTCTTCCCATTCGATGTAATATAGCTGGGTAGTCACATGGTTGCACATCATTCCAAAAATGTCAGTAGATTTGTCTTTGCAAGCTGAGGTAAGTGGTTATTATGACAGACAGGGGACTGGAAGACACAGAGATTAAATAAGTTGCCCTTGATCACATTGGAAGTCTGTTACAGAGCTAAGACTTGAACGGACATTTCTCCAGTCCCACCTTTAACCTCATCTTTACTTGTGGTCCTTACTTTAACCACATCTGCAAAGTAAACTCAGTGGGAGCCTAGAGTCAGTCTCTTCTATGGCTTCCAACTCAAATTTGCTCAGTTTATCAACAAAGGAAAAAAGAAACTAAGACTTTGACCCACAATGTTACATATTCCACCTGGTTCTGAAAACCCATTTGGTTTGTTTTTGTCTCCTACCATATTGCCAGCTCCAAATATGCTGTATTTGGAGATCAGTGGCCCACTGTTTGGATGTAAGAATGGAACATCCTGCTTCATCCACTATGACTGCTCGTTGTGTAGATCTAGCAGGAGTTCAAGTTTCTTTGTGGCAACATAGTCGGCAGTCACACTGGAAGAAAACTAATTGCATGTGTAAGATGGTGTAGTGTATTTCTTTACCATAACCATACTTTAGTGTCACCATTACCTGCCAAGGGAGTGGCAGAAAGGAACATTACTAAGATACAGGTTTATCTCTGTTATTAAGGTTAGATCTGGTTTTTATCTCATCCCACAAAATCCTTCCTGGCAATTCCTGGCTCATGTGTATTAATTCCTTTTCCCAACAACGGAACTTGCGCTTTCTTTATGACATCGTTCACAATTCACTGTGTGAAGGACACACCTGGTGTCAGATGTGATCCTCCACTGCCCATCTCGTTTGCAGCAGAGCAAGCATTGGTACCAAATCACTGTGGTTTATGCCATTTTGCAACACACACAGGAACTAAAAATCCTGGACCTTCCTCCATACCGCACTCTCCTGGATAAAATGGGCAATCTTTCCAATAGTGTGTGTGAGTGTGCACAGGCCTGAGAGAGGTCTAGAGCAGAATAGGCAAGAGTTTGGTGATGAGTGCAGTTGGCTGGGATGCTGGATACCTAGGTTAAATTCCCTTTTCCAAATTAAGGATTAGAACCTGGCATTCCTAGGTACCTGGTAGGAACTACTCGTAAGTCTGTGGTGTGCTCTTTCTCAGATTTCATCTGCACCTGAAAAAACCCTTTAATTGAAACTGATACCTTTCCATGAAATGTGTTAACTTTAATGGGAAAACTACTTTTCAATGGAAAACACTTTCTTGAGTTTTTACCGAAAGAGCTGTAACCTGCTGCATTAGCACAGCTGGGTGGATACAGGAGAAGGCATGAACTGGTGTATTAGGTAGGATCACTGAGTCCAGTGGAAGTCAACACATCCTTTAAAGCTGTGTCTGTGTCCAAATGTCAACTATGTGAGTGAAATGTGCCATCAACATTGCAAATGCTGGCCATTTTCTAGCAGCTCCACAGAAAATATAAAAAAGAAATACATTTCCCTTTGTCCCTTTTCCCTCCCCAACATCTTTGGGGATCATATTTCAAAATAACCTTGATTTGTCTTTTTCTGAAAGAGACACTGGGGTTTGGATCTCCAGTTCCTGAAAGTACCAAGCATCACAGTTCATTACAGTCCTTGAACTTGAGAGTTGAGTGCAGATGTCCCAGGTGGTTCAGCTGGGAAGTCAAAGAAACCGAGAGACAGAGAGAGCAAAGCTGAGCAAAGCAGCATTTTGAAATAAAGCAGAAGTGGGAGACTGCACAGACATGGCCTGGTGCTGGGTGATAGAAACACTGATTTACGGACTGTGTTTTTATTGTCAGGTCCCAGGGGGTTGCAGAGTGAGTATAATAATACAACCCCAAAGCAGCCAACTGACTTAGTGCCATTTGGAATATAGTGTAAGGATCATTGCATACTGGAGTCTGGCTGTGTGTAACCCTTTAATTAAAGGCAAGGACTCTGATTGAGGTCACACGCTGGTATAACCATGCGGTCTTTAATAGAATTATTTCTTCAGACTAGTATATTAGGGATCAGACTTATCCACGATCTAGATGCTTTGGGCCCACTTTTCTGACAGCGCCTGGAGTTCAGCGCAGATCATACTGGTGGTGTTATGGTTGTATTCTGTGTTATACTAGAAATAGGGTGCATAACGGAGGTCAGGCCCTGTTGTACAAGGTACCATATAGCCATATAGTGAAAGTCTCAAAACTCAGAGCTTGTAATGTAACTCAGCCCTGTGAGGTGTGAAACAAAGGCACAGGCAGAGGAAGTGACATTCCTAAGATCACAGAGCACCTTAGTAGGAGACCAGGGACCAGAACTCAATTCTTGTGACTCTTACATTGGCGGCTTGTTTGCTAGACCATAATGCCTCCTAATAAGCTGAAGTTTGGTTGCAAGTCGAATCCCACATGCAACCTCTGTGGGTTTAACCCCAAATCAGGCAAAACACTATTCTTATCTCAACTGCTGCTCCTTGAATCCATTCTGGCAGCATAAAAGACTTGTGGATGCATTTGCAGCTGTCCTATAAATGACTATTTTATTTTTTGAGCCGCTCATTCAAGAGCATGATGCAAATATACACTTAAAAATGCAATTGCAGTGTCCAAGCAAACTGAATCTGGAGTTCCTCACGATACTGCATAAATTAACTCTACTCACTTACAAAACATACCTCTGCTAGGACACCTTCTTTTCTACCTGTGTTCATGTTATTTTAAAGTGCAAATGTATCCTGAAAAATGATTCTGTAAAAATCGCATCCCGTGCTCTGTGCTTAGCATGCTCATTTACTCCTGCTCAGCATGCTCTAACTGCAAAACTACTTTGTTTAACCTGCCAGCTCAGTAAATATAAGATGCTTTCAAAGGTGTAGGATGTCTGCCTCTAATGGCTGGTGCTCATAAAAGATAACAACTTAGTAGTCTAGCTGAGCAGCGGAGTTGCTCTGTTAGTTGAAGTGGCAAAAGTCTCTGTGTTAACATTAAAAATCTTTTCACTCAGCCCTCCTGATGACATTATCATCGGCAGTCCTTCGGAGTTGAGGATGACGTCCGTCAGGCTTGATGGGTGCTCAGGTGACTGAGGAGCCTGATTCTGGATACACACATTCTTTGGCAATGGGGACATGTTGTTGCGTGGGGGAGTGGGATTCACAACCCTGGGTTGGTCTCCTCCTTCCGCCGCCACCGCCGTTCTGTCTTAGTATCAAGTTGTTGGGCCTCGAAGTGGTGCATGCCTTGGTGAACCAGGTGGCGCCACACCAAACAGTCAGCAGCTTGCTTCTCCCAGCCATTGATGTTGATGCCTCCTGGATGTAGACATTTGACTCCAAGGCCTGGAGCTCACTGCTACTGGCTTGACTGACTCTTATATGACAAGCCTCCGTGCTTGAGGGCGACCTTGAGTGTGTCTTTGTACTGTTTCCTTTGGCTGCTCTTTGAGCATTGGTCAGTGGAGAGCTGGGAAAAGAGAATCTGGTGCGGACATCCAGATGCAGTGGCCCGTCCATCGGAGTTGATTTCTCAAGAGCAAGGCTTCAATGCTCGTGGATGCAGCTTAATGGAGGATGCTCGCACTGGTCCGGTGGTCCTCCCATTTGATCCCCAGGATTCGACGCAAGCACTGCTGGTGAAAGCTCTCAAGGGTCCTAATGTGGCATCAGTAGACGGTCTGAGTTTCACTGCAGTAGAGGACGGTGGTCATAATGGCACCTGATGACATAATGGGATTGTGGCATGCTGTTATGACTGGGATTTGAACAAGCTGATTCCTAGCTGCTTTGTATGCAAGCATCAGATATACAATTCTCTGTGTCACAATGGACCAACAGCAGTAAAAGGGTTTAGAAAAATGTCCTGTGGACTCCCACTGTAGGGGAGTCCAACTGGCAGCCTGCATGCTTCATGAAGCTCACAAGGTGGTAATCTATATCCTTTGGGTTTCCACCCAGCCACTATTGCTCTGGCTGCATGGGGTCTTGGGGCTTCCTCTGTGGCTTCTACTTTGTGTACCTGCCCCAGAGAGCAGCATGGCGTGGCGTAGCCCATGGTGCTTGGGGGAGGCATGGGGGGTGTTGCCTGCATGCTGAGTTTTAGCCGTTGCAGGGGGACTGTTATGGCATGTGCATGGTGCGGCCCTCAGCCGCTTAGAAATCAGACAACTGTGACTTAGTGAACTCAGGGTGAAATGCACATCCCCAACAGCTTAAGTTCTGATCTCGGGGCAGAGATAACTAGTATAATGCCAAATGTGATTTAAAACAGATTTAAGTAATCCAGGGCAAAAGACTACAAGAATGTTCTGTTTGAGGCTTGTCTACACAGGGAAATTAATGTAAAGGTGAGCTGAAAAGAGAATGGTTGTTCCTTTTAAACTCCTGGTGTAGATGCTTGCAATGCAAAATAAGAGTGCCCTGTGCTGAAAAAGGTTGAATCCACTTTGAAAGCGAAACAAGGTCATTTGGAATAAGACACTCTGGAAGAGCTATTTCAGAAGAATGTCTTTCTGAATGCAACCTTTGTTCATTTAAACCAGGTTTAATTCAGTTTTTCATAAGTTAATTTGGAACAGATTTATGTTAAACCAACATTAGTGTTCACACAGGGTGTCACACTGATTTGACTAACCCAGTTTACAGTTTAGCTAAACCAATGGCCTAAGTGGATAGATAATATCTTAGACTTGCAAAAATCAGTTTGGCAAACTAGACTTGTTTAAGAAGATTTTTGCTTTATTTCTTTTTTTTTTTATTTTGCCAGGAAAAAATTCCTGCATGTCACAGAATACAGCTGAGGCTGGCTCTCAACTTCTCTGCCTTGAACTTTTTTGGCAATTGTGGAAATTCCTCTCCCTTGTCTTTTAATTTGAAAGATTTATGGACTTGCACATGACGAAATTACTTTCAGAAAAGCAGAGTGAGGGAATTGGGAGCTGAGATCCACACTGCTGGCCCTGATGGAGTTACTCCAGGAATAGGTATGTTCTCCATCTTCAGTACTCTATTTAAAGACTGTCTGGCTGCTGCCCTTTCCTTTCTATGGTTTTAAAATACTTAATTTTCATTACTGCGGACACCTATGAAAAGAAAATCTCAGAAATCCTGTGACCCCAGCTGACTTCCTGCCCCTGGGGCAGGGGGCTGGACTTGATGATCTTCCGAGGTCCCTTCCAGCCCTAATGTCTATGAAATCTAAGAAAACAAGACTACCTTTACAGCTATACGGCCCTGATTCAGCAGAGTACTTAAGTGTATGCTGAACTGCAAGCATACGAGGTGGTCCCATTGAATATCAGGGTTATGTCAGTAAGAGTAAGTTTGGCTTCGACAAAAATAAGGGAAGTGAATGTGGGACCTCTCAGGTCTGAATACACGAGTATCATTGCTTGGGCTAAATAGCCAAACCCCTTTTGCTGCACATGCTTCATAAACCTGCTCGCCAAAGAGAGGAGATCCAGATCTTGACTGCATTACTGGTGGTTAGTCAAGACCAAGAGTGGTCAGAGTTTGCTATGCTCTGTCAGGAACCTGGAAAGCCCCCTAAGAGGGGATTAGGAGTATGATTACAGGGTGCTTCTTTGGGCACCCTGTGTCCCAGGCTCAACCCTTGCTGCAACTATATACCCCTATTCCAGATGCATCTCTTGTAAGATCCTCCTTATCCCAGGGATTCTGCTTCCTATGTGTATGCCTGGGCTGGGACAAGGAATGTGTCAGGGAGAGGGCATTTTACTTGGAGAGAGAAAAAGCAACTAAAATATAAGATGCTTTTGCAATGTATTGCACATTCCACTTCTGCGTCTGATCCACAGTAGTAAGCAGTCTGCTACTGCTGCTTTCTGATGGAATTGCTCCTTTAATTTGGCTGGCATGATCCCAAACTCTATTTTGGATAGGACCTGGATTCAAGTCCTACTTGTGACCTAGCTTAGGGGTTGGTACCATATTAGCAATGGGAGTGAGAGGTGAATGAAGGGTTTAGCCCTTTGCGGGGTCCTACTTGTCTCTTGAGAGAGCAGTCAAACCAGTTTACCCAAGGTAGGGAAACTGAGGGTTCATTTATACTGTGTCAGAAGCAGGTCTTGTGATGTTGCACTCACCCACATGTACCAGAGACAGATACTTTTTCCACATTTATCCCCAGTGCCCTCTCACAGGCCCATAGGAGATGGTGGGCTCAAGATATGATGCTGGGCAAGTCTGGAATAGCCCCACCGGAGACTATCTGGTTCAGAAGCACATTCACGGACCTGAGGAGGCAGGGAGTGCTGAGCTCTGAGCTGTCACTGAGGTCTGGACACGCTGTGAGAGGAGAGAACTGGACTCTATCATGCTGGTTTGAGTGATCATATATGAGAGAGTTAAAGGGAGGAGGAGCCCATGCTCCCCCAACACCCAGAGTGTTTGCATTTCTCCCTCTTTTTGATTTACATCCACGTGACATGACAGCTTGGCTTGCATGAAATGGAAGCTGCAGGGCAGAGGAGTAGGAACCCAGGCAATATCAGGGGGCCAGGACAAAAATAGGGAGCAGGGAGGACCTTTCTCTGTGCAGTGTGTATAACAAGAGTTCCCCTTTGATGGGCAGCAGCCAAAGCAAGCACAGAAATGTCTGACCAGCAGGCAGATGGTTGCAGGATATTAGCAAATTTATTTTAAAGAATACCGAATAAGCAGGAGAAAACTAGGTCTGTGGGCAGAGGAAAGAGGTCCTCCTCTCCTTAATGTAGACATGTTGCTCTTCTATCCCTTGCTGGATACACAGTTGATTCCAGATATTTCTTGCTCAATACAGGGTGTGGAAGAACGAATCCTGGTAGGATGATCCATCAAGGAGACAGGGGAGTTCAGTCTTTGTACGGTGGGACTTCCAGGCTGTCCAGGCCTTGCATGGACCAACTGAATAGGAGCAAATTTCATTAATCCTGAGTAACAGGACTAAGTACTAATCAAAATATTAAGCCTAAATGATACTTCTGGCAGTTACAGAAGTGACTTAATTTGTACGTGAGCTAATTAATAGGAAGTTAACAGGTACTTGATACTCAAAAATATGTAGCATCGTTCACTCATTTTGGTAGGAGTAATACAACGGCTATCTTTGTGCAGCTCTTCTGAACCCATGCCAGTCATATTTGTCAATCTGGCCCTTTCCATGTGCTCTGAATTCACTTAAAGATGTAAATAAAACAAACCAAGCCCCTCAGGGCTCAAAACTCTTGTCATCTTTTTAACCAAAAAAAGAGGGAGAATATGGAATCAGGGCCACTGATGAGGTGCCGCAGAACCAGGGGCTGATATATTGCCAGGAAATTGCGTTGTTTAAAGGGCTGAACTGTACCTCAGTGAAATGAAAGGCTGAAGTGTAGCAGGAATTTAGTCCACTGTAGCTCTTTTGTCTGTTAGGTTCCTTTCATGGGCAGGCAGGCTTGGAAAAACTGATGGCAAACAGATGGATGAAGGCTAGCAGAGCAACTGGAATCAGAGGGGCAGCAGATACATGAAACTACATGCTTAATTGGACAGACTTGCATGGCCTTAGAGTAAGCATTTCCACTTTCCTGAAGCCTATTTTAAGCATCCTATTTCTGCTATTTCTGTAGCTCAGGTTGTAAGGACAGAGAAAGCCATCAGGGAGTCTAGGAAGGGGAAAGAAAGTCTTTTCATTTTCCCTTGGCCTCAGTTGTTCCTGTTTTTGCCTCAGTCCATTTTTTTGCACAAGGGTTTGGATGGCTAATTCTGGTGTAGTTTCCCACAGATACAGGCCTGAGCCTTCCAAACACGACTTCAGTGGATCCTTAAGTGGTCCCTAGACAGGAAAATTAACTACTCTGAAGATGAAGATTAATTTGGATCTATGACATGGTGCTCACAACAGCGGGGTACTGGAATGGAGGAGTCAGAAGATCCCTCCCTCCCCTATATTCCTGTGGTTGGGTTTTCCTGTATTTTGCCCTCCTTCCAGGTCCTGTAAGTTGATCCTATATTGGGGCATATTCTGTTTGATTCCGGTCTCGCACCAATTTAAATCCATCCATTTCAGCGGGGTTACTTCTGATTTGCTATGATCCGAGTTCATAGTCAAAGCTATCATGTGAAAGGGTTGAGGACCCAGTGACTGAAGTCCTCACTGTGTCCACATAACAACCGTAGCACAAGCTTCTCCTCACTGCTCAACTAAGCCTGGTAGAGTGGATAGTTCCAACTCCATGGCCCATTTGGTCCTTGGCCTCTCATTACTTTGTTACAGAAGTAATAAGCACTTACTAATCAAGAACTGTGCAGTGATGTAGGTCAAGTGGCTGCCAGCAGATGTGGCCTAGTAGACAGAGTATGTGACGGTGACGGAGGAAACTTGAGTTCTAGTTTTGGCTCTACTGAGGCTCAGGTTCTAGTTTTGGCTCAACCTGCTGAAGCACCTCAGGTGAGCTACTTCACTTTTGTGTGTCTGTGTCTTTGTATGCAAGTTCAAGATAATGATACTGCTTACTGTTGTACAGGGCTCTGAGGTCTGTGAACAGAAAACTTTATAGAAGACAGGTATTATTGAGGTCTGAGTTGGACTAATATAGCAGCCTACACATGAACATCTAGAGTTTTATCTTGAGCCATATGGTCCCCTCTGAGCTGATGGATGGTTGTTAAACTGCTAGACATTACTGTATCCATGACTGTCATACTGGAGCCTAGTTCTGCTAGGAGTTTAGTGTGGTCAAGTGCAGATGGCACTGCATTAAGACATGGAGATCTGGGCTCAGGTCCTATAAGGCTGGGCAAGTCTCATCCCCTGTATGTCCCTACTTCTCTTTCCACCCTTGGTGCCTTGTCTGTCTAGACTGTTAATTAATCACTGCCACTTTGTAGGGGTGAAGAAACTGTGAAAGAACAGGATAGGATTTGCACAGAACGCAAGAGGGAGCTGACATTTGAAACCTTGATTCACCCAGATGGAAGCAGTGAACTGACATTAAGCATGTGAGCACTTGGCTCCTGTGTGCTGACAACTAGGCCGATGCTTCTTACTTGCCTGAGCTGCGAGTAGAACTCGTGGGATCCTCTGTTCAGACCCGGCCTCTCACCTTACAAAATTAGAAGTGAGCAGCACCTCAGGTGCTAGGTGCATGCACGAGAATTTAAGGAATCCTAAATCTATCTTGATAGGAGAAAGGAGTAAGGTAGTAGTGAGACATGAGCATAATGGGTGATCTTCATATGCATCTTGAATGACGTATTCCCTAAGCAATGTCTGGCAACATGGCTAGGCTGAACTCAGATGGGTCTTTCTCCTAAACAGAATGTTATTCTCCCAAATTAATGAAACATTTTTCTTCCCCTGAGAGAGTCAGCTTCTGTCTTTCTCTCTCTCTCTCTCTCTCTCTGTCAAATGGTGCCAAACTAAAATTACCTCCGAACACCCAGCGGCTACTCTCATCAGTCTTCTGTAGCATTTGGCACTGGAAGATAACTGCTGTGGGTGCAGAGGGCAGAATGCATCCCTTGAAGCTACCATGGGCAAGAGTTGAGGATTTATCTGTACAGAAATAAATGGCTTCAGCAAGGTTGAGCACTACCCTAGAAAATTAATTAGCTCTGGTCTCAGCTTTGTGAGCCTTTGGCATCTGCTCGACGAACCATGCTAGTGCTGACTAGCCCGTTAGATGGAACATTAGCTGACATTCATTTCAAAGGCTGCAAGGAAAGAGAGAGACAAATTCGGAGAACTAAAAGCCCCTCCAGATTTTTTTGGTTACAGTCTCTTTGCAAGAATTTGCGCCTGCCCCTTCTAGCAACCATAGTTTTCCATACTGTATTTTTGTTTCCATCACCACATGTAAATTCTGCATTCAGACCTTTTGGTTGCTATTGTAGCTGACCCTTGCCAAGAAGGGCCTTCAAACAGATGGGGAAACTTCCAACAACCACGCAAGATGCTGATGGTTATACTGGTCGTGATTCAGTAAGGGATGCCTTGAAACACGACTCTGGTTGGAGGTGTGGGGTGCTATGTTGCGGAAAGCACCATTACGCATTTAAGTAGTAAAAACGAGTCAATGAACAATCCATGTCATTGTCAGAGCAGAAATGTTGAACTTTTGAGGGACTGTGGTCCATAAGATTAGGTATGGGACCAGGAACAGGAAGAGCTGAGTTTTAATCCTGTTTGTGACATTGACTTTCTCTGTCACTGAAATGAGGCTCCAAGAGACTTTTCTGTCCACAATACCCAACACCTACACTGTACCCATAGCACAGCTGATTACTCTTTACATATCAATACCTACACTTTAACTATAACAGCAGAACTGGTCAATGATGTAAAATTATCCAGCTATATTTCCCTTCTGATATGCTAGCACCAAGGATTTTGAGGCACTCCTCAGCCATGTTCAGTCTGCAACACAGGATGTGTGGAAGGGCTAGAGGAAATTTTGAGAATCGTTGTCTCCAACATTCAGTTTAGATTTAGACCTGAGATGTCTCTGTATTTTCAGCATCACCAAAACCACTGCCCCCAGAAATATGGGGGAGCCTGACCTCACACAATGTCTGCTCCGATCAATTCAGGTAAACATCTAGACTTTTTGATTCAAACCTCTGGACTCATGGATTTCATCCCTATGCAGTTTGATAGCAATAACATTGGTTGTGTCTACAATAGCCATCATAGTGCTGTCCCTATGAGAAATTAAATCCAATCTTTTATAGTGTCTTTTGAAGCAGTCCCCAAAGTCTAATGTTCAGGTTGTATCTGGATTGATTCATTGCATAAATTAGAACATGCTGGGAGGAGGAGATCCAACAAGTCCTGGTGTGTGCGGGATATGAAATGGGGCTCAGCAGTAATGCTACCAGGGTGGATCCTCCTAGTGGGAAGAGGCTTCTAGCCAGTATCAAGTGTCAGCATTGCTTCTCAGTTGGCACACTAGATCTGACCCCAGCAGAGAGAGACTATTTGCCCCCACACCCCATCCACTATTTTTAAAGCACTAGGGTGGAATAAATAATACGTTCCTTGACAGAAGGTCAGGTCAGGTCACTGTACCAGGTCTTTATTGACATGCTGTCACAGGCAGGCAAGGCTTGGCACGGAGTCAATGGTAATAGAGCATGATCTCACATACCTCCCATGGAGCAATATTTCTCTTAATGAGGCCATTTTAGAGTATACATGGATGGTACATACAGTTTTTTTTCCTCCAGCCTCATCAATCAGTGCCTGGCTTGTATTTTAAAGGAATGAGGGAAGAGGAGAAGAATTTGACAGGGTTTTGGGGGGTGTTTTTGTTTTTACAATAGAAAGGCGAGGGAGACTGTCCTCAGTTCTGCAGGGAGGCGGTCAGCAATGGAGAAGGCTCTGAGCACTACCAAAGCCTACTGCTGCTGTATGTGTAGGTATTCCCCTGTTCATAGATTCATAGACATTAGGGTTGGAAGGGACCTCAGTAGATCATCGAGTCCGACCCCCTACCCTGGGCAGGAAAGAGCGCTGGGGTTGTTGCTGGTACTCTTTGGATGTTTTTGAGCTGGTGTAAATATGGCAGAAACTCAGGAACTGGACAATACAGAACAGCTCTATTGGTGACAGCTGGTATAGAGGAGCTGATGATTTGGAGTCCAACTACCATGGCATTGCAGCGTTGCTTGCTTTATGAAGGGAACGGGGCAGCAGCAGCTGATGAAACTTGGAAGATTCCTGGTGCCCTGCCAGTCCTTGGAGTCTGCAGTACCTTTTGCTGTCAATAATGGGCACTAATAGGTTGTCACTAATAAAGCCAGATGTTTTGCCAAGGCTTGTAGTACTGTTCAGAGGTGACCAGATCTGAAGTAGGGGAAATTTATTATCCTAATGGTGCAAGGATTATGCTGATGCCCTGAGATCACACAGAGTCAAGAAGGCCCCTGGGAATCTGCCCCCCTGCTACTCTAATCACTCCATATTGAGGTGCATTTTTGGAGACGAGTGAATGCCTACTTCCCTCGCCTCCAAGTGCCAGGGATTTCATCTGTGCTTGCACTGCACACCAGTGGGCTGTTGTGGGAATGAGCAACCATCTTGGGCATGAGGGAGAGTCAGCAGAGCACAGCATACATTCCTCCCAGAGTGCCGAGGAGCTGCAACCTGTATTGGTCAGGAACAACATGGCTAGTCATGGGTGTCACTCCCAGATGTAAAGGGCCCAACAACATCAAGACATGCTGGGAAAGACTCCTGTAAAAGAGTAAATTCTAACTAGGGAGTTCAGAAATGGGTAGACAGTCAGATAGTGGAGTGCTGTTAGGGAAAGGAGGCTGAATAATGCCCCTCTTCTGGCATGTCCTAGATCTATATGAAAAATGACTGAGCATTCCCAGGTCTAGAACCTCATATATTATGCAGACAAACAAGTTATTTCTTGTGCTTGGATGTGTTGCTATAATTAATAAAACATTTCCATAGCACCTTAAGACAATAACTGCATGAGGGATGGTATTACTTCCTGACTAAATGCTGTAAATTATGCGTTGGCCCCAGTTATGAAGGCATCTGCCTCCCTCAGCAATACCAACACGATGGAGTCATTGCTAGAGGTGCACAGGGGCCTAAAACAATCCAACACTCACCAGCAGGTTTCCTTAAGCAGCATGTTTTTTAATAGCACAGGCCAAGTCAGTCTTGTATATTCTTCCAATGTTTGTTATAACAACATCAAGATGAATTATTTTGGCATTCAGAAGCATGGTTTATGTGTGACTTATAGACGCTCCATAAGATTTGAGTATTTGTTGACGTCCCCTGATTCCAATAGCCTTTCAGGTTACCAGTACCAGCCCACACAGGTGGCAATAATTGCCTGAGAGATGGGGTCTCTCCTCCACCACCCCCACTCTCCAAGGCAAAGATACTGGCACTAAATGTTCTTTTGCTGGGAAGCATAGCATGTCTTGTTTCTTATTGGTTTTGAGTTTTTCTAGTGGCTTCCTCACAGGAGATCACAATTTAATGTGTACAAGCACAAGGTACTAGTCAGTATGATTAGCTGCATAGAGGAGATTTTCCTTTAAATACATCAGCCAGCTTTGTGTCACGCCAAGGGCAGCCTTCGTTTTCCAAAACTAATTAAAATTTTTTTATGACATAGGCGACGCGTGGGGGGGCATGTGCCCCCCCTAAAATTGGCTGATGCCGATGCCTGCATCACCACCTGTGGGCGGTTGCCACTTGCCACCACCCCCCTTCCCCTTGCTGCCGACACTGCCATGGCTGCCTGCAGGCAGTCCTCACTTGCCGCTGACATGTCCCTGCCGCCGACACTGCCGTCTGCAGGCAGTCGCCATGCTCCCCCAGCCTCAGGAGGCACGCGTCGTTCATATTTTATGTGATACAAGAACCCAACTTATCACAACCCTGCTGTCCTGTCCTAACACAGTTTCTCTTTGGCAGAGAATGCTGGTCTTATCAACTAATGCAGCGATGCTGTGATACTGAAGGGTATCATCCACACAAGTTAATCACTGATTTGATGTAGAAAAAACAGACTGATTTGTATTGGTATAAACATCTGTGGATCATTACAGCTGTCTCCTCACTAGGAATTGCACTGGTTTATCCATCGCTATGGCTAAATTATACAAAATCTGCAAGTGAACAAGCTCTAAGAATATGAACATAGGCAAAATGTACTATCAAATTCATTTCAATTTGCAGTGTAAGCAGGACTTAATTGTGCAGCTCTGAAGTCAAAATATACTAAGGGCCTTGCGACTCCCACTGAGGCTGATGGAAGTGTGTCTGTCGATCTGAATGAGACTTAAAGCAGCCCTGTAATTTTTGGTACATCACTGAACCTTCTACCTACCCACAGCTGGGTGCTGTTTCTATGGGGTGAGATAGTAGAAGAATTTAGCTTTCAGATACTGGCATATGGTCAGTAATCTGGGGAACCAATACAGCAAAGATAGCTTCCAAAGAATCCATCCCAGGTTTCACCCTGAGCCTAGTGTGCACTGGAATAGGATGTGGAGAGTTTAGCCCATTCTGGGTGGGTGCCCAGGCCCTGCAGACTTAGCGAAGCTTCAAGACAGTGAGAGAGTTTCTAGGCTTTGATGTCAGAAGCAACCAGGATGCACATTTCTCTCTTTCCCCCTCCCCCATTCTGCAGGCAGGTAAATTGAGGTCCTCAAGAAGAAAGACAGGAATTTCTCTCTAAAAGGAAACAGCTGCCTGCTATTCTAGCTGCTGCCTGTCTAGAGACCCACGTCAATAGGTGACCATGTGGATGCAAACTTTTGTTTTCACAAATGCCACAGGGACATGAATACATCAACACACCACTCACGTTACATCAGCCTGCTCTTATTTTCTGAGTCTGAAGGTCTCCATCTTATTTTGCTGAAGGGCTCACTCCTCCCCCCAATCCCAAACACATGAAACTCAATGCTCCTATTACACCCTGACAGGGGCAGTTAGCTCTTTCTGCAAACACATTGGAACGGTTAGGAAAGACCTGACTTCTGACCTGCTCTGACCTTCCCTGCTTTGACATGCAGCATGCTGGGAGCCCCCCTCCCACTCCATCCAAACCATTCCCATTCCCTCCAGTCCAGAACTCCTGCGTTGATGAGGGAGAAATTTATGGCCGAGAAAATAGCAGTCAATACTTCATTTTGTTACGGGCCCGCTGCCTGGCTGGGCCGTCCTGAGGCTGTGTCTTGCTGTTTGCAGTGACGTTAACACTGAGAAGAGACCAATGCATTGGTATGGTGCTTGTCTCAATAATTTTTTACAAAGAAGGGGCCTTTATTTCTCTCAGGGAAAGCAATCCCTTTGCCCAGAATCTAAACTCGATGTGAGGCAGTGATGTTTTGTCTTCCAACCAAGCACTTAACAGTCTGAGGTCCCATCCAGTCCACATGATCTATGTGGAAGGGCAGATTTTGAGACATGGCAAGGTGTGTGTTTCCCTCCCGGGTGCACAAGAATGAGAATTCAAGCATCTAAATGTCCATCAGCCCATGGATTTGCAGTCAGTGCCTGATAATCTAGGGATGTAAACCTATTCCCTTAAATGTCCTTTGCCATTCACTACCCGGAGAGTCCTACAGACCAGTTCCCCACACAAGGGCCTGGCTGTGTCTTGTCCAATGCAGACCCTTGCCCTACTCTCACTGCTCATGAGGTAGGAGACTGGCTTTGTGTGGACTCAGGGGAAGGGATGAAGGAGGTGCTATTAATATCGATGGGGCAAGATTGTGTACAGTTGTGCTCCCATCCTGGAGGGCATGCCAGTCTCCCCATGAACTGGAAATGTTGATGTGGCATTGTCTGTCAGGGGTGTGCTCTTGTCCAAAATTCCCCATGGCCCTGTCCTGACTAGGCTATGTACTTGCGTGCAAACTGGCCGGCACCCTCCCACCTCAGAAATGGCTGCATTACAATGATGCAGAGTTTGGTAGGTTACTTGGAGATGGGTTCAAGTCCACTTGTGTTAGTTCTGCCACCTTGGATTAGGCTATCCCTGTTGGTGGTGCACACAGGAGGCACATGCTGGGTGTCCTAATTTCACCAGCAGCCAACACCCGACCCTTTATAGATAAGGGCAATGCAGACCTGCAGGCCGCTAAGCCATTCTCACAGCACTGTACAGGAGGGAGTCCTCTCCCTCATGACTGCGGTGATCATTTTGCACTCTGAAGCATGAGATTTGATTACCTTTATCTTAGCAAGCATAAAAGTACTGCAAATGTTATTAGCAGTCATAAAATTAAGATCAGCATGAAACTGGGTATTAAGGAAGCTGATTTACATCCTGGATCATAAATTCCCACCTTAGCTGCAGAATCTCCCATATTCCTATTGGGAATGGAGCAACTCAACTTCACTCACAGGGAAGACATGGGCTTCATTTGACCTTCTTCTCTATCCAGTTCAACCTCCTACAGAGATGTTGGACTTAATGTACCTCTTTTGCAACCTTTGCAGTGACTTCATGGCTAATGGTGTTTTAAGAGGGAGCATCTGACCTGTGGCTTTTGGGTGTCCCTCCTATGTGCACTGCTACCTTGGGCATATCTGGTTGATTCGGAGGGTTAAGCCCACTGCTTGCCCCACCAAGAACCCCACATTGCAATGGTATTGCAGCCTTCCCCATGACAAACAAAACATCTTGAAGCTATCACCTCAATCTGCCTTGCTTCCTTGCAAGACCCCCTTCCCATCACTGAACTTTTGGAGCACCTCACAATATTTTACACCTCTTAATTCTCATTTTATAGATGGGGAACAGAGCCATGGAGACTAAATGACTTCCTCCGGGCCTCAAGTCCCAGGCTAAGTATTGAACCTAAGTTTCAAGCCCATGTTATGACTATTTTCCACTGTGACATGCAGAGTGGTTCAGAGGCATTGGTTCAGGCTGTAGAAGAGGGCCCTGGGATCAGCTACACTCAGTCATATTTCCAATTTCTTTGTAACCACGTTGATGATAAACTTGATTTTATTCAAATGGACATTGCCATTCAGAAGTAATTTTATGACTCCAGGAACTTGGTCCTTGAGACAAAGTCTCTAGCCCCCCTAGTTTCATCCAGCACTGTATTTATCCAGACCTATACTCTGGGAGGGGGTTATTTCTTGTTTAGGACCAATTCATCATTCTAAGTAAGATTTATAACAACATAATCCAAGAAAAATGCTTTGCATTTTTATAGCACATTCTTCTTAAGTGCTTCCAAGCATCTTTTATACTGAACCTCACAAATGCAAGTATATTTCTATCTAGTATATAGTTAGGGAAACTGAGGCATAGGGAGGAGAGACACACCCAGAGGTTCACACACAAAGACCGCATGGCAGGACAAGCCCTGATTCTCTTGTCTCCAATCTGTCATCTACAACCTGCTATTGCTAAACACATTAAATAACACCTCATGCACCATGCGGACCTACAGCCAGCACCAATGGAGCATGTAAGCATTGACTCTGACTCTAAATGGCCTGGAATAATCATAGCTTGCCAAAGAGATCCAGCGTATAACCACAGCATTAGCACTGCAAATGCTCCACCTAATTACCCTCCTAAATCACAAGCCAAATTCCCAGAAGGCCAAATTTCCCTTTCTTCCGTTTTCCCCCCAATCTTTAATCCAAGCCTGTCCCTCATTCTTGCCTCCCTGTGAGCAGATCCTAAGGTCTGGCATTATATTTCTTCGCAGCTAATAGTCAGACTATGAAATCATCCGTCAAACAACTCCCGAGCCATTTGAACAAATCGTGACAAATTTCCTTCATATTTATAACCCCGGAGATGGGAGAGCAGACTTGGGAATACTGCCTGCTATTGTTCTTCTCCTCCCCAGGCAACCGAAGTGAAAGAGGCCCAGTTCAGGTCAGCTTTGAGGACTAGCTGGAGGACTCAGACCTAGCTAGGCCTACCAACTCAGGCCATGTTGGACTGATTATGGAGCAGGAAGTGAAACCTGACATTGCTGACACCTCACACCCTCCCCATATCCTGTCTCCTAGACGATGAGAATAAAGATATTGCCTTTTCAGTGGCATTGACATTTTTATACCTTTTAATGAAAGGAGGAAACTGGAAGGAGGAGGGAACAGCTCTTTGGAAACAGGCTGAGGGACAGGGAACTGGGTTACGGTGTTTCAGGAAAATGGTTGGGGGGTGGGGAGGCGAGTCGGAAGTTGTATGAAGAAGAAAACATTTGTTTTAACAAAGCCAAGCAAGTTCTCTCTCTGCCCGGGGTGAAGCAAAGGGTGTTAGAAATTTTTAAAAAATTAAAAAGTCAGGAAGGAAGTTCATTTGTGGAGAGGACACAGTCCAGTGTTCACAGTTTGTAATGTTTTCAAATGGAAAGCAGAGGAAGTTATATAGAGTGTAATCCCAGAAAAGAGATTAAGGCTGACTGGGGCTGGGAGCCCAGCTAGACTGCCTCTACTTGTCTGAAAAACAAAGTATATATCCCTCTCTGGCTCTCTGCTGCTCCGTTAGCTCAATGGGGTCAGCCGCCTGCCCTAATGGGCCCCTCTAAGGAAAAGCTGAGGGTTTATTTTTTCTCTTTTGCCTCCCACCCAAAATCAGCTGAAATCTTATTGCTCAAACTTTAAACGAAAAGGCACATGAGGACACAGACCAACCCAGAAGAACTCCAGCCTGCAGCCCTGCAGATGAAAGGGGGTAGGATTTTGCTACAAGATTATTAGCACCCGAAAACAGGAGGTTATTGTGGGAACTGAGAGCTTATCAGGTGTCCGCTCTCATAATAGGTTGGGCCTCAGGCTGCTGCTTAACTCTTGTATGTGGGCCATGCAAGCCTTGCTGGTCAGCATTGCTGGGGGACCTGAAAAGTGGCTTCTGCTTATGGCAGGCCCAGCAACCACATCAATGTCCCAATTTTCATGATGCCAAGATACTGGTTGCTACTACTCCTTGCGGGCTCTTCCTTGGCAGCTGCTAAATCTAAGCATTCAGGGCAGCACGGAAGTGCTTGTTTTACATGTTTTATGTGCTTTGCTGCCCTGGTACTTGCTTTGCTGCCCTTGGATCTTGTGGCTGAAGGCTGTTGCCTCAGCCCTGTGGTCAAACAGCACTATTATCTACCTCTCAGTGCTTTTCCTGAGCAGCTCTCAAACCTCTTCACCCTGGAGGTCGGCATCATTGTGACCAGTTTGTTGGTGGGAAAACTGAGGCACAGAGCAGTTAAGTCACTTGCCTGAGATCACTCAGCAGGCCAGAGACTAGAATGAGGCCCTCTTGAGGCCCCCCATGTTTGCTCTAGCCACTAGACACCATTTCCCTTCGTTGAGGCTTCTGTCTTCGTGGTGCCCTTCAGAAATTGCTGCTGCATGAATGATACTAGCACCGAACGGACTAAGTCCGAGGGAAAGCCCAGAGAGCAACAGTGACATTGCAGGGAATGGTAGGCTCTGACACCGAGTTGCATTTACACCTACAGGTACGTCTGACATGTCCAGCACCTTCTCTGCTAATGCGGTGCTATTCCACCTGTTGTCTTTGGAGCCGTTTGTTACAACCCTGTCAACCAAAAGCAAAACTCTTGCAACTTTTCTTCCGGTCACTATTTAGGTTAAACTTATCTAGGTTTAACCTATTTAGGTTCAATTTATCTTACCTTTATGATGGAAAAAAGATATGCTTTCTGCCTTCACAGTGCAAGCACCCCTCAGATCCCACTTTATTCACCATATCTCACTTGCAACACTTTGTATCTTCTGAAAAATCAATGCGCTTTTCAACCCACTTGAAATACTGTCTTTGTAGAGGGTTTGGGGCCAGGTTGCCAGCTTGTGCAAAGCAGCATAGATAAATTGCTTTACACTAGGTGAAGTCTTGGCCCATTTTATTTAAAATCCTGAAAGACAGTGACTGCACTTGTGATAGCTGCTGTTGCCTCTCAGACCTCTCAGTCTGAGGCAGTTTTGTCACTCCCGTTGACCACGAAAGGAATTAGCCATGTAATGAGCTAGTAACCTGTCAAATTGGGGCCTTTGGTGGAAGCCTCTCTAAAAGTGGCAGTGAATATGTGAGATACCCAATTTCCATTTGATTGGCTTAGCAAAACAGAGACCAGTTCACTGGCTCTTTGATAAATTAAGTCTCACACTTGACTGGGCCTTTTGCCAGGTGCATATTCACGGCACTACATTGCACTGCTGCTCAGTGAAGGGTTAATGGCAGGTTTTGTCCAATTCACTGGCGCGCCTGGTGCTGTCTGCATGAGTTAGCAGGTATAGATTGATGTTTGCCAGCATAAATCTCCCACTCATAGGATCCTTTGTTCACCTCAGACTATTTCCCAGCTCTTTTATGGCTGCAGAATGAGTCAATTTCTCCTTATTAGAAGGATTTTTTTTCCTTTCCTTTTAATATTCTTTACCATGTTTATTCTTAGGCTCTCAGATCTTACAATCCTTGCTCAAACCAAGCTCCTATTCAGTTTTGCCTGTAGAAGTGTGACCTGCGGGCAATTCCCTGGACCCCAGAAGTCTGATTCAGCGCTCGGTTTTGAGGCCCGCTCTGGAATTGCTCGGTTTAATTTCAAATGTGACCTATTAATGGCTTCCACTCTTATCAGGAATATATGGCCATGATGCTGGGTTTGCTCACTCATGTGTTCATGCTAGCTGTTTAGCTGAGGTAAAATGGAGTTGCTTTCCTAGCTCTGGTGCAGCTCTGGGGATCTGGCTCAGGGGGCTACTCTTGTGCAGATAAATGTGGCTACAAGGACTTATTGAATCAAGGTTGAGAAATGGTGGATTAGTGCAAAGGAAGCATATTCCTGGTTAACCCATAAAGCCCTGCACTGCATGTCAGAGCTGACTTTTTCCATGTGACTCAGTACTCCAATCACAATTCATTTGTCCCTTTAAATACCCAAGTGGCATAACATGTAGATTCAGATCCATTGTACATGACCCTAGCCAGGTTCCCTGGAGAGCACAGTCATGGGCAAAGTACTTACAGATCCTCCCTTGTTTGCTTTAGGACAGCTGGCAGGGCTCTTTCCTCCCCAAAGTGGTGCAAGCACCTACTCTGGACACGTTCAAGAAGCATTTGGATGATTATCTTGCTGGGGTCATTTGACGCCAGCTGACTTTCTGCCCTTTGGACAGGGAGCTGGACCCAATGATCTCAAGAGGTCCCTTCCAGCCCTAATGTCTATGAAATCTATGAAGTCTCGCATAGGAGGTTAGCTGTAGGCCACTCGCACAGGCCCTGGAAATGCTGTCTCCAAAGAAAATTACTCCCACCTGCCACTGAGCGTGGGGGCCTCTGCTGCAATGTCCCTATTTTCCATCTGCTCGTCCCCACTCTAATCTGCTCCAGATTAATGAATCAGGAAAGAAAATAAAAAGTGAAAATGAAGCCCAGAAGAATAACAGCCCAGACCCCCAAAATGAGGAAGGGAAATCGGAGCGGGTAGAAGGCAGGTGTGGCAATAAATTCTCTAACCTAACCCTCCCACCCCCCTTCATTTCCTCTCTGCTCAGTGGCATGAATAAAGAGACAGATCTTTTACAAGGCTGGCCGGTTCCAGTTTTACAGACCTGAGCTGGTGCCTTTAAAAGAATCTTTTATGTCCTGCTCACCTGAGTTCAGCACACTTGGGTCTTTCCAAGCACAAGCTGCTATTTAACCCTTGGACATGTGGAAAACTTTTGAAACACTGAATAGCCATTGGGTAAAGTGCATAAGCAGAAGTAGGAGCAAGAACCCAGCCCCTTCCTTCCTCCTGGGAACTGACATCACTAGACTACAGAGACAAGCACTTTCTTTCATGCTCACCTGCTGGCCCCAGGACTCCTGCCTTCTTTCTCACCTAGTGTCAATAGGAGGAATAAAGAATCCCCTCAGCCCTGCCTGGTCTATGGTTGGTGGTTTGGGCTCTTTCCCAGGAAGCAGGAGAGGTGAGGTTCAACCTCCTCAGACTGAATGAAGCCGAGAATCTAGGTCTGCTACTACCAGGGCAAGTACCCTTATCACTAGGCTACAGGATACAGGGTAGATGAGTTATTCTCCTCCCTCCCTAGTCTGTGCTGCATCTGTCAGGTGCACTGGTTCAGTAGATGTCTCTCCTCTGACTGAGCTGGATGTTGTCAGGACAGAAATGCAGAAGGCTCCTCTGTTAAAAAAAAACCAGGAAAACTGTGTGTTCTCCAGTGCAGAATAGGATATCTCGTAATAAGACTTCCCATTGTCATAACAGGAGAGCTCTGCCTCTCTGGGGGTGGAACAGGATCCCTCTCTCCTTTGGTGAGAAGCTAGCAAAGACACTAGAATAGGTTCTGGGCACTGTTCTTTTAAAACAGCTCCTGTTGAGTAGGAAGGGATTGACATATCTTAAGAGTTAGCACTTTAAAGGTATTTAGAAGCTGATGGCGCAGATGGGCATCTAGTGAGATTCCTGAAAGTACTGAGGCACCGAGTGGGATTTTCAAGTGTGCCAAGGACCTAATCACCTAGGTGCTTGCAAGAATCCCACTAGCCACTCAAACCCCTTTATGAAACTGGACCAAAGTCTTATTTAATGTGGCTCATCCTGGAGTTGTCAAGGGGTAGGAGCATGTGTTAATCTTATGTTATGATGCATTAAACAAGTAAAAAGTATCGGTGATACTCCTTGATAGCGAATAGTGTAAGCAGAGATTCAGTATTCATCGACTTCTATATCTATTCCAGCCACTACTAAAGATGGAGAGTGCTGCACTGAATGGGTCACAGTTGGGTCTGTTAAACCACAGCTTTGTGTTCAGATAGGTCAGGAAATTACAACCCCACAATTACAATTGAGTCAAAATTCATTTCTTAAGTTATCCTCCCTTTCTTTGGAGTATAAGACCTTGGGTGGTCTTGTGGTTGGGATGTTAAACTAGTCTTCTGGGCATCCTGGGTTGCGTTCTCCTCTATCTTGCTGAATGACCTTGGTCAAGTCACTTAGCCTCAGATTCCCAAAGGTATTTGGGATTGTAACTCCCATTGATTTCAATAGGATTTAGGCTTCTAATAACTTTGAGAAGCTGGGTCTCAATCTCTCTGTGTCTTAGTTCTTCAGCTCTAAACAGGGATAACAACACCGTCCTACCTCACCAGGCAGGTGTAAGGATAATTGCATGAAAGCTGTGGGGTGTTCACATACTGTAGTAACGAGCCATATAAACACCAAGGATGGACAATGGATTCACAAACTCTTTTTTTCAGAATATGGATAACTTGGGTTTGTGGCATGGAAAGGGAGAGAGAGATGGCATGAAGTATAGATCAGTAAAAACATTCTCATTCAAAATATACTTTCCCACCCTGGGAGGATTTGAAGTTTGCTTTGGTCATGATGTGACTCTTTCTCAGTGACAGACATTTGGGGATCTGAAGCAATCCTGCAAAGAGCCTGGCCCTTACAAAAGGAAACAGCAAGCCCCAGTGGTCCAGGCTGCAGCAGAAAAAACTTGTGGTGTGTCTGCAATTCAAATGCTTTATACTGACACATTCAACTTCTCACTCCAGAAGCACCTCCAACATTTCTTTCAAGATGTCTATGGGATACATAAATCGACAAATCCTTTTTATGTCTGTCCATCAGCATGGCGGCAATACCGAGGTCAAATAAAGTCTTGCAACTCATCTCATTTCTATGTTCTATATCGCTATATTCTCCTTGTGTCCAGTTGCAATTCCTTGACTTTTATTTACAACTCCTGGGATACTGAAGAAGTCTCCCATTCAAGCACTAGCCAGGCTTGTACTGTGTCTGCAATCAGATAAGAATAGGTGCATTTACTCCAGCATGGCTGTTGAAATACTGGACTACTCTGCGCTGTTTCTATCATGGTAGCCCCTGGGACACTGCTCCTGGATCAGAGCCTTGGTGTGAGGTGCTGTACAAACGCAGAATGAAATGCCACCAACAAAAATAGTGCCTACCCCTCAAAGTTTACAGTCTAAGCACTGGACAGGAGAACTGCTGGAAACCAACACATAGATGTGAGGAGAATGGGCGGTTTAGACATGCTACTAATATGAGCTGTTCTTACAGAAATGGGGAACCAGAAGCACAGAGGGGTTAAATGACATGCCCATGTCAGTCTAATGAAGCAGTGACAATGTTGAAGGAAAACATACAAGTCCCAGCGTGCCCATCTGTGCTTTCACCATCAATCAGGCTGCTTTCTAACCAGAAAATGATGATCCCTCAGGATGAAGTGTACCACTGTGTACAACTGCAGCAGGATACCCATGTACCATTCTGATCATCAGAATGGGACTTAGCGGAGGCATGAATGTCATTCTTGGTGCGTGACCCCAAAAGTGTCCCTGGAAGCAGAAACCTGCAGTGATGCAGCTTCCAAACTCCCTGTCCCACCCTGGGGTCACTTAAATTCCCCAGGAGATGGCACCTTGGTGGAAGTATTGTCCTGGGTCTCTATGGGGGCCAACAGCTGATAAGAGGAGGAAGAGCAGGAGAGATTTATGCGATTAGGTCCTCAATCAGAACTCTTAAGCATGTGCCTAAAGCTTAGCAGTTGCTTAAGTGTTTTGCTGTTCTGGACTGTATATGGTGAACCATGTTGTGGTGAGTGGAGTTATGAGAGCATTACTAAATCTTCTTGATTTGATGTCTTTTCTTATGAGTGCTTTTGCTAGACATGGTTCAGATTCTTCAGCTCAATCAGTCCATCCACCACTTTGGGGTATGGAACAATTCAGTCCAGACAGCCTTCAGAAAGAATAACTATGAGCATCAGAAAACAAAACCTTGTACTGAAAATAACTCCTTGGTAATAGCTTTCCATTTCCAGCACTGTAGTACAGTAAGTAGAGGTAACTGTGTTCTAGGGCTTTTCAAGGAGAGATGCTCTTTGTAAAGGCTCTGCTACCATCTAGAGGACCATCAATGCATACAAGAATCATAGGCATGGTATCTAACATCAACTTGTCTTAAAAATGCTGTAAAATCATTTAGCAGGGCTGCTTAAAAAAATGGAAACAATTTTCTTCTGCATGTGCTTTGTAAACAAAGTAAAAGTTTTTCACAGTATTTTTTTCAATGAAATAAAACATGAAATTTTGTTCTGCTTGAAAATGCAGTTTAAAATGTCCTCCCTTTTCTATTGGAATAATTGGTGTAATCGGAAAGAGAGAAAAAAAACCCACCAGGAGACCTACTGTGTCTCAGGGGTGTAGGTTGTAGCTGTGTTGGTCTAAAGACATAGGCAGACACTGTTCTCTAGGTAAATATGATATCTTTTATTAGACCAACTCAAATAGTTGGAAAAATTCTTCTTAGCAAGCTTTCGGGCACAAGCAGCCTTTGTCAAGCTGCAGATGGTTCTTCAACCTGGTGGAGGGCATCTGTGCCCCAAAACTTGCTAAGAAGAATTTTTCCAACCATTTGAGTGGGGCTAATTAGAGATTTTGGATTTACCCAAAGAACCTTGTCTGCCTACTGTGTCTCAGGCACAAATATCCCAGGCTACTGATGGGTCCTGAGTGCGATTCAGAGATAATGCAAGCCACATACCAGCCTAGGGATGTGGAGAGGGCTCTTCCTCAGACAGCCTGCTGGTTGTTATGGTCCCACATTACACAGGGCTTTGCATGTGCTGGGGACCTCTATGTCCATTCATGCCTTCAACATCTGTTTCAAGAAAGGAATGCAACAGGCTCACTGAAGTCACTGGGAATAAAGTGCACTTAGCTCTGCTGATCTGGCAGTAATAGCAATACTGAGAGTGGCCCAGAAAAGCACAAAAGAGTCTCATGCCAATTCAGATCACTGCCTTTAATGACACCAGAGCTAGACAGCCAAGATCACGCAGTCATTCTCTCTGCATCTGGACCTGCCATTCACCTCCCCAGTGTTGTGGTGACAGCTCCAGCTTGGGAACAACCCAAAGAACCCTTCTTCTCCTGTTCACGCTTCTTGTGAGTTTCCCCGTGAGCAAGCCTGGCTCCAAGGAAATGCCAAATATTGCATCCCTGATCATTCTAGGGAAAACCTCCTCTTTC